>NC_083617.1:17265979-17600479 GCF_963584025.1 Labrus mixtus
GTGATTGCAAATTCAACATTTAAATGTTTCATTATGTATTCTAGTTTTAACTCCTAAACGTCCTGCAATTCAGATTAATGCTCCAGGGTTAACTTGAATGATTGGTCTTTGTCCGTGTCTGGTGCACTCTGATGTTTAATGCTGTGATTATTTCAAGTTATTAACCTACACACAGTATTTTACATAGGTCATAGATGTGAAGTGCAAATTGCATTGTTTACTCTTCCATTCCCAATTTGTGTGAATAGAGCACATGTGGCAAATGGTCTTCTTTGTTGCACCTCTCACCTCTCTTTGCAGGTCGATAAAGACTGAGTAGACACCGTATTCTGAGTGACCTTAGTCGTCAACTTCTCACTCTCCTGCTGCTGCAAAGCGTTACACCGAGCATGTGTTGGAGCGACGGTTTCATTTTACCATGGGGTGCAGGAAGTGGACTAAGCAGGAGTGGGAGGACTGTCTGAGACTGTCAAGACCGGCTTATAAAAGGACCCCAAGAGAGACAGGGTGAGTGATTGAGCAATGGAGGGAAAAGGAGGGAAACAAGGAGCAAGGAAGGAGGGACAGGGAGACGAAGGTGAAGGGAGTGAGAGGAGGAGGACAATGAGGCTTTTGATAAGGCCTTTCTGGGAAGCATATGTGGGTCACAGCATGAATAAACACACTTTCATAGCTTAAATTGACGATTTGCACATATACAGAGGGACATTGTGTTGTTTAGGTCGCCCCTTTTGGCCATAAACTCATACATCTCTCCTACATAACGCAATAATATGCACACTTAAAAACAGAGACGTGTTGTCTTTTTAAGACATTGTTTTTACCTCTCTATTTCACTCTTTTATGGATGTGGCCCCTTTGTGCCCTCTCTTTAAATTAGTCGGCTTATCCATAAACATGAAATTCGGCCATATTTCTCTCTTGCTTATATACACTCAAACTTATTTTCTTGCCCTCTGGCTTACTTTCTAATTCACTGGCTGTGCTACACAGTTGCATTAAAAAAAAAAAAAAAACAGGCTCAAAGCTTCAAATCTGTCTTAACAAGATAAAAAAGATGGCATAACAGAAGTGCACAGCTCTTGTGTTAGAGTCAACCGGGAGATGATACTTCAATCTTGTCCCACTACTGAAGTGTCCTTGAGCAAAGTATTAAATTCCCAGCAGCTCTGTGACTGCTCCTCTACACAGGTGACCTGCAGCAGCAGCAGCTTCTGTACCACTGACAAACTAAATCCCTGATGAGAAATGAGATTCACTGCCTTAATTCTTCACAAAACCTTAATCTAAATGCAAAAATTGGTTCGATCTAATTACAATGATTCACATCGCATACTGTAATTGTCAAGAGATCAGTCGCTGTACAGTCTGATTATTAAAAGATTAATATTGTAAAGGGTCCTGAGGCAATTGTGGTTTCTATGCAGCGGCTGTAGCTCCCCATCACTTTATCATTCACAATCATGTTCCCTCTACTGGGGCATTTTTGTTTTATGGTTTTCATTATTTTTCTATATGTTGTTATTTTGTCAGTTCTTCACATTGTTCACTTAAGGTATTATTTGTTTTCTGAGTCAAACTGACAAGTCTCCATTGTGTTCAGGGCTCTGCAGATAACAGACCTATCATTCACAAACCTATCATGAGTGTTACCTTCTTCTGAGGAGATGTCAACATTTACTAACTGATTTCACAGAGCAATCAAACCTCAGTCTACGGGGTTTAAAACTCTCTGAAAGTTGAGCTACCCATCAGCCAAAAATACTGACCGAAGAAGCCTGCTTTGCCTTTTTACACTTTAGTTTAACTGTCTTCAACAGCATATCAAGTCCCCCACCAAAAAGCCTGTTAAAACAGACAAAAGAGGCTGCCTAAAATTTCACAATGAAATGTTGTTATATGTCAATGGGTGAAACCCTGCATCCAGTAAAATGAAAATATATCAGTTACTTTAATTAAAACATTTTCTTAATTTTTTTTTTGCATTTACTGAAAAATGTACTCAGAAAAAATTGATCGGGTAACTCAACTTGGACGACTTAGCAGCATCTGTCCTTAAGGATACTGCTGTTTTTGAGCCCTTAAAATGTGCAGTATTGTGGTTGTTTTTTATTTTATTGCTTTTTCACATGCAATGATCCTTCCCTTAACACGACTGCTTTTACTGTCCTTTCACCAATGGCCATAAGAATGGGAAAGACTATTATTGTCAGCCACTGATGTAATCTGTCCAAATGATCATGGCTCTTTACGGTTACTGCTACCTGATGGTCATTTGACTCAAGCAATAGCACATGACATGTAAAACACCCCCTGGGTTAACAGAAAATGTAAACCATGTGGAACTGTTTAACCTACAATTGGTTTAAAACATTGGAAATACTCTGATGTGTGACTGAGATGCCAATAGACTTAAACCACAGAAAGTTTCTGAATAATTACCGTGATGACCAGGGCGATCATTTCTGGGTGGCTGATTGCCTCTTTTCTTTTACCACATTGAGAGCTACTGTTTATTTATCTTAATCCTTTTCTACCAAAGTGTCTCTGCATTGCCTCTATGCCTCTTTCTGACCCCTATCATTCCCTATAATACCATCCGAGCTCCATTTCATGTTCAGTTTATTTTAGAAATGTAATAAATCTGGCGTCGTGTGAAAGCGGCTTATTCAAACAGACGACTGCTCTTTTAACTGGTCTGTCTGTTGCTCTTTTGTAGTTAAATCCTCACATCAAATCCAAGACAAGCTTCACAGGGGTAGAGAAGTGTTTTTCTCTTATCATTCCCGGAACCACTTTCAACATTTCTAAAGCGTTACATAGCTGGTGCTTTGGTTTAATTTGAGGTCTCTCTCATTTTCTCTCACTAGCTGAGTTTTTCTTTCACACACTTTGACTACCAACCTTACACTACTCTCATTCACTGTTCGAATAAAAATCAACACTATACCTTCACTATTCATATCCCACGTAATTGTGCCAAAGATTGGAGGTCTTATCAGTGGTAGGTGTATAAATTGCTTTTAGCGATAGACATTCCAGTCTATTCTCATACCTAAGTTGTTAAATGCCAAAGCTTTGACAGACCCTCAATATCTAATTTAGACACACAGAAGGAAAACCATGACATTTGCATGACACCCACTTGGCCTAAAACCATCTTACTAAACCATTCCCACATATGGAACGTCAGGTTACACGCAGTCAACAAATCAATGGCAAATACTGTAGGTGGCAAACAGGGCTATTGGATGGGTCCAGTACCTTGGAGATATGAGTTTGTGTTCTATGTGAAACAAAAAGTCAGCGTCGACTTATTTTTGCAAACTTGACCTATTAGTTTTTGGCCCTGAAATAGGAGACCTGATGCTACTCTAAGAAAAGACCAAACTACGTTTCAATGTGTCTTTCAAACAGACAGTAAACAGACTCACGTTGCCTGTCTGTATGAGACACTAAAGATGAGCAGTGTCAAAATCTTCACATAGGATTAAAACATTTTTGACATTCATAGGATTATGCTAAAAAAAGAATAAAAAACGAACATTTTGTAGGATATGATAAGAACCGTAGAATTAGTATGGCTTGAACACACACATACACTCATGAATTGTTAGCTCTTTTTCTAGAAAACCAAGTCAAAATGATGATCAGTTGTGTTATAACTCGATGTCTGAGAAATGTCTGAAATTTGTAGCCATTGAAACCAATTTCATTGTTGCTTAGGAAATGTTAAAGGTAAAATTAACATGCTATAAATATCTTTCACATATAGTAAATTCCAACAACCTGTGTTTGTGTAAAACATTGGAAACACATTTGTTTCAAATATGTTTCAGACTTTAAACGGAAACCAAATGTCAACATGCATGATATGGAACAACATCATGCAATTAATATGAGGTGACATTTTCACACTTGAGGAGAAAACTATCAAGTATGGCGTGATCACATTGCAACAAACAACACACCCACATGTAACAAGTCACGTGGGTATTCCCATGAGATATTTGGGTAACAGTTGTCATTATGTAGAGATTAAAAGACGAGGCAAGATGAAAAAAAAGTGTCACAATATCTCAACATCAGCTTTAAGCTTTTAACCCATCTTCCTGTAACTTGGGGATCCCAGGGAGACCAAAAGAACTCTATGTTACACCCGAGTCATTTCAGCTCTTCCCTTATCGCTGATTGCCGATCCCAGGAGCCCAACTGGACATTTGATACCTAAAAAGGTCAACTCTGTGGTGACGCCAAGTCTTTGATCTGACAGTCAAGACAGCTTTGATATGTGCTTATCAGTAAAAAACAAGGTTCCTCACTCCTCTCCTGGCTACCCATCCTCATTTTCTCAGTTTCATTCCTTCCTGGCAACTTCTCCCTCTTCCCCTCCATGTCCTCTTCTTCCTTCTTTACCCTTCCTGTGCCCTCTCCCCCTCCATCACCTCATCCTTCCCTTCACTCTTATCTCTCGCTCCTTCCTGCCACTCTTGAACTCGAGTTCCCGTGTCTCTCTCGTACCCTCTCTTACGCTTGAAGACCTGCTTATCTCACCATAGCCTCCGCAGTTCTAGTTTGGTTTGCACATACACACACATTCACACACTCTGCGATTCAATTCAAGTTGATCAGCTACTAAACCAGACAGTAAGATGATGGACAGAGGGAGCAAGTCTATCTCTGTCTGTCTTGCCTGCTCTTTATTTGAATTTGAATTATTCTATAAGAATCCAGAAGTTTGTCTCCATTTTTCATCAGTCTATCAGTCCATACCATCCAATTTCCATTTAAAATGATAGACATGATGTATTCACTGTATTTATTTGCAGTAAAGGAATAAAAGCCCCAAATTACATAACAACTTATAATTATATAACTGCAGAGTTAGGTAGTTGGACATGGTCTGCCTAAGTTTTTTTAAGCACTCCATTGGATGACAGGGAACAAGTAAACTGTTCAACTTTTTGAAATATAGTTTAATTGCCACGAGCCATTCCATTTTTATGGGTGTCACACTCATCCCTTCGGTAAATATTGAGTAGAAACACATCTTGTAACAAAATATCCAGCAATTGCTTGCATGGCTGTTTACAGAGCAGCGAAAAAAAAAAGCAGCTTTTGATATGATGCAACATGTATTGTTATCCTGCTTTTCAGCTGTAATGATAGGTCTTCATACAATCTGAAGAATGGATTTGTCACCGCTGAAAAGTGCCTCTTAGATCTATTTTAAACTCCCTCGTAGTAAGTTGAAAATCAGACCATTATGTATGAGTCCTTTGTGTGCCAAACACCCCAAAAGAATCTCCTCTGTTTGGCTGCTAACTCACACATGAGAAGCAGTTAAGTGGGGGAAATAATGCTTTATTCTAAAAGAAGGCAGCTCACAGCGTTTATGGGACAAAATGTTCTCTGCTTTTTACATGCTGTACTCTGAAGACTCATCTTACACAAGGGCCTGACTTCCACTAGCGTTAAAAGAGGCTCATGAATGGCTTTAACCGCTACTTCCGGTTCAGTCTTTCTCTCTGAGCCTCATACTGTTGTCCTCTGCTTTGGTTTGTAGTTTTCAGGCTGCAGCTGCTTTTATGCATTTATGTGAACATGTAAAAGAATAAAATAGGAGGTTGAAATGTCTAGACTTTTTGATATACTTATTACTGCTAGAACCTGCATTACCTACACTACATGAAGAGATTTAAATTGAAGGAAAGTGTTTATTAAAGAGGTATGTTTTCTAATAGTTAAATAGCTAAAATAAATGTAACACCTAATTAACAGCGTCACAGCCACCTTTCCTCATCAATACTTCCCTTCCATTTCTACATCTTTCTACACCATCATACCTATCTTTTAATTAAATTTACGACAAGATTAAATTGATATATTGGTTTGGCATTTGTGAAGTGTTGAAGACAAGCTGAAGCCAAGATTCAGAGAGGTGGCCTCATCATTATTATACACAACATAAATGAGGTTTCGAATGATGTGCAAAATATATATTGACCGAATGCACAACCATTCTGACACCTTTGGTAGGTTGAACTAAATTAAGGTTCCCAGTATTTTTTGAAGACTCAGATTAACACTTGAGCAAATCTCCAAACCTTAAAAGCATTGTCTAAATTTGGTGGATGGAACCCCTTTTCTTCTTACTAAGGGATCACAACATTTTTGTAATTCAAGCAGTCATGTCGTTGTTATGCACACAATGGAACTGTGACAACCTCAATTAATTCCTTTTCTTTCACAAGCTGTCAAGCTCCCCTTTCCCTCACCCTTTCACTGCCTACTTGCATGATCTGTCCTCCCATTTCTTTCCATTCTTTTGTTGTCATCTATTCTTCCTGCTTTATTTCAGTTATTATATTTCTCCTTCTTTCATTAGCCCATCTCACCCTGAAAGAAGATACACAGTACATCTAATTTCCAATTCTTTGACTTTGGTCCCAGCTACTTGTTCCTCAGTAAGTTGTTGAGCTGTACTCAACACTACTGGTCTGGATTCTGTTGTGTCTGCAAGTTACATTGCTCATTGAGTACCACATAGAGCTGGGCACACGTCTATTAATCCGTTAACCGTTTATTATCGACGTTTATTTTTTAATACATTTTTGAGAAATTTGAGAAATGATTAAGAAAACATTTAACTTCCATTTAATTTGGTTTCTGTTAATGTTATTTTTGTTACTGGAAATTACCAGCCAGCCGACCTCATTTGCTTCTGACTCTTAAGAGACAAGACTATTGTTATCCCTTTTTTTCAACGTACACATCTGCATCATGTGTAATGCCGGCCATGGAGGGGAGAGAAAGAAAGTCCCGTTTCTACTCAGGCTCTCATTGGCTATTGTAGCATAGGTAAAATACAAGGTGTCAATTGAAATTTCATGAACTAGTGCAGAGTAAACAGTTGAACAACAGAGGGAAATTACATTTTTATGGATGTTATGTAATTGGACTAAATCTTTCACTGGATTTGGATCATGAGGATCCTTCCGATGCAAGACCAGGAGAGTAGACCTTCAGATGGAAATACATTTAAATCAGAAATAATTGATGTTTGTTGGTGGTCTGACAGATGCATAGATTGTGGCTGCTGTGTTGGTTGGAACTTGAGATGTTAATATGGTCAGAATCACAGGAATCATTGCTTTCTGGCGATGTATACAGAAGTTATGCACACAGAATACACAGTGAAGTGATATACCCAGAATATACACAGAACATCAGTTTGTTTAAGTGACAGGAATAATCAGAAAACAGGCATACTGTCAGCTATCTGCCGATCATCAGGAGAGGTAATTGTAAACGTTTCTATTACTTTTAGATTTTCAATACCAGAGGTGTAAAGAGTACTAATATATTCTACTCAAATGAAAATACTGTTACTTTGACTAAATTTTACTTAAGTACAAGTAAATGTACCAGTTTAAAAATGTACTCAAGTAAAAGTAAAAAGTAACTTGTTTAAAATGTACTTCAAGTAAAAGTTACTTAGTTACTTTTTTTAACAACGCATCTCTCGTGTGTCGTGAAAAAAGGACAAGAGGATATTAATCTCAAAGTTTTTTTAATTAAAGGCCAATCTTTACAAAGATTTATCTTTTCAGATAAACATTTTCTTTTCTACCCCATTGACAAAAACAAAATATACATAATTATGAATAAATAATCAAGGATTATATGTTCAAGTAATCAGCTGTTTTATGAAGGGAAATGTTTAAAGGCTTTATATGCGATTTTTTGATCCAGCAGATGTCGCCCTTGAGCACCAGCATGAAACCAAAACAATTTGCGGTGCATTGTTGTGTTAGCATGCTAATGCTAGCGATCTTTATGATGCTCGTATCTTCACACTGCATGTAAATTTAACTGAAATGAGCGTGATCTAGAAACGCAGTTAAGCAGTGAGTACAGTATGTTATTCTTCTTTTCTCTAGTCCCTCAATTAAACAACTTTTATACGCGAGGGGATGAGCCAGCCGGCCGGCCGTCCAGACGATGTAAACAAATTGAAGATAGGATTTGGAAAACCCAGAAAGCATCACAGACAGTGGGACTCGGGTGTTACACTCATTCTAGACAGTCATGACTCACAGAGTTATTTTCAGAGGATATACTTGATTTCTATTACATTTAAGTGCGAGAAATCACATATAAAGCCTTTAAACTATTTAAGAAAATACTAAAAGGATCTTTGTCTCAATCATAAACAGTGTAAAGAGTATTTTAGTGTTTTTAGTTTTATTATTCTGAGGCTGGTTAGTCTCAAAGACAGCCTCAAAGGCTGACTTAGCTGCAACTAAACCTGAGATGAAAGATAATCCATTTATTGTTTTAAAATGAGCCTTTATGACCTTAAATATTAGATGTTTTAGTCACTGTGTGTTTACCTATTAGCTACTGAAGCTTCTAACTGAATCTGTTTGGTTTGAAGTATTTATTTTCACACATCTGAGATGTGTTAAGTTGCAGCAGCTTGTAACACCCAACTTCCTCATACATCTGCTTCAAAATAAAAGCACATCACAGAGATGGCAATTAGGGACTTTTATTGTGAAAAACTTTCCGGAACTAAATGTGTTTATCGCTCGGAGCGATTGTAGTCGCAAATGCTTTAGTGAGAAAAAGCATCCTCAACCACTTCTTTGCCCAAGAGTAAGAACCACAGCCAACTTATTTTAATCATCTTGGACTGAAGACAATAAGACTTCAGTTTATAAACACCTTCAGTAGGTAGACCCGCTCTAGTGGAGGTGCTTATCCGTGCTGCACTACCTGAAGTGGCACGAGCCAAGGAAAGGCTCTTTCTGTCTCTCTGTCTCTCCGGTGCGATGAGAGAAAATAATTCATAGCAGGCCTGTGTTTTTTACTCAGTAACGGATGTGATTTAAAATGTAGCTAATTACAATACTTAATAGTAAAAGTACAGATTTTAAAAAAACGACTTAAAAAGTAGTAAGTACAGCAAAAAAACACTCAATTACAGTAACGCGAGTAAATGTAATTCGTTACACCTCTGTTCAATACAAGAAGTATTGCCTCTTAAGAACTCACATCTAGTTATATTGCAAATTTACTGTGCCCACCTATGCTCCATATTTACTTTGGTTGCAGATAGCTGGCAGATATCTTTAAACTTGCATATGACACTGTGAACAACATGGAATTGCAGATTGTTCTCATTAAAAGTTTAAATCTTTTCTCAAATAAAGGTATTTGAGATACATCACAAAGAACCCCCCAAAATCTTAACCAATTTTGGAACAATCCACAACAGTATGAGTCACCTACATATTTATCTAGTATCTATCTGATTTAAAAAGACCAATTCTGTCAAACACTGGAGAACTTTCTCTGAGAAGATTTAAGTCCTTTAGCGTAAAGTCAGCATTGAGCTACTGATTTATTCAAAACCATGATGTGTTTCTTTCCTTCAAAATGAACTAATGTGAGTAAGAAAAAAGACCTTGAAACAAACATTTGAGGGCACCTTGAGTCATGCGCTGATGGGTACCTTAGTAACATAAAGGATATAATACAGAAGCATAAGTATACCTCAAAAATACCTTAAAAATATACTTACTTTTAAAACTCCTTGCATCAACTGTTGCATAATTAAATATTGAATATTAGCTATCTAAATCCCATGTTAATTTGCTCTACATTCATCTTGAACATTATCAAATTATTATTTTTGAATTGTATTATTATTTTTATTACTTTCAGAAAGGTCTGAATGCACAGAAGCTGAAATCCGCCACAAAAAGGCGAGTACTTTGCACCATGGAGAGCTGAGGCAGCACTGGCTGTTGAGTATCAAGAAGGTATATTTTGTTGTGAAGAAAATCCTCAAAGGAGCGCAGCTTCTGTGGTGAGCCCTCAAGTAAACGATACAGTAAGAACTAAAATCACAGTGCATAATTGAAACGTTTATTAACGTGGCAATGTATCTCTTGCTGCAGACTGGGAGATAAAATACACCAGGAGGAAATTAACAGGTAAGGGCTGCTTTTAGCACTAGCATGCACACTTACATCTGTTGAGCTCATAGGACTTGATGTTAGGACCTGGTTGTGCCTCCAGGTATACCGTCCTTGGGTGAGGCTTGTTCTGCAGCCGGTGAGGATATGTCTTAGGGTTGCTGGTGTTTGGCAGAGTGGACATGCTGGGTCTTCTCCAAACCACTGGCTTTGATTCTGAGGAGTGGGAAGGACATCATAGGTGGCTCTAATGATGAAACTAAGTCTGCTTCCTTCCATCTCCCAAACATCCCTCCATGTGATTTTTCGATGCTCCAGATTTTCCCATCTCGTCCATTGGCCCTGTTTGGCCTGTGAGACAGCCATTGCACATCTTTTTGCCTCTTCCTGGTGACGCACCTCTGCTACTACAAGCTTTCTTCTCTGGCCGAGTGTTGTTTTGTGCCATGTAGGTCTGCTTGTTCCGAGACCAAGACCACCTCTTCCATGCTGCACCTGGCCTACAATGTCCCCATGCCTGAGAGCTGACTTTGCCTGTTGTACAGCCTCAGTTGGGGTCCACTTCCTCCCTGTTGCCAACCTGGGATCAGCCGCTCGTATTGTGGAGTCTTGGGATTCGGTCAGGGTCATGTCCAGTCTTACCTTGGCGCATTTGTACTCCTCAGCCAGGCTTGTGACCGGCAGTTCCAGCGCGCAAATTCCATACAAGCCAATATCGCTGAGACAAAGTGGGAGTCCAAGCCATTTCTTGATGTATGAACTGACTGTTCTCTCTAGCTTCTCTACTTTGGTGACAGGAACCTCATAGACTGTCAGAGGCCACATTAGATGGGGGAGCAATCCAAACTGGAGGCACCACAGTTTCAACCTGCCAGGAAGGAGGGTCTTGTCTATGTTTACAAGGCCATTGATGGTTTCTTCCCTCAGTTTTTCGCTTTGGTCAGAGTCCTTGAGGCTTGAGTTGTACCAACACCCTAAGCTTTTAACTGGCTTCTCTGACACCATTGGAATGGGTTCTCTGTCGATATGGAATCTCTGGTCTGTGAGTTTTCCCTTCACAATGGAGATACTCCTGGATTTGCTGGGTTTGAACTTCATCCGTGCCCATGTTATGTTTGAATGAAGCTTTTTTAGCAGCTGTTTCGTGCATGCAACGGTTGATGTCAGGGTGGTCATGTCATCCATATAGGCACGGATAGGAGGTAGCTGCTAGGAATAAGACATGAAGATCTCTTCCTTCCTTTTTCGCACCTTGAATCTGATGCCATATCATGGATGTGTGTTCTAAACATCCCGAGAAGCCTGGTATACCAGCTTTCTGTACTGATGTATCAATTAAGCTGTTCATTTTCAGGTAGGCTGTCATCCTTTGTGCAATGATGCTACAGAAGATTTTCCCTTCGACATTCAGAAGGTTGATTTGCCGGAACTGGTCGTAAGACAATTAACTTACACAGCTTCAAAATGTACGCTCCTTTTAATGATTGTGTAGAAATAGATTAAGAAAAAAAATGCAAAAGGGTGTTAATGCATGATCCTATTTGAAGTAGTTTTTTTTTAATTGCAGAATATGTCTGAAGGAAAGTTTTTATTTCATACAGTGAAAAAACTGCATGTTAGGTTTGTCATATAAGAAGTGAGATTAAAAGTATTTCATTGTGTCACTTCCTCTGACAGATTTCATGAATTTTTAAATTGATTTTTAGAGGCGCAAGTCCCTGACATGCCTTTTTCCAAAAAATGTATTTCTACAGAGGACTTTGGTGTCACGCTGTCATTTAATCACTTTCCCGAGGGAAAGCTCTTTTTTTTAAACCATACTTTGAATTTAGTGATTTGTGTTGCCCTGCACAACCACAGTTTTCCATTGTGTGCACAGAGCAATGCCATTGTGGAAACAAGAGTTTTACATTTGAGGGCAGAGGGGTTTTTGAATTCCTTGCAGGACTAAGATCTTCTTAGCATGCCTGATAGTCAGACCTGCAACCCCCCAGTCTGAAGTCTATTTGTTTATCCTTATGCCTACCACTTTGTTTCTTGTGTTTTTTTTAAGGGAAACCATTGGGTATAATAGATTCTAAGGAGAGGATATTGTTCAAAAGCAGCACAGTGTGTTACCAATTATGCTAAAAGGACAAGAATACACTGGGTGAAAATCACCTGATAGTCTCATATACTTGAGTAATAAGTATGGATATTTGGATATGGATATTTGGCAACCCCACATTTAAAATTGTAATGCTTCATGGTTCTGTTCATCAAAAGTGTCCTAATGCCATTACATTTATTGAAACATTTTTCAAATTTTCTCATGACTGCAGTGAATGTGCGTTAAATACAGCATTTAATAAAATTTTCCAGTGAACTGCAGTCAAACGTTTTAACACCTGTGTTATATTTAAAGTTTTAGAGATACGACAATAGGGGGAAAAACTGTTTTATTGATTTTGACCTTAAAAATCCAGGGACTGAATCAACTCCCTGTACAAATAGGACCACATAAATGCTTGATCACTGGTTACAGTTTTTTTTCCAGTTATATGATTCCTCTTTTTTTTCTGAAATGAAGAATTGCAGGTGGAAACCATGAAATATAGAGTACATACAGTATGTTCATTTACCGTTTAAGCTATGACCTACAGTTGCCTTACGCATACAAGGAGGGGATCTCTTCAGACACACACAGAGTATAAACACTAACTCACAGTCCTCAACCTGGCTCCCAGAAGCAGATTTATGAAGCAATAAAAGCTCATCTCTCTGAGACGGTTACCAACACAAACACACAAACACATGAACACACATCATAACCGCGCCAAGTGCAGAGCTTTGCATATCTTTTTCCCTCTTCAACATGCTAGAGACAGATGTTTTCTGTGATATTACATCTGTTTCTGAAACACACACACACACACACGTGTGCACACACACACATGTGCGCACACACACACACACACACACACACACAAACACAAAAACCTACACAAAAAGCCTCCTAGTATTGAGGAGGACACTAACACATTTTGTCATTGGAACGAGGGATGGGTTCTTAGTCCAAGAGTGTATAACAGATCCTGACTGCTGGCTAGGAGGAGAGAAATATAGAGTGAGGATGACACAAAAAGAGACAATAAAAGAGAGCAACACGGAGAAAAAGTGTGTGTGTGTGTGTGTGTGTGTGTGTGTGTGTGTGCGAGTGAGTGCGTGAGTTAGTGTGAGTGTGTGTGTTTGTTTGTGTGTGTGTGTGTGTGCGCGATTGCCATTTGCGCCTCTTACATGAGCAGTTCAATTACTTTTTGGAGCTACGGCCAAAATGGATGGAGGGTTCAAGGGATGGCTGGTTGGCGAGCTAGTTCAAGGACTCCTTGGCTCTTTGGCTGGCAGACTGCGTGGAAGGATAGGCGGCTGGATGGATGAGTGCCATTGAGCAAGGCGTGTAATCCCCATCAGCAGTGTCCCTGCTCTGTAGCTTCACCTCTTTACATTTTCTATACCATTTCAAATGTAATTGCACATTGTTGCGTGAGTATATGACCACATTATACTTGTTCGTGATGATCCCTATACAGTAACATGCTAATGCCAAAAAAAAAATGCCAGATGATGTTTTGTTGCTTTATTCTAGTCTTTAACATCTGGTCACACGGTGTAAATAACTTTTTACTCTTGCCTTCTCCCTTTTAAAGTTTTACGTCCAGCACAAGTTTTTCAGGATATGTATGAATTCCTCCCCTCAATCGATCTCAGAGGCACAGTATCCCCAGCAATTTTGTTCATATTGGATGATCCTTCAGTAGCGTCTTGTGCCAATGTTCAGTACCAATGCAGGCAGAAGTGTCCCTTTTTGAGTAGCAAGGCAGACAGTAAGAGTCTTGAAATTGTATTTGGTGTATGAGGGTGTAGTAGCTGACATTTGACTTTTTTTTGTGCGAGACTGGAGCTTGTTATAACCTTAAACTACCCTTAACCCCCCCAAGCAACAATAAGTAGGAATTTGGGTCGGTATGCTTTGGCGCCCAGCAAAGGTCTCTGAGTACAACAGCACTGTCGTAAGACACACAATGCTGTTATGCCTACCCCTCTTAGACAACGTGCAGTTACATGCAACCTTAACTAATTTGGAATGAACCATTAGGACTAGATTGGTACAGATGTACCAATTTGGAGGCAGATGCCATTAACTGAAGTTAAATGTGTGGCCGTGCTGGGCTTTGCAGTGGGTTGGTCTAGGCTTCTTTGACTGGGGCCTTGACTTGTACATGGTTGGCATGAAGTTTGTGCACACATGTAAGTGAGTGATAACTTTTGGGGCATTGAACTACTTTTTATGATAGAATTGCAACGCTTCAATACAAGTCCATCAAAACATTACACCACCAAATTCACAATGTTGTATTCATCTCTCATTTTGGTTTACTGTCCACCACCAGGGTTGAATGTATAAGGTTGTTTCCAGAAATTACGTGGTTCTTCTTTGAAAGTTCTGCGAACGAGCGAGTAATTCTAAAACTCTGAAAATAGTCAAGCACTAAAGTTCTTGAGACGATGACGTTCAGATTCTTTGGTTTGAATCAGCCTTGGCAATCAAGCCATCAGTCATGCCATTTTTAAACTCTCTTCCTCTTCCCCTCCCAGGGCCCACCACATGTCACTCTTAGCATGCATTACACATTTACAAACTCACATACACACACAGAGACACACATATAGACTCATTCCACACAAAGAACCCCCACTCTGCCCCCCCCCCCCCGACAAGAACCCCACAGTTCGACTTCAAAATGGTCCTTTTTTGTGGAGCTGTCACCGAGTCATCACAGCCGTGTTTAGTCAGAGAAAGAGAACTAGATTGAGAGAGGAGGGGAAATTGACACAGAGAATGAGTGAGAGTGAAAGAATGTGAAAGAGAGAGATGTCACCCACGCTCCCTTGCTCTTTCTGAACAAGTCGCATGGTACCGACTGACTGACACTGCTCCCACGTTCAACTTAAAAAAAAAACAGACGTTAGACTTTCTGCCTCTTTTCATTTGTTAAAAGGCTTTTGGGGTCTTTGTAGACTTTGGTAAAAGGCTGCAGAAAAGCAGAGGTGTATGCAGCTTCCCAGTGGAGAAAGAAACAGGAATTCAGGTGTCTTGGGTGCCATTGCTCAACTGAAGTCAATGCTTGTCAGTGTTGAACCGTATGAACTGCACCAGTTTGAACAGCTACCTTCGAAGTCAGTTTGAGTTAAACAATAGAAACAGTATAATGTCAGCGATAAGTTCAGTGTACTTATGTAACTTTGTTGTTATGTCACCGTTCTTTAAAAGTTGCACTGCTTCATCTATGTATTTATTGAAAGATACATTATTAAAAGACCACAGTGCCGCTTAATGTAGAAGGACAAAGAAACAGCTTCTGGACGAGATTTAAAATTTAATCCAATACTTTCCGCTTGGTGGATTTTAAATGGCTAGACCTTAAACTACTGATCTGTAAAATAAGGATTAATCAGAAAGCATTGTGCTTCCTCCACCCCCTCAGGAGTGAAATCTCTATAGGACTCATAATTGGCCAAATGTTCCTAGCTCACAAAATGTAACAGCTGGTGATGATGGTGGTCTCAAGGAACCTGAATCACTCACAATTTACAACTGCTCTTTCTTTCCCCAGGACTACAGGAGCAATCAGTACTGTCTATGGTGGTCTCAAAGAATCAATTGAGGGCTATCAGAAATGAGTGTAGTCAAATACCATAACTCTGTAAATCACTTATTTAAAAATGTATCCATCATTGACCGCATCATAGCCGAGTAATGCTGTTTGTCTTTGGTGCATAGGAGCAGATGATAGTTGAACAAATTTTCTGAAAAAACAACAGCCTGCTGCTGATGGAAACTGCTTTGGTTAGAGGGATGCAATTAACTACAAAGTAACAAAAAATAGCTGAAAAAGATCTGTAACTGGTGCATTAAAATCAGTTGACCAAAAAGTGAAAATAGGGAGTGGACATGCTTCATATATTTAAATTGGAGCCCCTGCAGAAGTGCTTTTTTTTGCTGCATTCTTTCTCATGGCCGGTAGGAGGCAAATCCAGTGGTTGTGAGAAATTAACCATTTTTTATTGGCTTTATAACCGTATTAAATATTTTCTTAATGTGTTTAGAGCCGTAACCAATAGTTTCAATTATTATTCAATCCAGCATCATGTTCTACTTGTTTGGTCCCATTTAGAGTAAGATTGACAACAGAGCTGTGTATATGCTTAAGCGCATAGCATTGTTACAAACAAATTGCTACCATGGCAAACTGACAAATGACACAATAATGAGTTGGCTGATAATTGTTGTAAGTGCAGTGTATAACCAGTTTGGATGACAACTGCTGTGGGACCCTGATCCACTCAGTTGACTTGCCTCGAGCTGTAGATGATGATTTTCCATTTTCAAACCCTTTCTGTTTCTCTCCAGGTCAGCAATCTTTGCAAAACATGTTCACTTCTGTCCAAAAAGAAATGACAACGGTCAAGCTACCAATCTATGACACCATGTAGCTTACGGTCACTTACATACAGTTAACATTTAGATCAGCTCTCTCCTGATTTCCTACTCTATCCACAGTCCTATCTTAATAAATGCATAAGCCCAAAAATAAATCTGAAAAAAAAGGCATTATTCTGTGGTTGTGGTTTATCTATGACCTGTTTATATATTCAAACATAATACCACTCTTACTCATTAATTTCATTTCTTCCTCTATCTTTCCTGACATTTAAACGAACCTATGATATTATACTGTTGTAGTGCTATAAGTTGTACTTATGATAAAACATGCAATGTGGGTTATGCAGTAGGTGTTTTCTTCTCCTAGTGAAAACAGCCTTTATGAGGAGAGGTAGCAGTGTTTAAGATTCAGCACATCTCTCAGACTGTCACCCACACATATGTTATATATGAGCGTTCTGCACTGAAAACCTGGTGTTAGCCACCAGCCAGCCACTCAGTCATCCACAATTTCATCCATCATATATGTGGTAATCGTAACCGAAAACCTGGTTTTAGAGGTCAAACTGACACACACACACACGCACACACACGCATGCACACACACACACACACAAGCCATAGGCATATGTATAAAAAGAGAGAGAAACATGAAGACATGGAGATAGAGAGTATGTATAAATAAGTGGACACACTTTCTAGTTTTCAAATAAGCATAGAACACTAAAAACCGGCTTTCAAAAGTCAGCAAATCCATCACAAATGTGTTTAAGCGCCATGTTAATTACTCCTGTGTGCAAAACTTAACAGCAGCTTAATCCAACTCAGAGCCTGATTTATTAAGGCCACTTATGTAAATCAAGTCAGTTGCTATTTTTCCCTATTAGAGCACTTGAAGCCCAATACAGTTCAGGCAGTGAATGCAATACAAGTGGTCTGTGTGAATAGGAGTAGTGAGCACCACAGTGATATATAAGAGAATTGTGATAACAATTGTTTTATTGTTGCATCTCTTGGCTGAAGCTTCTCGATAGTTCTTCTATGATTCTTTCCCCCCACTTATAGTCCAGTAAAGTCCCCTAAAAGTGCTTCATTGTGATGGATAACACCCTGTTCATTTGTTTTGACAGAAAAGTATTTGTACATCAATTTTCCCCACAGCATCACTTCTTGATATTTTACCATTATCTCCTGATATAATTCCCACATTACCTGCTCAGTGTGCCCCACATATGAATGGCAATCATTATCTTAATTATGAGTAGGAGGGTCTTTTTATTAATATGTTTTTAAATTATTCCTTTTTTTCTCAGCCTGTGATTTTCTGCAAACTGATGAAAAAGCAGCACAGTGCTTCAAAACCAATGATTACTCTTTTATAAATAAAGACTGTATTTCATTTATGGTGAAAATAAAGTGAGGGAAATTATGACTCAAATGCTTCCTCCTTTGATAACTTCAAGTATTACTGCATAACTTGCTACTGGTTACGTAAACATTTCTTGTTCTGGCTATGATGGACGTCAGGTCAACCCTACATTGCGAAAGCAATGGTTAGTTTGTTTCCAAAATATTTGTATTATTAATTAAAATATTCACATCAAAAAATACAATTGGTTGTAAAATTAAATAAACCATGGAACACTGAATAACTTTACTTTACTGTCTCTTAATTGTGACCCAACAACGCTTTTCACCTGAAGCTTCCTCAGGTTTGCCCAAGATAAAATTGGTTTACAATTTGAATAAACCACTGTTCAGTTTGTTTTTTGTAAAGGCATTGGGCCACTTAAGAGCAGGTCCTGGGTATGAAGACCTGCTCAAGGGTATGGGTCCTAGTCTGGGTATGAAGATCTTGGGTTAAAAGATCTTCATCTTTACCTTCAATTTGAAAGCAGAAATGTAACAGCTCTTACTCATGCATTTAAGATGACTCATTTACAGCTTCATAAAATAACAGAACACTCAGACCACCAGTCTATATAATCTAAGACTCATTAATCCACCCACTGTGTTGGCTTGTCAGTAAATCAACTGTATTTATAAGAATGTCCTAAATCTAAAGTTAACATAGGAGTGCTCTACCATCATATATACAGACATCCAACAGTGTGTCACTGGTGGATTCACCCATCAAAGAGCAGAGTGCAACATCTGACCATCACCCAACTGCTCTGTCAGTCGTCTCCTTTGTCTGCTGCCCATGAACTCACCTGTCAAATTCAGACAATACACATTGTAAATGTTAGAGCTGGATTTTAACCAAGGGGGTAGGGCACATGAGGATACATTCCCATACCCAATGCAACTATAGCTTTGGGCCCTTTTAATGAATCTGCAACGGAGAGATTTGTTGGAGAGAGCTGCCCCAACACACACACACACACACACACACACACACACACACACACACATGCACGCACGCACGCATGCACGCACACACGCACACACACACACCTGGTAAAGCCATTTAAAATGGACAGTGGGAGTCCACATTAAGCCCAGGGCAAAGCATAATAGTGGCCCAGGGTTAATGGGAAAGAAAACCCTGGACTTACTCTTGAAAGAACACAGGCGGTCTTTTCATCTTAAATCCTTCATGCAATAAACTCTGATCTAATGTTACAACCTGCCAAGTAGATATGCAGTACATTATCTCTGTCATCTAGCTCTGGTCCCATTGTTGCCTTTTTTAATCCGGAAAGTAAGACATGCAGCATTTGCACAAATTGATTTATATCAGAGATATACAGTATCACTGTTGAAAAGATACAAAAAAGATTCTATGAACGTATGTCACTACCATCAGTGTGTGAATGGGTGTGTGTGTGACATGCAGTGTAAAAGCGCTTTGAGTAGTCGGAAGACCATTTACCATTTATATTGTCATTCTCATGTCATAAAAGAACATGTGGAACTTTGTTTGCAGCAATCTTGTACAGGAGCGTTACAAAATCTCCTCAAATAGAAATATATATCCTCGACGTGAAGGCTGCCATATATGTAATTATATGCATGTATGTAAGTTTATATCTATCTAATGTAGGCACAAAGGAAATGGTGTGTGTATACATGTATTGATATGGATGTGTAGTTATTTGGTAAAATGGCATGTCAAGATTTCATGAGAAAATGGACAAGTGTAACTGAAAAGTATCTCCTGAAGTTGTATGTTTTATCTGTGTACTCAATAAAAGTTAAAAAAAAGAAGAAATATATATCCTTATGGGGCACCGAGGCTAGAGTCCTCCAAACTGCATTGGGTCCACCTACTACTACAGGGTTACTTAGACTGTTGAGAAGTTTGCTCAATTCAAAATAAAACATAATGATGTCACTGTGGCCTTAAGTACCAACGCTACTGCAGCAAGGTAAAAGCTGAGGACATGAAAATCAAGATTTCCAATGGCTGTTAAAGAAGCAGTGTTCTTTGATTGGTTGGCTTCTATAGAAACCAACATATACTCACTTTACCTTCCCTACTGATTGTGCAGGAGAACATACAGTGGACACAACACTAACAAATCAGCAAAAAATAACTCTCTTTTAGCATGTGACTGTTTTTCCCGATGTGATTTCATAGCAGACACAACCAACCAGACCTACTTCCACGGTTAATATAAAAAGCCTATCCTAAGAAAAGAAAATCACAATCGTTCTTTATGTCAGGTGAAAATATACACTATTGTAGATATTACAACCCCCCTTATCAGACACTTGACTTAGAGACGAGAACAAGTAAGATACGTCATTCTCTTATTTTTTCCTCTTTCTTCTGCTACATTTAGCCTCTGTCATCATAGACTCAATTTATGCACAATCTTGGCTAGACAGTCAAAGGCAGATCACAGAGTGTGTGAGTCACTCAAAAAGCCACCTTAAAGAAAGCCAGCCTGTTCCGTATTTCATTGCCTTTTCTTAGTCCGTCAATCACCCATCTGAGCAGCTAGTATACCACACTAATGTCCTAAATTTTGAAGGTCTGTTATCAGTGAGGACACGCAGAGTTAATCACATTAATTAATCTGACAGGCTTTATCAAAGACATTATGAGCACAGAAGAATGGAGGGGAGGAGGAACAAAATGAAGGGAAGGAGATAGGCGACGAGGCAGGGAGGAGAGAGGCGAAGATGACAGGTTTATAAATTCGTCATCACAAGAGGAGAGAGACAGAGAGGACGAAGAGGAGAGGAAATTAAAGAAGGACAATGGAGGAGAGGAGACGGATGTTATGACAATAGACGTGAATAGGGTTACTTTGTGGTTAATCCTCTAAAATTCTGCCCCATTTCACAGGCGGACACTTTCCATAGGAGCTCATTATGGGCTTATAAATCTACAGGGGTCATTTAACAACGCCTGTCTTGCTGTGCTGTATGTGTTTCTCATAAGTATAATGAATACAGTGCAAAAAAAAAAATTACTTGCTCATGCTGTTGGGGAATTTGGAGTCATTAGTTCAAACATCACATGGTGACAATAAAGAGGAAATAATAAGAACCAGAGGAAACCACTGTCAGTCAATGTGACTGGAATTATGTCATTATACAGTAATGTCCATAGTGATCTGTAGTAGTGTTGTAGTCAAGACCACACTAACCGAGACCTAGACATACCCGGGACCAGAGTACTCCGAGACCAAGACAAGACCAAGACATTTAGTGATCGAGACCGAGTGAAGGCCAAGACCAAGGCAGCATAGGCAAAAGGTAAAAGGCCGAGAAAGCCGAGCACCCACGTGTGCCAGCATACACTAATCACTGTTTCGCTCTCTCCCTCACCATATGTGAGGGGAGAATACAGAAATCAGAATGGACATATTTATGGTGAAAAAAAACCATCAAGCAATAAAAACAGTTTCCTCCAGTGCCAATGCTTCCAATGAGTCAACTAACACAAGTGGCCTGCTCCACCATGGAGAAGGTGCTGAAAAGTGTGTGCTTTATAGCTTTTCCCGACTTGCAGCACCACGGGCAGCGCCACGTTCAGATGGCCTAATAGGCCTACATTTTCCGGCTTGGAATAGCCTATCTCTGTGGATTTGGTGTTTTTGTTCACTTGAGCATTTGGCTTTATTGGGTAGCATTGATTATTACTTTCCGTGTAGTGGTGTGTGTATGTGTGTGTGTGTGTGACCATGTGTGTGCGCACACGTTCATGTCGGTCCCCGCTGCAGCCTATATGGAGGTGTCGCGATGCATGCGTTTAATTGCTTTAAAAAAAAAGTCACATTTGGTGTTGGGCACCCACCAGCATGAACATAAATCGGCGCCTATGCAAGGCAGGGTGTGACCAAGACAAGACCAAGACCATAAATATCTCTGAAAAATCATCAACTTGTGTGTATCGGGCACTTCTTGCCGCCAAGGTGGAGGTCGGAGCATTATGAAAGAATTGAAGTTATATGTTCTTCTAGAAAGGGGCGTTTTCCTTCTAATCACAGTAATGACATGGCAAAAAAAAAGTCTGTCAGTGGTGGCAACCGGAGTCCGCCCAGTCTGAGACAAGATCGAGTAAAAATGCTTTCGAGGCGAGACCAAGACCTTCAAAAAGTGTTCTTGAGACAAAAACTGATGTCGAATACCACTATACTGATAGTATTTTTAAAGAACAGTGCCTGACCCAATACACATCAAGCATTTTGATAATTTCAATCAATAACAGTGCAGATTTTGCGGGAACAGCGAGGGAAAACATAACAAACTCTAATTCATGAGACATTGTTCTTCGATTGTAGTGTCTGCTACAAACTGACACGATGATCCGTTCTGCTGTGGACTGTTACCCACCTGAGAGATCGTGGGACCTTTTATCGGCAAGTCAGATGTGTGTTTCTCATAATCTGCTTGATGTCAATACTGTGGCTCTTCCAGCCGATCTCTACGCAGACCCGCTGCAGCCGCGGCGATATTCTGGCTTCATATGGTTACACGGAAGGAGGCTGAGGTACGCTTGTCCACATGTGCAGTCTATGTTTTGACTAAAGGACACTTGAATTCCAGAGCGGCCACATCCTGGTGTGTGCTACTCATGTAATTTATTTTTTTTAAAAACAGGTGGACATCTTTAATTATAAGTAAACTGAAGAAAAAAGGGGCATGACAAAAACAATCGCACAAAATCAAAACTGTTGTCACGACTTCATGTTTATTTTCTCTTTAGGATTACATGCCTTTATTTGTAGGGATGAAATCTCTTAGTTTCTAGTAATAATATGTCATATGTCAAGTAATATGTCATGGTAACCTAGAGTTACACATGGTATTAATGAACAGATGTCACTTTGTCATGTTACACCAGGGGGTCATTATACAGTAACTAGCACAGAAGAGGGTCAGCAAGGTGTCATCGTACATGTGGCATGAGGGGGTGTCTCAATAATGGGGACATAATGGCATGGTGTCAAAACGAGGTGTCTACATAGAGAGGTGTCCATAATAACCGGCTCGGAGTGTTTACCCCAATTAGACATACGAGGGACGAACAGGAGGGAGAGGAGGAGGAGGAGGAGGAGGAGGAAGAGGAGGCGGGGGGGGGGGCATAAGTGGGGGAGGAGGGGGAGAGTGGCAGAGTGTAAGAAGAAAGATGAGGAGGCGCAGAGATTGAAGGGGCAGGCTGCAGTGATGAGAATGTGATGGCCTGTGTAGATCCTGTGTGTGAATGTGTGTGTGTGTCTGCGTGTGCTAACAGGACTTTGAATTAATGAGAATCGAAGATGAGAGTCGAGGTCATCATGACCGGCATGCAAATGACACACATGCACACAAGAAAAAAGCCACACACACGTGCGCACACTTATTAAAATGCAGATACACTTGCTTTAAAATGCATGGGGAAACACTCTCTCTCTCTCACACACAAAAACAAACACACACACACACACACACACACACAATCTTGTCTGCGGGCATGGAATACATCAACATGCCACTGTGTGAGTGGCATCGGGTGACACAGCTGCTCTGCCTGCTGTCCTACATGACACATTGTCATTCATATGTGACGGTCTGTAATATGTGGAGAGCTTTAGTCTGCCTCTCGTCACTTAGGAGTCGGCAAGTCAGATAGACAAACAATCCACTTACAATCTTAGAGAAACTGTCCACTTGGTGCCTCCTTTACTGGAGGAATGTCAAGAATCAGATCAATGTGAAAACAGAGATCCTCCTACGAAACAAAAAAAGGAAGAGATAGAAGTTGGGGAGGATTTCATAACTCAGAGACAGCTCTTATTCTGCCCATTATGAGGCTACATGAGTTGTCAGCCAGTGCTTACTCAAGAAATAGCTATTGTTCCATAAACAACTCATTCTATTGATTACATAATACATCAGAATCAGAGATACTCCCTTGAAATTTGTTCAAATGGCCAATGTCAGCATGGATCAAGAAACATAACTGACTGTTTTTATTGTGCTTCATGTAATGAAATGATGAAGATATATCAATTGCTTTAAGCTTAGAAAGCCAGAAAATGTAATGTGTGACATGAGATGAGATGGATAGCACTTTATGATACCCAGTGTAGCATACATGCATTAATGTGTATCCCATCACAAAAGATTACTGTGTGCATGGACGTAAGGTGCATCAGAAATATCAGTGTTTCTTTTTTATCGGACGGAAATACAAAAATATACTCCTGATAGTTACTGTAAACTGTAAAACTTTCCACCCTGCCGAACAAACAAAATTCCACTTATACTGTGGCTATAAGGTCATCCATAAAATTCAAACTTCAAGCATCATGAAAAAAAAACGTGTTTTCTTCCAGCCACTGTTTCATTTTTTTTTGTTGGGACCAGGCTTTTATGAGATTCCAAATATCAAAGGGAAAAATATATATATATAGTGTTGTCAAATGACCTGTGATATCAATCACTGTACGGCCCCTTTGAGCTGCTCCTTTTTGCCGTATTTTACTCTCTCTCCTCTTCACTATTTTCGATGTGCACCTTATCCCGCTGAATAAATCCACTCCACACACACACACGCACGCACACACACACACACACACACACACACACACACACACACACACACACGCACACGCACAGAGAGAGATAGAGAGAGAGAGATAAGAATGGCCGTTAGTTATTTCCACTCTGCTGATATTACTATGGATCTAGCTGAAAAAGCCTCTCGCAGAAAACACTGTTTTAATGCCTCATGCTGATGCTACCTAAAACACAAGCAGGACTACGTGGGCACCTGTTGCTTACTGACTGACTTCACTGGTTGCTGTTCTGCAGAAATTCAAACTTCAGTTTCTGCCTCTCTTGTTGTCTCTCTTTCATCAGGGCCATTCAAAGGATATGTTGAATACCTTGATGTTTTTAAATTACATGATTTGAGGAACTATCATTTATTTCTGATCAACAATTTGAATATCTGTAACTGATACACGATTTTTGGCCTTTGGCAACCTGATTCAGTGCAGGGGAAATTTGATTATGACATTTAAGAGTTTTTTTTTTATTGGTTTGAAGCATTATGTGCATTACATTTCTACCTCTAGCTTTGTCCAAACGGGTGACATTTGGCCGTTCAAACACCACCTAAAAGAATCTGCTCTCCTCTATCTCTGGCACTGCCAAGAAAGAACCCTGAATGAACAATGCAAATGACTGTTGGAGCTTCCAGTGTTGTGTCCATTCATCGTTTGGAAAAAATACATGGGTGGGATGACCTGCAAAAAGAGATGAGGGTGTGTACACAGCTGGCATGTTTTACTCCATTCAACCTTCAGTTCAGTTTCTGCAGAAAAAGCTCTGCTTCTGCCTATATCTATTCATCCATTATGCATGACCAATTTACACTGTTGAGATAGAGAGGGAAGGAATAAGAAATAGAGGATGGGGGATGGAAAGAAGGACAAAATGGCAATTTACTTAAGCTCCAACTTGACAGAGTCTATATCTATATTAGCAATGATGATCAAGATATTGGAAATTTTGGCCACATCTTTATATCTATTCATAATGGATGACCCAATTTTACCTTTATTTACACAAGAAGAGGGAGAAGAGAACAAGTCTTGCCACCCTCTGCCCCGAGGCGATGCTATCTTGGAGCATCATTGGCAAGAGGCCGCTGTTATTGCTTACCTAACACACTTGTGTGTGTGAGAGTGTGTGTATTCATGACAATAATGGCCCTCTCTCCTTGGAACAGATGCCCTTAACAGATGTCATTCAGCTACCGACAGTGACAGTCAAAAAGACAATGAATTGTAGCTCAACAAGCAGCTCCATCCATCCATTAGGATTTCACAACGAAACGAAAAAGCATCACATTGTAACACTGACTGTTGCACTTTTAACTGTGAGAGCTTGTAGTGTCTTGTTAATGGGGAAAAAGGAAATTCAGTGATCTTGTAGAATTGCTGTGCAAAGCAGAATGTCAGACAACTTAAATGGTTTCATTTAATTCCTTCCAAGATATTCTGGGCACTGGTGAAACATCTGGATGAATATTCACATTATCTATTTGTGTTAGGATGTTTCATATGAGGACCTGTCTGCTTGTGAGAGTTTGTTAAAAGGTTATAAGGAAAACTTGATGTTGGGTACTATTTGGACATGCTATTTCCTATTTTTGCAACCTGGTCCAACCAAGATAGTTGAAATGACTATGACCCCTTTACATTGGCTTACCTGGTAGTAGCACATACTGGGTTAATATATGTGCAAGCATTACTCAAAATTCCCAATAGAAAATTGCCTTTCTGACACCTTTAAAATGTGAACATGTTACAAAATGGCTACATTGAGGAAAAGAATATACTCGGATTAGGTTTGACCAAAAGTATCGTGGTTTTGTTCAAAGATGTTTTGAATTTAGAAAAAGTGGGTCACTTAGTAATCATTGTGACATGATTGAAGTAATGCTATATTATCTATATGTACAAAGTTAAATAACTAATGTGACTATATAGTACAGTAAATAATGCAATGTGGACTTTTGCTTCTCATGGGTCTTGATTTGAGTCTCCTGCAAAAGCCCTGTTTTTGTTTGATCAACGATTTAAACAATGGCACGAACATATCTTTAAGGGCTTTCACACTTGCAGAAATCTCCTGGAAAAACTCAGGATATTTCCCGGAGGATCTGCATATGTGAACTCATCCAAATGTTTCGCTCGGACTTCACCAAGAGTTTTTCCTGCCAGACCCCTAGTAGTTTTTCTGCAGCAAGTCCGAGTGAGCTGAAGTGAGAACGCTGCAGCAGGATATTCTCCGGAGAATCTCCCTCGAGCCAATAGGAGGGGGAGTGACGTTACTACACTGTGACTGCTGCACAGTGCATAGAATGTCTACACACGTCTTCTACGATCTCCGTGCACGTAATTAAACTGCTGCATTACGTTTTCTGTTCCTCAGTATGTTGTTCTCCGCTCTTTTGTTGACGTTGTGATTCTGCCGAACCACACATATAAAGGCAAATATTCTCATTATAGCGTTGAATAGCGGACTCTGTTGCGCCGTCGGCTACATCCACGTCTTCTTTTTTACATCACATCTTACCTCGGGAGACCCCCCCCCCCTCTCGTCTGACAGGGATAGTCTCCCGCTGTAACGAGCATAGTGAACAGCCAGGTCGGGAGAATCTTCAGAGCAGTCCTCCTGAAATTATCTGGAAATATTCCAGAGTGTATATGTATGTATAACGGCCTCTGTTGTGGTGACACTCAACTGATTATGTTAAACAAAAAGTTAACTTCACCTGTGTACTCATAACCTTCTTAAGTACTTATGTCCATGACTTACTGACTGAATATCTATTTGAATGCCGACTCTTTTCTTAAACCAAGCAGTAATGGTCCCAAATTTAACCAACTTTTTCACTATATAATCCACATGTTAGTAACTCTATCCTCCTACATTTAGCATTGGCACCACATTTGTGGTTTCAACGCATAATTCTAACACATCATGTGTCACAACTTTGTCATGCTGTGGTCATTATGACTTTTTTCTGTGAGACTGTGTGTACTTTTACGACCCTTACTAGTGGAAACAGTCTCTATGGTGTGTTTCGATATTTATGTTCGAATATTTCCACTACTGCAGTGAACAAACACGTTATTCTTAAATCCATATCCCACTGTGGCTGAATGAGCAATAAATCCACCGTATTTCTGAATCATCTGAGACTTGTATCCCTGTCTGTGTTGTTATTAAAAAAATGCTTCTGAAATTATTTGCTGCTCACATACTGTTTAGACAGCGCAGAAGCTGCTGGCTGCTGCTGTCAACTTATATATTACAGGTGTAGTGGGGGTGTTTGAGCTGTGCCTTGAGAGGATATAACTGTAATATTAAAATGCAATAGTGTACAGACTGTTAGAGAGAGAGGTATCCTGATACCCAAAAGGCCCCACACACCCACATAAGGTGTTTTCAGTGTAACTGCGATTAGAAGTCTTCTCGGGAAGGTAGTTTAGAGCCCTGCTGGGAGTCCGCCCAGGTCCCTAACCTGCTGTTTACAGATTTGAAAGAATCGGAACAGGTGCTGTAAAACATACAGGAAAGTTGAGGAGATGTCAATCAAGCAAATCTGTAAACACTCACCCTGTACTGACTGGAGGTCTAATCAACGGAAATAACTGGAAACACCTGCAGGGAGTGTAGAGGTTTGAATTCTGACATCTGCAGGTTTATGGCTATTTACATGAATTGACATTCATCAAAACAAACATCATTTCTAACTCTAGTGTACCTCAGAAAAAGGTGGAAAAGTGGCCACAAAAAGACCATAGCAATGTAAAGCAACAATAAAGTACCATAGCAGTAAATTATTATCTATACAACATCAAACACTGAATGACCTTTAGTGGGGGCGCAGTTATTAGCATTTTCTGTCCTCCATACATGAACACTTAAACGCTTTAAGCTATCAAGCTGAAGCATATTGTTATCAGAAGACAGCCTGGACATTCCAGTGAGCTATTATTACTTTTGATAGAAAATCTTTTTAGCTTTGAAGCTGTTTTTAATGATATGCACAGCATTATAACCACATAACAATGTACTTTGCTGATGTCCTCTGTGGATGACATGAGAACTTACTTATTCTGTTTTTTTTTTTTTTTTTATGTTGATCATGGTCTCCCAGGTGACAGGACTTTGACTGAGGCAAAGAACATTTTGTCTAGGAATGCGAGACTCAGACTGAGCTTTCAAATGATTAAGGAAGGCTGGTGTGAATTCTGTTTTTGTTGTATTAAACAAATTATATCCAGAAGAATTGCCACATGTAACACATGCCTCCCTTGTGATCTACTTATGGGAAAAAAAAAACATTTTTATCATCTACATTATAGAGCTCTAAAATATGCCAACTCGTAGACATTTTAAAAAATGAATGTTATTCTGAGTTCATCTTTATTGATTATTTTCTATGTGCAGTTTAAATCCTCTAAAAGTCTTCAAGATGCCTGTTGAACCGCCCTGTTAGGGAACTGGGGGTATACAGTTTGATATGGTTGTAGAAGAACTTGCTAATGGGTACTATGGAGAAGTACCCTATAGCTCATTCAATGCACGCTTAAACATTCACATGTAATATAGATAAACCAAAATAAGCTTTTATGTAAGTGACTAGCTCATCTGTAAATCCTTTAACTGTTTCTCCTCATGATCTCTCTCCCTTCTCTTACTTCCTCATTCCAATCTTCTCTGATTTGTTCCCCACCTCCCCTTAAACCGGCCAATCCAGCCACAGAAATGTATTATTGGTTATCTATTACGGAGTAGCAGAAAATTGACTGCAGCATTACCAATTCCCTTACAAACAGATGTAGATGTTAGCCTCTCTACCATCCACACCCCGAGAGGGCTTACTTCCTCTTCCTCCTTCTCCGGCCCATATCTCCAGCAGCTGTTTGAAGCAGTGATAGCAGTGGTGATGACACCCGCATGCCTCTGTTAGTTCAGAGACGTGTGTTGAGCAGATAATGGCAATGTTCCTGTGAGCAGCTTGTGTTAGAACTGTGTGTAATGAGGCCTGTGTTATATGAATTATTGAGCACTGTTGATGCTAGCCAGATCCTCCCTGCCTGTAGGCCAAATACTGGAGATGGCATGTTAGCACAGCATTAGCTCTCACAAGCACCATGCTTTGCACACTGTACAGAAGTTCAGATGCATATGCAGCGAGCTATCAAGTTTTATCAGAATTATAAGCCAAACACACATTTAAGACTTACTTCTGTCATAGAAACCAGTTGTTAACATTCAAGTTATCAACATCGTTTAGTCTTGAACTTAAAAAGAAAATCTAAAATTAGCCCTTTGAAGAAGAGTTGAAGTAAAGGTAAATTGGATTAAAACCATGGGAATTTAAGTCACACGCTCTCACCCCAAATGTTGCATTACAGATCATTAGTTCGTCTAATTAAAACATTTAAAAGGCATCAATTTTGATTGGCCTGTCTGCACTTTGAAAATGTCAACAGGAGAACAACTGGCCGTAGCTAATAAGTGATGTTAAAATACTTTGATAAATGAATACTTTTAATTGCCAGCAGCCACTGAGGATGACAGGTACTCAGACTGATGGCTGATATTTTCAGCATGGCAGAACACATTGATGGCAGTCTTAAAGTCCTTCTAGTCTTCAGCAAGAAAAGGCAAACAATTGACTTAAACTGTTCCGTCTAAACTGGCAGCCTTAATGTTATTCTAAAGATATTTCCTTGAAGAGGTTTTCAGGGGTTCGTTCACAATTTCTAAACTTTCTGTACAGAATATATATATTTTTTAAATAAAATGATACAAGGATTTGATAGGATTGTCAAAAATGATGATATCCATTGTTTTGTAAAATTTGTTGCCATTGAAATGTAGTGTGTTCAGACCCTGAAAGTCATGATGCCTTAAAAAATAGTGGTTGACAAAACCTACGAGGTACACTATGTGTCAATATATTGATGAACATTACAATTATTAAGCATCAGTCTATCATTGGTATTTACCTGTATAAAACACTTATTTCTCATATTAATGGTCACAGGTATCCAACCCAACTGTTATAAGTAATTAAAAGGGATACTTCACCCATTTGCATTAAGCTTTGTATCATTAGAAACCTGGTAGTATTTTTGAATGGTGGTGCATCCTGCCCTCATTTTCCCCTGAGATGGGAAATCTTTGTATTTTTAAGTCTGAAAACGAGCTTCCTATGACGCAAAAATCGTAATTTTGCGTCATTGGAAGCTGTTGCGGTTAGCGGGGTGAAACTACAACGCTAGTTCATCATATTTTCGACCACTGAAGCTACAGACCAATCACAGATCAGTGGGTGGGAACTCACTCCCAAAATCGAAACTTAACGTCTGCCATATTGCTTGGAAGCTATGCTAACAGGCTCTATGGAGAAAGCTGATAATGGCGAAAAAAACATAAATATAGCGGCCAGACGGCTGCTGCCGACAGGCCAGTCTTGTGTTTTTGCTGCTGCGGCCGCCACTGGCTGCCGGGACCGCTGCTAGCTCAGCAGCTGAGACATAAGGCCTGCCTGTCGGCGGCGGTGAGGAAGAGGAGCTGGAGCCAGCTCGAGCTGGGGCGGACTGGTAGTGTCGGTGCTCTCACTGTTTGCCTATGGACACAGAAATAGAGTCTGTTTTCTGCCAGGAATTTCCAAGATACCAATTCCTTCTGGAATAAATCTTGGAATCAGTTGAGGAACGGCCTTATGTGTTGAAGTAAATATGTCTGTAAACCTGACCTTAGTGGGAGTGGCCTGCGGTGCTGTGCATTCTGGGATTTGGTGTCTTTCATCCACATGAGCCAAAAAGACACTTTCTGCCTTTTCTCAGCTAAGAAGGCACCAACTTCAAAATTCATTTCACATTTCTACTACATAAATGACCCAATGTCAATACAGATTCATGTTTCAACGGGTGAAGTATCCCTTTAAGCATGGGTTGACCAACACATCCCTCTACCTACACAACCACTGTCGGTCAACTGTTCCAACTGTTCAATTATAATCCTTCCTACTTATGCAACCAACAAGATTGTTCTACTGGTAGGCCATATGTGTGTTTGGGCTAACCCTGCATTCATGGGGACACAGTGGAAAAGCGAGTTTTAGAGGTTAAGAAATACAAATGAACGCCTGCTCGCGTCGGAACAACAACGTCACAAATGTGTGACGATATGATGACGTCATATTCATCATCACAGGTGGGGCAAAATATTTTTTTATTTTTTTATGGTAAGATATTTTGTATGAATTCAAGTATTGCGCATCAACTATTCGCTCAAATATAACTTGTAACAGAGAAATTTCACACATCTTAGTAGCATAGTAGAAGCAGTAGTTTGTTGTTGTTGTTACAACATTCAGAGTTTCTGAACTGAAAAAACATGAACACACTGAAGTCGGAAGAACGACTTCACAACTCGGATACTGGGAACATCTGAGGAACACATGAATGTAGCCTCAGTCACATACCTGATGTAAGTGATATTACATGCATAATGTTATGTGCAACTTAGAAGAAGCCAACACTGACATTTGCTGCAGATGGCAATTATGAATCGGTGACACCAGCAGTGGTTAGGGTACGGTAAAAAGATTTTAGAATTATCTGCTGATAGTTTTGCAATGTGAATATGAGTTTAAACATTTGAACAACCCAATGTAAATTGCTCCAATATGAACACAATTGACTGGGAACTGGGCTATCTGTAAGCTTGTCAGTTCAAGGTTTTTAAGCCTTACTTTAATGTCAGTTCATTCATGAAGGTTGTTTTTCTGTGTTTTCTAAGTAACACTGCAGATTTCATCAAATCAGCTGGGGCGATTTCATCATGTTTTAGCTGCCAAGAGGCGATGCTTTCAACCCCGTCTAATAAAACCAAGCCACAGCACTTTAGAGTCTCAGTCTTTCATCCTCCCCTCTCTTTGTCTCTCTTTCTTCCTGTCTGTTGATGGCGGCCTTTGAAGGCAGAGAGATAAATATGAAGAGAGAATGTGTTTTGTGCTTTTGAAAGACAAAATGAAAGAGCTGCAGCCGTTGGCTCCACTGTCAACTGCTCCCCTCACACTGTGTGTATATGTGTCTGTGAATTTTTGTTTTCTTGTGTGCATGAAACCAGTAGAATACTCAAAGTATACAAGAAAAAAAATACCTAAAGGTGAAACAACACACACAAAGGTTTGGCTCAAATAGATGGAAAACCAATGTTTATGTCTGTGAAAGAAGAGTTGGAGGGGTGAATTGTTTAATGCATGCATGAATGGCAGATTTGTAGCTTACATGCAACAAATAACTATTATATGGTTCATATACCTTCAAGAACAAGTTCCAAACATCATAGAGCTAAATGCATGATGAAAAAGAGATGACACCAAAAAGGATTCTGAAGAAACAAATGTTTGATGCCCACACTGTATGGGAACTGTACTGTTGTTGTACCATTGATACTTGTGTTTCAAGAGCGTGATGTCACAGGTGCTCTGGATTCCTCCATAAATGCTTGTTATTAGGTAAGAGTTTTAACCACCTTATTATAGAGAATCTAAATGGTTACTAAAGGAATGGGTGTATTCATTTGGTTATTGGGTTGGTACCCCAACATTAAGTGTGGAATAAACACAAAATATTGAAAGATCAATCTTAGGATTAATATCTGACAGTATGATTCAGCTTCAATTAGATAGACAAGATTTTTAAGGTGGTTGTGGTGGTGGTTGGGGGGGGGGGGGGGGTAACAATGTTCTGGTCTCAATTTGAAGGTCTTGACCCATAAGCCCCTATTATTAAAGAGGTCCTGTAAGTCTCGGGCAGTAAATAATAGTATGCAAAGCTGTATCTCTTGTGCTGCATGCAATGGAGCAATACATTGGCACTTGTTTTCATTTTACATTATTGAAGAGAGATAAAGGAGAAAGGAAGACTGTGTTGGGACAGATACTCTGTTTACTCTTTGCTTCAGGGTGCAGTCTCTATAGGCGACACGCCTTTGAAACTTTTATTTACATTACACAGAGTTAGAAGGAAATAGAGGGAATGAAGAATCACACAGAAAAGTGGATTCTATTTGTGTGTTTCCTTCTGGCTTAGGGCTTGGTTATATTTACTTCTGACGGATACAAAATGTGAAATATGCAACGGAATATTTCTCCCATAAATCACAGATTGAGCTACAAATGAAACACCAAGCATGTTAATATCAGTTTGTTTTACTTTTTATTAAAGGAGGTCAGAGTTTAAAATGGTCAAAAGATGAGACAACAGCTAATCAGCAATAATTTCCCTTTGCATGAAAGCAGTTGCAGCAGTTGAAAGTACTGGGGTAAATTAATCCTTTGAGTTCAACAACTACTTTATCAAAGTCATACTTTATCATATTTCTATGAGATAAAGTTTTGTGGCCCAAGTATGAAGGATACAAACATTCAACAACTTTTTTTTTTTTTTTAAATTTAGGTCAATGAGCATGGACCGCTTCTGGATGCTCCAACCAATGAAAAGTAACAACACTGGTAGGCTTCCATTAAAGACTGATTAAATTATCCTGATTCGTATGGCTTCTTGGTCAACATAAGGCACACATTTGACATAACATGATTTAGTAGCCAACAATTACTGTTTGTACAAAAAGTAAACTTTCAAACAGTCTGTATTACTGTCATAAATGTCATGTATTACAGGATTTTTCAAGCTTTCCACATCAATGCATCCATTCGATCTGCAGAGTCCCTTTGCACCTTTAAGAAGCAGCTAAAGACCCAGCTCTTTCATGAATACCTACACCTTTAATGATGATGATGATGATGATGATTTTTTTTGATATTATTGATGATGATGGTGATGGTAATGATGATGGTTTTGTTTGATAAAGACGATGTATTTAATACTGATACTTTGTTTCCTCTATTCTAGATCCTTGCTTGTGTTGTACTTACTTTCTGATGTACTTCACTTTGGATAAAAGCATCTGCTAAGTGAATTGTAGAATTATAGAATGCAAGCCATCATGTGTGTTCAGAATAGGCCTAAGCAGCGCTCCTCTGTCGGGCATAAAACAAAACCCACCGTATGTTGGACAAATGGCTGTGATTGGCCTAACCTGAATCAGAGAGACGAGAGATGTCTGATAGATTGGTAAGGGACCAAAGAAACATGAGCTCAAGGATTCATCTGGTTCAGAGGGTTATATTAAATGATGGATTCAACAACATAGGTTTGTCCAGCTTGTTGTAGTCTTTTCTCCCTTTTCTCTGGTTGTTGCATGGCTTTAAACATATCTGTAAAAAGCACCACCACAAACTAAGGCATCATTAGTCTCATTATGTGCCGTAAAAAATGGAAGGCAATGCCACCCCTATAAAATTGACTGCACTACAAATTTCACAAAAACAATGTCTTGGTCATAGTTTGGATAATCTACAGAACTGCAGTTTTTTATTTGAGCTTTATGTCTGGATACAACAAGTAAGGACAATATATTTTTGTGTGAACTGCTCCCTGATACGTGGCTGGAGGTCTTGTCTACCTAATCGGCTTTGGCAACTAGCCGTATGGGTCAGTCAGGGCTGCAGAGTCCAACAACCTTGGTCCCTTCGCCTCCTAACAGATTGTGTTCGACAGTCATGTGGGTCTGTCTCTTCGCCTCTCTGCTGCTCATTAACGTGACCTTTGCACACACACACACAAAAATGTGCTCCAGACACTCGCCATCTAATTGGATGAATAGACAATGTATTTCTACGCTTTAACCTTTTGCATTAAGATCCCGGAAAGATATGCTCTCTATTTTCACGATAAAGTGACAATAAACTGATGAAAGCGTTTCATTTCCAACTAGAGAAAAATGCTGATATTTTCCCAAATGATTGTGTTACAGTAAAAAATGAAGAGATGTTTGCCTCGGTTTTATTTTAAGCGTGTATCTGTCTGTGACGGCAGCAGCGCCTATACATTCAACATGCAGGGGGAATACAATCTGCATTCACGGGTGCCACTTCTGGCACATCTACAGATGATGATTTCAGAGAGACTTGTTTTGTTGTACTGTAGTCTCGAAAAACGAGGAAACTGGCGGTTTTGGTTTGCATGAAACAACACAAAAGTGGCAGCATGACGTGCCTCAGGTCACTGTTTGCATGCTCTCCTCGCAATCTCGATGGTTAAACGATCGTTCAGCTCCAAACAGACGAACATACACACTTAGACACCAATGAAAAAAAAAGGTCTTGGTAGCACTGTACCAGCTAAGGACATTTCCCCTTGACTCACTTTTTCAACCTTTGATAAAGTATTTCAAGGATGTACTAAAAAAAAGCCATTCTGTGTAGAATTGTATAACTCCTGACTCTGTACCCTTTAGTATAGAAAATACATTGTGGCAAACACCGATGAATCCCCCCTTTAAAGTCCATTCTGTGTATTTTAATTTTCGAGCTGGGCCCAGATTTAAGTTTAACCACTGCAGTCACTTGGTCTGAAATCCAAAGATCTGAAGTGACGAGTTATTGGCAAAATAAAGAAGAGAAGAAAAAAACGACACACAGCCGAGTTACTGCCCAGCAGCATCAAGCAACAATGAGCAGAACCTGATAGGAAGTGAAACATTAAAAAGCCAAAGTAAACCCTGTAAATGTAAAAAATAAAACACCTGGTGCAAACTCCCAATTCTATAAGTCAAATCTACATCACCGTTCAACAAAGTGTCAGAATAATATCAAGCTTTTGAAATAATGCAGTCAATGATTGGAGTTGATATTGTTTCCAAATAAAAAAAAATTAGAAACCGATTTTATTGATCACAGTAGCTATTACTGTGAATTTGTATTGTGGAACAGTTTATGTAATTGCTTAACGCATTTATTTCCTTCACATGAAGATTTTGTAGCAAGAAATATGATTAAAAAATCATTCAATCAAAGAAATGCATGCAATGTCTCAGAGGGCACTTGATGACATATTTATACCGAGCAAACTTTGTAATTCACCAGACATGTACACACTGTCATGTTCACAAACAGAAATAGAGACAATATGGCTTGAATGATATCTGAAGGCTTTGTTTCTCTGTAATGCAGCATACATGTTTTTGACAGCAGTGAGAGATGTATATTTAATCGTTGGCAGACTCTGTTGTCAAATATTTTCATGTGAGACAAACTTCAAAGCAATCTGATCCTGTTGGAGAACATGGAGAACTTTATTTCCTAAGCCCAGAGATATTCAAATCATTGTTCGTGTTGTGCTCAAAATGTCACGGCTTGAAATATACTGAGAACTTTTGAACCTGCTTACAGAGAGGTGTGTACACGTGTTTCCATTGTTTGTGTGTTTGATCTGTTACAACCCAGCCAGTGCTGAAAAATTGTTCCCCCTTTTCAAATTCAAATGAATCCTGTTCAGATGTTATCACATGGCTCGTATTTGATCCTGCTGTGGAATTGTGTTGTAACGTCAAAGTCAAGATATTGGAGACAAATGGGTGGCTTTAACGTTCTCAGCCTCATTAGTGTATTTTTGCATCGGCATGTAGTGGCTTAGGTCACACTTTTTTCAAAGTTCTATCATTTTCTGCTCTAAAACGTTTTGTTTTCATAAGTGAAATCGTCCGAGTAGCTTCAGATATTTGCATCAAATTGAAGATCTCATTCCAACACATTGGGCATGAATATGCCTTATGAAACAGCCAAACTAGAATTTTAAAATGGCAGGCCACTAAAACTTATACTCCACTAGGTTGGGTCCCATTGGATAGCTTTATCTTTAAAAAAAAAACAAAAAAAAAAACTTAAAGAATATGTTTTTGAGACAATCTCTTTTAACATGTGGATTCCAAAAAATAGCGGAATTACCTTATAGTATTTTATGTTGATGCCCATAGTATTAAAATGTACATATAGGCTACACAAAATAAACTAAGGGGTCACAACATTTTTGAAGGAATGTATAAATTAACATTTTCGGATGGGTAATATCATCATATTGGATCCCTCTTTGGAAGCAATATTTATTGTTATTCATATCAAACTACAGGAGAGATGTTGAAGCAGTTGAACCCTTACAATGAATCAATTCCTATATGTTGACAGACTCAACATGTCAGTCAATGCTCTACCTAGTATCTTAATTTATTTTTCTTTTATAATGTTACCACAGCAATGCAGATGAATTTGTTAAGGATGTATGAAGTAAAAACAAACAGAATATGAAAACGCCTACAGCAGAATGATGGGATGCTGGTGGAATGACTGATTGGTTGGCCAATGGGATGTACCAATTTTCATGCAGGAACAAAATCCAATCCATTTGCATTTTAAGAGCTAAAGGTGTGTTTGAATGCCAAAATAAGAAAGAAAAAAGTTTGCTTTCGGTTCATAGTTTATCTATGAACGTGATGGGCATCCTGTTCTTTTAGAGTCTCTTCCCCACCTCCCTCACTCCCATTCTGTTTTTCTCCCTCTTTCTTCCTCCTTATTTGTCCCTTTCAGGATGATAGATTGATGTCTGCATACATCTCCATATCCTTATGCCGGTGATGACACCCCATCTCTCCTTGTCTGGTCACATACAGACCCACACACATGCATGCAAAAGGACAAACAAACTCCCACAAACACAGTGTCAATTACTGGCACATCCGAGCTTCCTGAAGTGTAACTGAAGAGGAGTGTAGTGTGCATTTTTGCAAGGTGGAACCATTGTCTTCGATCTGAATGTTTAATGGAACCACTGAAAAGGTGTGTGCGTGTGTGCAAGCATGTGTGTTTTCAGGGTCCTCAGCGTGTGATTGGTAATTGATTTTCCAATCTATGCAGACCACGGCTTGGTCACAAAGCTGGATACAGCACAAGCTGGCTTCCTGTTAGCATCGACCACTAATGCTGGTCAGTAAAGACAGCTGTGGTTGCAAAGGACAGAAGGAGAGAGTAATAAGCATTGCACATTGTTCAGGATTTTAAAAAAAATCCAATTTTTAAAGCTGTTGTGAGGGCTCTCCTGTGGGGCCTTTAAGAGCTTTCCTTTTGTCTCAGTTTTGATTGCTGAAGTTAAGGAGAAAGAGGAAATCATGTAACAATGATTCAATCATGTTACTTCTCCCCAACATCAGATTTGCGGTCAATACTGAAAGAATTTATTTCCTCTCAGAGTATTTTTTACAACCCTCCTCCACCTAAGTGTTTTCTTACTTTGTATATTATTCAGATTTATAATCATAAGGGCCGAGCTGCAGCTTCCCCCGCCAAGTTTATGTCAGGTATGTTGCTACTATTTTCTGCCTCAAAATCTCTTATCTGTTTCTTCCATCAGCCTGATTTGTCATGAGGCTCTAATAACTACATTATCCAGAATTCCTAGCAGGTTTAGCTTTAAAACAAGACAGCAGACAGATGTGCCAAAGTCCGGTTGTATTGGTTTTGATTTAGCTCTGGGAAGACTTTCTTTAAATGAACTCGTTATTACCATTCACCTTCCCATGTGTCATTTTATACTTAAAATATTTTTGGAATAAAAAAGATATATTTGCATTATGGCATGATTCATAAACTCTTATGCTGATTTACTAGCTCAAATGGTACATGTTGATGGTACTCAACATAAAATGGTATATTCTAAACCTTTATCTGTTCACTGGAGTTACCACTATAACAAATTGAGTTGCAGTGACGTGAAGGACACGGTCAGTAATCTTAATCTGGTAAATGACAAACAAAAAGCACATGAAAACAGCTTTCTTGATTTGGGAAGATTTGAACTCTAATGAAGTATCAGTTGCATCATTTTATATTCTGAAGTTTGTGTTGTTGGCTTTAATGTTGTATAAGGAAGAATAGTTGACTGAAAGTTGGTATGAGTCTTGGTTTAAGTTATGTGGAGACTGTCATTTATTTGTAGCTGACTGGATGCTAAATTGTTACAATTCAGGCTCTTCTTCATATCACAACCTTGCTTTTTTTCTCTATTGGAGTGCCAGTTCTTCTTGGAACAACCTGTGAGTTTTTTGTCCCGAGCTGAACATATTGGAGTTTAAAGTCTTCCTTTTCTTTTTTAGGGTGCGGATACTCTGGCCTCAAGGCCAAAGTCGGTTTGGTAGTGGTGTCTTTGAAGCAGAATTGGGCATTATAGGTTTCTATAAGCTTTCCTGGCCTCTCCTGGGTCTGCCTGTGTCCTCCCATCCTCACTGACCTCTGCAAGTGAATGCAAACGACGTCTTTGCTTGCTGGCCACTTTCCTTGCAGGGGGGGCATCCGGCCGGTCACAACAGGAGAAGAGAAATGGTTGCTTTTAAACCAAATATTTGAGTTGTAAGAGAAAAGGCTCAGACACACTTGCAGAATGTGTTACGGTTAGTACAAATTCTGGACCCAAAAGCACGACTCAGATAGGCAGGATAAAGTTTACAAAAAGGTTTATTTCCAAACGTGCAAGGGGGAGGAGTAGTGCGAGGTTCCGAGTGGCAGTGTCCGTGATCCCAGTGTGGTGTCCAAAAAGCACAGGTGAGGTGAAGCAAAAACACGAACAGTGATCTGGCGCAAGGCAGAGAAGAAAAACAAGGTTAGCTACACAAGCTATAACACGAGAACTAGTAATCCAGAGAAGCCAAGAGAGTACAATACCACGCGAGCAGGTGAAACAACCTGGCGCCGAGGTGAAGCAGAGGGAAGTCTTTGTAGTCGAGATCCTGATGACCAACCAGCTGCACCTGGCGCCGCCTGGGAACATGAACCCCGCCCACCACACTCACACAGACAGGGGAGAGACACATGAAGATTAAACAGACAGGGAATGACAAACAACACAACAAAAGGAGACGGGAGGGCTGCCATGATGTCAATCATGACAGACTGAGCATAAGCAAGGACATGGGCAGCACCTGTTGACTGCCAAATTTTCACAAGCGCAAATCAAAAAAGGTGTGTGTATGTCTCTGCCTTCAATGGTTAAGATAATTCTTCAATTGTCAACAAACCATAATGTGTAGCCAAATGACATCATCCATTTGGTTTCTCCTGTCCTCTATATGAATTCTCTAGTTCAGCGTTTGAAAACTTTTCAAAAATATCCCTTGTTCATTAAATGGAACGTAAATGAGCTGGTGAACCATAATTTTTTCCAAAGAATGACTTTACATTAAATATGACTTTTGACTATAAACACATTTATTTCTGCTGCGATTTAAATATGGACCCATTGTGGATTAAGTTATTTTGGACTAGTGGACACTTGAGAAATTGCAGGGTTTTTTTTTCACTCTTGCAATTGCTTTAATTCTCAGCCCCAGAGTTTGCTGCTTGGAATAACCAGCTATGAGTATACAATCTGAATCTCCATGTCTTGATATGAACCTTTTTCCTTTAGTATTTCTATAGGCAGTGACAAAAATGAAAAGACACATTATTGAGTGTATATATGTATGTATATGTGTGTGTGTGTGTGTGTGTGTGTGTGTGTGTGTGTGTGTGTTTTGAAGCAGCCGCAGGGCGATGCCACCATGTCTCCTCACAAACATACCGTTCTCCTCATAAAAGTAGAAAGCGGATATAACTCCTACTTGAAGATTAAGATGGGATAAGTGTGCTAATCTTGGGAATTACCGTAAATCCTGTGTTTATGCTAAGAGGATATTTTGGTTAATGTCCACAGCTGTATATATATTCATGAATTCATGTAGCTGTAGTTGATATGGCAGTTATTAAACTCCGATCAGTTAGTCCAACAGCTTTTGTCTGTAACATATGAATATACTGTAGAAAACAATGTTAATCTTCATTTTAATTTCTTCCATCTTTTTTATACTTACAATGAAGGAAAATACTCAAACCATCTCCAGCCCTGAATTTGGATTTTCTATATACATTCTTTTCTGTGGTTTGCTTGGAGGCGCTTCGAAGAGAAAAAAGGAGGATAACAGCCTCATGGTGGGTAAATTGAGCAGCATTTTGTTCTTTTCCTATTCCAGTCTTCCAGAGGCTGAAAACGGGGCATCATAATAATTCTTGCATTTCCGTTCTCCTAATGGAGTGATGTCTATTCAGGCTGCATAGCTGCTACTCCAGTTCATTTAGCATAGAGGGTGTGCTGCTTGCAGCATCATTTCCAGCTAGTTACTTTGAGATCAAGCTGCTCTTTCTTTGGGTTCTGAAGCATTTGGGGCATCAGTCTATCAGTTTTAGCTGCAGTCTGAAAGTCATGGCCTGCTGTGGTAATAAAAACTTTATGTATCTTGATAATTTGCTTTTTATTAGCTCATTTTCCGCATTGGGGAAGAGACAAATACACCAAATCTTCCTTCTTGAAAGGGGTTCACTGATGCCTTTAAAAAAAGATGTTTTCATAAAACCAACCAATATTGGGTTATACAGGCTCCAAGAAAAGGTATCTTCCTTTAAATATTTCATATTTCATTTTGCAATCTCTTAATTTCCTGCATCAGATTCCAGGGTGGTGTCCTGCTGTTATCTGAATATGGTAGATCTGATACTCGCACAGATACTGCATCAGACATGACCAGTGTTATTGATAGTGTGAAGAAGAAACAAATGAATGGTGGTTTGTGTGAAACACCAGTGGCCATCTGGAAAATCCAGCTCTACTGAAAATTTAAAGTTGGGAGAAACAATCCAAGTAGCAGATTCTCATTGGCAGAACAAGGTTTATCTAGACCATTTATTACACTTAAATATTGAGATTTTTCAAGCAGCATTTGAATGACTTTGATAAAGGTTTCTAAAGGTAAGATATGCAGAGATGATTGGAGTATTAGAACGACACAATTTCTGTTAAATGAGATGAAAACCCAGAGGCTGAACTTGAAAGTAAATGTAAAATAAAGCAACAAATTATTATTGGCTGTTCCAATGTTGTTGGTGTTGTTGTTTAGCCAGACATGACTATATATGGACAAAAATGGAGGATCTGGAGACCAGTGAGGGGCCAATGTTAAGTCCTCAAACGAAAGCATTGTACACGGTATGGGATTATATTTGAGATAGATGTTGACCAGAGATGTTGATTAATCAAACTAAGCTAAAACGGTCTGTAGAATGGGGCAAACGTTACCTTCATGAGCACAAATCTCAGGTTTGACATGAGCAGTGAGTAAACAAAATGAAACAAACAAATTAAAACTACCAGTCTTCTCATAACTTCAATCAGCGTCTTTTCTGTAGGGAAAATCCAACAACAATCCTACCATGCACTTGGAAATAAATGAATGAGAATGAATGAGAAACTTTGATATTAAGCTCAAGCCCAGCTGGACAAGCCATGACTCTGATACAGTCTAATAAGTGCTACCATATACTTTAGAGACAATAATGTCTTCCACTATAAAATATCAGAACACAGACTTCTTGGAAGATATGTTAGTACAATTAATGTTACAAAAATACATATCATTTATGAAACATTTCATGTAAAATAAAAAATAAAAAACAGCAGAAATGTTACAGCTATAGCTAGCTACATCCATGCTCATAATAATATAACTAAATGCCCAACAATTCTGAAATACAAATGTAAAGTAAATGGGTGAGTTGTCAAAACAATGACATCCCCTAAAGTTATCATGAATAGAGAAATAAACATAATAATCATTTTAGTACTTGGCAATAAACATGTTTCATTCTGATGTAAAATGGGGCATTTCATTTTGGGATCTAATTGGAGATTGACTCATTTTTGAAGCCAGCCTCAAGTGGCCATTTAAGGAACTGTAGTTTTCAGAACAAACAGGTTGTCTATATTTTCTGTCCAACACAGCACAACACTCCTGTCAAAATGCACACCTTTAAATTGTTATGTATGCCAAGTGTAGAGTTTACCTAATTTTTGCTTGACTGCAAGTCCAGTCCAGTATGAATTAATGTCTCAGATGCAAACCTACCTAAATATAACATTTCATCTGGTATTAAACAGAAATCCATTTAGCCAGTTTAAAGGGTATCTGCTGAAATCTTACTGGGATTATATGAAAAAGGAATATAGAAAAGTGTTTCTTTAGCTTTGAATTCAACTTGTAAAAACAATGATACTGTCTTTTCCAAATTGTAATACACAAACACAATTAAAGTACATCAATTGATGCACTACATAGAAAGGCAAAATTGCTAACAAACAAAGTCAATAGAAAGATTTGAGTCACAACTGAGGTTTTTTCTTGACATGAGAATAATGGATGAGGTGGAGGTGAAACACAGCGCATAATCATCCTGTTTTATGCCGCTCACTTTCTTCCTGCATCTCCTTCATTTTCTTCTTTAAATCTTGACCATCTTCCTGCCTTCCTCCTCCTCCTCACTCTGTCTCTATTATAGTAATCAGTGTGTTTATATGGGGCTAATAGAGTGATAGTTATGCATGTTACGCCTCTACTGTTGCCGCTGCTGTTACTGCTCGAGCCAGTAACAGTAAGCCATTTAGCTGAGAGGACCACTTGACCAGTGCTGACAGTGCACAGGCTTCAAATAAAGCAAGGGCAGATGCCCAGCCCCCCACTCTCTCTCTCTCTCTCTCTCTCTCACACACACACACACACACACACACACACACACACACATACACACTCACAAACACACAAACTCATACTCATCTAAACAGATCGACAGAGATACATCTCGAACACAACAGAAAAGACTCAATACTTTTATTTTAACATGGAGATACTACCAAGTTTTGCATCCAATTGCATAAAGATACACATATCCTCATGTGTGTGTCATTGATATTGACACACACACATTCACACATACATGCTATTATCAGAGTGCTGCCTCTTGACCGGGAGTTGTATTGGTAAAAGGCTTTTCCTCCCACACACTCATTGAGGGGAGGGCAGAGTGTGTGTAAGAGCTCTTGTACCTCTGGAGTAATTTTGCCTGTTTGCATACTTTTTTATTTTGCTACATGGATGTATGTGTGTGTCTGAGTGTGTGGGAGGGAATCACAGACACAATGGGAGGCTCAAATAAATGTTCAAAATAACTTTCATTTTTCCTCGACAGCGTATCCTGACGACATTTTTTTGGGCAGCATGTTTTGGACATATATAGAGAAATTGAGCACGTTTTGCATTGAGCAGTTTATTTAACGAATAGTCAATGTTTTTAACTCTCCAAAATTTTGAGGTTGGGACAATTTATCGTGTGATTCTTTTAGGCTGAAAAATCTCTTTTTATAACAGAAAAACAAACTCCAGTTGTAAGTATTACTGAAGGTTCAAATTATTGAGTGTAGTGCTGTAAACCTCAAGAGAAGCAGTGTGTATTGATATTTCTCACTTGCTTATTATCCCACTTTCATTTTAGAAAACCCATTTCACTGAAGTCGAAGTCAGTTACTGTTTCAGATTAGTTAAATGTGTGTTGAGGATAATCTCGGGCCATTTCATGCTTTTAAAGCTGAGAAGGCTGCTGACATTTTCAAAATCCATGCTTTTTCACTGGACAACGACAATTTGCAATTTCCTCTTCGGTATTAGTTATTGTGCTGTTGAAGAAAATGCAATAACAGCGTAGCCAGATGATTACTGTTTGAGGTGTCTGTATTGGTGCTCACTCATTTTTGTGTGTGAGCTGTCATTTACTCGCAATTAAAAGACAAACATGACAACACTTTGCTCGGTCTTGTTCTGAAAAGCAACATGAACCATGACTGCGTCGCAGATGAAACCACCTCCAGTACATTAGTTGTTCTGTGTCCTGTTTATATTGTGCCTCTTTGGTCAATTAGCTCGATGTTTTCATTTAGCTTTAGTGTTGCTACATAGTGTAAGTGTTCCATGCAGAGCTATTCAGCGGAAGGCTACATAATTAGCTTTCTATAGTCCTTGAATGCTGTGGTGGGTTGTATGTATGTATGGGTTTTGATTAAAGCAATGTGGTATACGAGAGCAGTCCATGTGAGTGACTGAATTGTTGTATATAATGATGTGGACAGGCCTGTGTATCAACACGGATACAATCACAGTAGACAAGCAAAGAAAAAGAAAGATTGAAAAAAATAGTTTCATTTTAATACTTAAAAATATTTTTTCTCTCTTTTCATTTTTTAGTAGAACTGTAATGAAAATACAGGAAGCACTAAGAAATACGTAATGTGGTTGAACATAAGCCTACCAGCAAGATGGTGAAAAAAATGTAGTTAAATGTATGTCCCTGATATAAACACTTTTTTTTATCTTTATGTGTGTGTACGTGTGTTTGTATGAGTTTAATGAAAGGAGCTTTTGGCTGAGGCTGTATCGTGTCAGCTGATTTTATTTGAAGTTATAACTTCAGTGTATTTTTGGTGGAGGGAAATTGTAAATGCTGATCAAAATAAACTAAATCAAGCTTAAACTTAAACATGCATGTTATGGACGTACTGTCTCATTTATTTTTAGATGCACTAAATGTGGATTCAGTTGAAGTTATTGCTACAGCAGACATCTTTTCTCAGTTGTAGTTTATTGGTGTTCGGTGAAATCTGGGATAAATCTGTTTTGACAGTTCCACAAACAAAAACTGCACAAGCTATTAAACCGTTATCATACAGTTACATAATCTGACCTTGGATAACCTTAATAACCCCCTTAATCTGAGAAACATTACATTACACTCATCATAGAGGAAATGATTCTGCGTTTTCCCTGTGAAACATTCCTTGGGTGTCGTGCATATTTTATAGTAACAAACTATTTCAAACACCTTTCATCTTCCAAGTACACTTGTCATATTAACTGTCTGATATTATTACACTCCACTAGCCTTTGAAATAATGCAAGCCTGTTGTATTTATTACGTTTATAACCTTATCCTGTAGTTTGGATGTGATGGTTTCATGACATTGTTCCCTGACTGCTTATATACATTTAAGAACTTAAACAAGAGCTATCACAGAGCAAATGGCAACCAATGCCTGAATGTCATGTGCATTTCATATGAAACAATCACAGTGAATGTGGGGCTTAATTGTATCGAACTATATTTAATCCACACCCTATTTCATCATTCTAGTGAATCTGCCCTGAATCAGATCTTAGTCAAATAATATTAAGATCGTATCATCTTTTCTCACTCCTATATTGTGGCTTTGATTTCTTCTGCTACAGAAACTAAACTTCTTCAAATATACAACTGCAAATGTTTTATCAATATCTTAAAGATATTCCTCAGTGAGTTTGTTATGACTACTTTTGTCATAATTTCATTTGACAAGAAATGCTTCTTTAAAGAATATTCACATTACATCTCTGGTTAAAAATAAGCAAATATTCTCATTAGTCCTACTGAGATAAGGATCTAGCTTTCATAGAAGAAGAAATGTGTTTTGAATATTCCAAATATATAGTCCAAATATTGAAGATGTAGCAGACGATGATGGAAAACATTGAGGAATAGAAGTAAGAGTGGTGGAATAATATGTGTGTGGAAAGAACGGGGGAACATAAAAAGGAGATACCAGACTTAAGTAAAATAATCTGACAGAGATGGGTAGAACAAAAGGTGAAATCATAAAATATTTCTCACGTCTCCAGCAGACATTGTCAAATGTCAGACAGAAGCAAACCAGTGAATGGAAAAGGGAGAATTTTAATTTTTAAAACCAGAAATTCAACAGAACATCACCAGAGAATTCACCACTTGTGACATTCAATTTTAACTTGCAATGAATTTTCTCTGGTAGCGCACAATCACAGAATCCCAACACACATACATTATTCAAAGCGCCTCTTTGCATTCATTGGTTATATTTGCCTACTTTTTCCGTATTAGAAGCAGATGGCTTTTCACACAATACCCTTTTGGGGAGCATTTTTCTCCTGCTCACATTTTTTCCCCTCTTACAGAACATCATCTTTAAATATAATGTGAATAAGCATTTGGTTTGGCTAATGTGTAAGAGATGTTGAACTGTCAAACTCTAAAGCTGCTATTTGTACAAACAGACATAAATGAGTAAAAAAAACCTTAAGAGCCTGAGTCACACCTTCACAAGTGGTTTCAACACACACACACACACACACACACACACACACACACACACACACACACACACACACACACACACACGCACACACACACACACACACACCAATAGGTATGCAATGCCATTACTGCAGCAGCTTCAGCAATTCTCTCGCTTCTCTCCCCTCTTTTCTCCTACACACTTCCCTTCATACATGTGAAAGAGCACATGAATAAAGCATGCCATTATTGGCAGGTATCTGTATTTTCAGGTTTGTGTGTGTGGGTGTGTGTTGTCTAAGATTCACAGGCATGCATGTGGTCAAGTGCACACTCTCATCCTTATCAAATAAGATAAAAGCCAGCTCAGTATGACTACAACCCCCTAATAGCAGCAGTGACCTTCATCCATGCATTAGTGGTGCTGCAGGACTGGGAGCTAGATAAGAGTGCTGTTTTCATACATGTTAACACTCATGTGGGACCTTTATGGGTGGCTGTAGTCTTATCGCTGGAATGTATGGAGAGTGATGGGTTGCCTCGGGTATCTTCTGTAAGTGTTGCTGGCTGTACATCCCTGCTTAAAGGTGAGCTTCGACCATAGACAGAATATAATTTGAGATCATTTTCCCTCCTATATTTCTGCATAAATTAGCTGTGGGCTGAGATAACTCAAGATTGGGCTCAAAAGTTAAACTTTGAGAGTCATGAAAAGCAATACATTGAGAAGTTTTAGAACGTTTAAGATAGGCGTCCTCACTTCAGTTATAGGCCCCTGTAGGTATCCCCAAATAACGATGTTTCCTTTCTGTGCAGTATTGATTTCTAAAAGTTAACTCCATCTCTTTATTACTCACTGGCCTGTTAGTAGAGTGCATTATTCTAAGTTAATGCATTCATTCTCAAATTTAGTGCATTCAGTCCGTTAGGTCTGTGTTTGCTAAACACAGCTGGGCTTTTTAAAGCTCCTGTAAGGTAGCTACTCATGAAACAGACTGATATTAACACTGATGCCTCTTTATGACTTGCATAATTAAACAAGACCATCCACACAAGACTAATTAATTATATTTAGTTATTATTACTGTCTGAAACCACTGCCGCTGGGTAGGTGTCAGACATATAGTATATTGACAGTACCCAACCATAAGAGCCTTTTTTTTATGTTTTTTTCACAGCAAAGATTGTTGATTGACATCTTTGACATTTCAAAAGAAAGCAGGATGTTTTGTCTGTTTGAAAAAAAAAAAACCTACACAGATTGAGAACAATCACCAGCAAGACAAAAGGTAATGCTTTGACCACAGGGTTCGCAAAACTCAAAACGATCAGAGAGTTTCTCACAGGAGCTTTAAATGGGAAACAAGTGTCACAGAGAGCAAAAACATCACACTGATATAAAAAAAATCCATTATTTAGACTTACTTACTCTCAGGTAGATGTATCCAATGTTTTTAGTTAGTTGTCAAAGTCTTTATGCTCAGCAGTTTGTGAAATCCGGGGAAAGCCCCTGAAGTGAGTTGGACTGTTTGTTTGGCTGTTGAGTTCTTCAAACAAAGATTGATTGATTGATTGATTGATTGATTGATTGATTGATTGATTGATTGATTGACCTTTAACAAATGCCCCTTCTCACTTGAATTGGACTTACAGTAGATAACTAACTTGTAAGCATTTAAAGGCACACTGTCCCTTTAAGGCAACATCCTCATATTTGAATCAGTCCAACAAAAAGACGGGAAATATCTCACTTCATTTCCTTTCGTTTTTTGTTTCTGTTTGAATCAAATTGGATCCGGGTCAATATTTAATGGGATCTTCCTTGGCTCATGATTCACCATTAACCAAGTTTCATGAAAATTCAGGATGTAGCCTATTGTAGCTATAATCCTCCAGACAAACAAACAAATATATATATTACCCTCAACATAACCTCCTTGGCAGAGGTAACACTGCCAATTAATTGTACGGTGAAAACCTAATTTGTCTCAGTCAGTCCTCCAAATGACATACCTTGTGTTACAAACATGCATACACACACATCACACAGGGTTCTATATATCTGCGCTCTACAGGCAGGTTTTCACTGAAAAAAAAAACAGCACTAGAGGCAAACCGACATGAAAAGGTGGTGCTCAGTCAACAGCTTAATGCAAAAATATTTATACAGACGTAATGAAGCAAAACGATTTACCGCAGGTCAGGATTACTAACATGTATGTTTGTGTGTCTTTGAGCTCCCAGTACTGTAAATGATGTGAAGCAGCCACAGCAGTTACTCCCCCAACTTACTTAGCATTGCCTCAGGTGCACATCAAACACACATACGCACATACGCTCATTAGTAGGCAACCCACATTTTTAACAGGAACCACCTACTTCACACCGGCAGAGAATTCTCTTCTTCTTCCCTCTGCTTCTCGCCTGTAATCCATCTTCCTTTCCTCTCCTCTGATCTTCCTTTCTCAGTTTCCTTTTATTTTTTCCAACTTCCTCTCTGCTCTTCTCCGTTTCATCTTACCTTGTTTCCCCCCCCCCCCCATTTTATTAAGTTCCTCCCCACCCTATCGTTTTGTCTTAAGAGAGGAATCCGACTGGGCAGAAGGTGTCCTTGTGGTTAGTTTGCACGCATGTACAGCAGCTGTTGTCATCAAAGCGGACGGCCCAGGTTCAAATCCCGCCAGTGGCCTATTTCCCCCCATGTCATTTCCCAGTCTCTCTCCCTGATTTCTGACTCTATCGATTTTCCTTTCTCTCAAATAAAGGCATAAAAGCCCCCCCCCCCCAAAAAAAAAGAAAAAAAAGGAAAAGAAAAGAAAAAAAAGAGGAAACCAACCGAGAGTGTCAAGAAGCCCAAGACAGATTACAATGAGCTTGTGATTTTCAGTTAAATGTAAAATACTCTTGTGAAACCATATTCAAATCAGCCCAACCCATGGTGTGTATATTTTTGTTCCAAAGGAACAAACTCATACAAAACCATCAAGAAGTGGTTTTCGATTAATTTGTACCCTGTCCAATTTTTGGATTTACATCTTGCGATGAATAAATAGCAGTTTGTTGCATTTTAAAACAGTCTAATGGCCCTTTACTTTGCAACTGCAACAGACTGAACATGTTAGCGGAGTGTGTGAATGTGCGTGTGAGTGTGTGTTCTCCCTTGAAATGTCACAGCGAAGGCTTTAATGTGACAATTTACATAAAGGACCGGCAGTGTAATGTTGCATGGAAAACAAATGAACTGGTGTAACGTACTGTGTGTTTAAGAGCAGTTTCCATATGCTAGTGCTCTCACATTACCTGACACTGCAAGAGGTGGAGTGTGGAAGTGTCTGACAAGTCCAATGAGGACAAGGAAAGACACAAAATATCTTCTACAGGCAGGGGAAGAGAAAGAATTGGCAGAGGGACAAATCTTAAAAGACAGTGTCTATGCCCTCAGCAGTCTGGTTTCACAGGATTTTGTTTGAAAATGTGAAAAACAGAGACAGAAAGAGTAAGTCAGGGAGAGGCAGTGATAAGCCTATAATGACTAAGGCAGTCAGAAAAGTCCACAACTCCGGACTGACTGTCTTTTTGTATTTGTTCCATGTGTCACTTGTGCCAGTCCAGACTGCATAGCATCCTTTAAAGGTTAGTCACTGTCCTGTCTCACAATTTTCCCTCAAATCCAGTCGACATTAATGCAGGTGGCACATCAACGAATTCAGAATACAGCAAATTCTGTCAAGGTCTCCCACAAAACCCACACAGATGACTTCTCCAAGGATTAGCAAAGAAAGCTGTTGATCTCATACCCTATCCTAAATCTTAAAATGAGCACTGTTTCATGGGATTGTTCAAAGATGAATTTGTGTGGCCAGTATTGAGTAGAAAACTTTACCAAGCCATGTTATAACCATGGCTAAATCCACAGAATATTCTTCGAAACGTCTTCTGTGCAGGAGATGAGGGAAAAGTGGAATGATATCCATTTAGAATACCTAACAGTGTTCAATTAAAGCTTATTCTTAGCCAACATGCTAGCCACCTGTACAATAGGAAACTAGCAAGGTGTTATTAACAGTCTGTTAATTAACGGCTTGCTATATGTCTAACGCTCTTTTTAAATTAATATCCGGGCAAGAGCTTTGAATGCATCTTTGACAGAACTAGACTGAGTAACAGAATGTAAAGCAATTCATTTTTGAATAATCAAATACACCTTAAGAAATATAATTTTGTGCAAAGGAAGTCTCCCAAAACTTACTAAATGGCTATGGTGCAACTTTAAGATTAGCAATGCTAGTACTATTCCACTGTGATACTATTTTTCCAAACAGGTCGACTGAGGAAATCAAGCACTATCTTGCTAGATATTGAGAGTGATGCGTATTTGTACTTGGTGTCAGGCCTGCAGGTTTCCTGTCATTTCCTCTTTGGCCAGTCCACATCTTAGCTCTGGCACATTGCCTAGCTCAGCTAAAGACATGCCTTGCTCAAGAGTGCCTTGCTGGCAATTTCAGAGTGACAGTATGTCTTGTTCACTTAGTCTGCTCTGCCTTTCTCATCTGATCCTGATACTCAGCCGATTCTCTGCTAACCAGCTAACCAAAGTCATTGGACTTTGCTGCCTGCGAAACTGAGAGAAAAACTGCACTCTAAAACTTCAATATAAGTATATATTCTGTGCATTTCTACTGCTGCTCTACAAGTTAAACTGAATATTTCATTCAGTAGTTAATGAGCCCTGGCAGTACAGATTTTATTTATTTATTTAGACTCAAATAGTACAAGCATTAGCATTTAAATGTATCTACCTGGATGTGTCATAGATCAGAGTCTTAGATGTGCCTATATTTCTAGATTTGGAAGATACATTTATTTGATTTGTCCAAGGCTACTGAAATACCCAACTAAAGTATTACATGAGACTTAAGTATTTGGATTTTTAATGACACAATTAAGGTAATGCATCACTAGATGGAAATTTGGTTGTTCATTTTGAACAGTCATCACTTCAAACATCTAACCTTCCATAAAAAAAAGCAAAGCAAAGCATAAAAAATGTTTGCTTGGTCAGTTGCTCTATATATCTTAAATATGTCAATCTATGTTGTATTTATTTGCTTGTGGTCGAGTTAGCAGCATCCAGTAAGACTCTTAATATAAATCCCATTTAGTCCACATTGTATGGGCACTGGAGGGTAACATTTATTAAAATGTGCTTAACATAGTGAAACTACTGCAGTTGCTTATGTTAAAGTACCAAAATAAAATAGTTAAATTTTATGGAAAAAAATGTTTTTTTCTTTAGGTACCATTGTACATTTAAATTTCAACAGAACTCAAACCTTTTAATTAACATTTTGATCAATATTTAAATTTCACCAGCGTTAGAGTCATTTATTTTTTATGTTGTGGATATCCCAAACTGAAACAACACTCTTTTCTGTGTCGGGCTGTCAAAGATTTTTAGAGAGAAACACACCAGCATCGAGGTAATATAACATTTATTACCTCAGAGACCATTGTTTACTGTGATCATGGGCAAAACGGCAAAGAAGTAGGTACATGATACGATTACTGAGCAACCCATTATCAGTGAAAAAAGGCCCTCAAGGGTATTATCATTGTAACACATTACTTACCAGTGTGTGTGCACTGTCTGAAATGGTCCCTTCAAAGAAACATATGGGAATAAAAACAGGATGAAAAAGAGGGATTGTTAACTAGCTCCCAAGTTACCAAAAAGACATGGCTGCAAGGTTGAAGTTCTTCTTTGATCTGGGAGGCTTCTTGGCTGAAAACTGCTGCAGAATTTTAACAGGTTTACAAAGTTTGGGTCATCAAACTATTTTAGGGGAATCTTTGGTGTTTTAAGGTGGACTGCAGGGGAGCAAATATGGAATCATTGGAAAAAATCATTTAGGTCTTTTGTTCCCTTAAATGTTCCGTTATGTTATATGTATCTATAAGTCATGCTGTTTTAAAATGCATCTATCCAGCAACAGTGGTGATTTTTTTGTATACAGATATAACCATTGTGCAGATGTTGCAGACTAATATATGTACTTGGAGAAAAAACATTGCATTGTTCACTACCATATGAGTACATTAACACCCTCCTGTTGGTGCTTCTAATCTCCTTGCTACAGAACAGTGACTCCACTTCATCCTGTTTATCTCTCTTACATCTTTTATAACACTCCAAAAAGCAACACACCTTACCCCACTTTATCTCACTTGGTATAAAACATCCAGTAAGTTTCTCAGTATATTGACTCTTGATGTTGCGCTGTGGTATGTTTATGGGCTATTGGAACTTCCATTTTCCTAGAACTAAACATTTGGGGATAAACAGGTGCACTTTTAACAGAAAACTGATAATGAACTGTTACCACAGAGATCTGTGTCAAGCTACAGTTTTATTAGCTATGATCTTTGCCCTATGACAATCTCAGCTTTGCTGCATTACTCATAGTTGTTTATGTTTAGCAAAAAATATCTTAAAGTTGTAAACTCAAATATCCAGTTTGATAAAGGTTTATTAAGTTGCTATCGTTTGCAGAATATGTTAAAAACAATGCAATTAAGCTTTTGGCCCACCTATGAAACCAATTGCATTTGCAATATATTTTGGCATTATGACCTATATGTCAAGGAATATTTCAAAGGGAGAATCTTAAGGGTGGGGGCAGTGGTTCATCCCCCCAGAGACAGAAGGCAGAAGCAGTGCACCCTAAGTCTCTGCTAGGTTTCGAGTTAACAAAGAAAAGATCAGTGACTACAGATGATGGCTGTACCAAAGAAGATACGATCAATCACCACAGATGATGAAACTTCAGAAAGCAGGACAAAAAAATAAACAGCATTGATGATCAGATGAAGACAAACATCTATCATCAGCAAAGATGATGTTAAGATCTCTGCTCCAGTAAAGACCCATAAAACTCATGGAATTTTAGTTTTTCCCCAAAGGTGACACCAATGGGAACAAAAGTAAGCTGTATGAATTGGCTATAATAACTGAGTCTGCATTTTTAGCAGTTGGTTGAGAGGCTTCAAACATAAAAAGATCAAGTTATTGGTTGGTCAGGACTTCTGGATCAGAAAGTCAAACCAGCATTCTTTAGACAGAGGTTACCATGACAGTTTTTTCAACTGAGAAACCCTTCTGCATGTTTGTTTGCGTTTTTCCTTTTTTTAGTTTCCCTTTAAAGTAGAATTCTTGTCTTTAGTCAAGCATCATTGAGCTGTCAAAGATTGGTCCCAGCCCTTTTGTGTCCAGCTCATTCATTTCACACACAGAGCAACACAAACTGTCCAAGGTAATTACGGTAACATATGTGGGTTTTGTTTTAAGGTGTTGAATTGGGGCTCTGAGTTGAGTTAGTCCTATTGGCAGCCTGTCTCCTCGCCTACTGAGTCAATCAATCTGGGACTTTCTGCTTGTTAACAAGTCCTGTTTGTGTGTGTCTCTGTGCCTAGAGAGATACAGAGAAGAAAAAAAACATTAAAGTATATAAAAAAAGTTGATGTTTGGCTGTCCTGATTGCAACTGGGGTGTTACAAAACCAAGAAATGAGAAACAACAGGTGTGAGTGAATGTTACAGTAATTAAGAAATTCAGATTTTACAAATAGAGGTGGACATGAGCTTTTGGCTGAAATTATGTTTATCTGCTGGAGAATTTCTCAAATTCCTTTGTTCAGGCTTGTGTTTAGTTATGACTTGTGAGTGACCAGCCTGCTATTACCCCCCATCTCTGAAAAATAGTAGCTGTGTTGATGGCCCTGAGCTGCAAAATATGACATTTGAAAAGGGATGCAACAGGGTTACCAGTTATGCAGGGCTCTGCAGTAAATATATGAACAAAAAAAGGAACCCTCACACTAACCCTTGCCCAATAGACTTTCAAAATATGAGCAGCTTCGGTTTTTTGACTTTCTAAATAAATCTTGCTGAGAAATATTGCATATCTTAGAAGTTTTGGACGTATAACAATGACAAACAAGTTTGTTTTTTTTAACAGTGGTTGCAGTTTGTTTAGGTTTAGGCAACATAAATACTTGGTTAAAATTAGAAAAAGTTTGTGGTTAAGGTTGAATTAAGTATTTTAGTTATTAAATGCTATGACTAATTGCCGTCAAAATATTATTATATATTAATAAAAAAATAATAAAAAGAAGAAAACCGGTTGCTCAACCGGTGGTAAACTCTGGATAATGCCAGGTGTTTTTGAAGATATAAAATATTCTCTGAGGTATACATACCCTGAAGAGAGTATCCATTTCTGAGACCATAACTATTTATAAAGGTGAAGACCATTAATTACACATTACACAAGGTCAAGATGGATATTTGACCTGGATTCAGATTTCCATATTCAGTCACAACACATGACTAAAAGATTGTTGGACAGATCATATAAAAAGAAGAATATCTCCACAGCTCAGATAGAGCAGCCTCGTTCAGACGTCATCATGTTCTTCAGCAGTCTAATAAACAAACAAAAAATACTTCAGGCATACATGTGGTGACATGTTACAGTATACAGGCACAGAAGATTGGACAGATTATTCTATCCAACTGGGTGACCCCTCTCTAAAGGAAGCATTTCAGCTCCCACCTAGTTTTATATTACAATCAAGCCCCGCCCATTAAGGATACACTTACTCATAGTCACCAGCCAGCAAGGAAGATAGTAAATTTGCTTGAAATACTTGTGGGGACCTTTAAATGCCTGCAATCTGTGCTGGTGTAGTTCATCCCCCAGGCCACTTGATGATGTGGATCCGACTTACACTTCTTGACACTGCCACGCCTTTGAGAAGAAGACCCTGTGGTGGAAACTGGTCAGTCTTTTTCCTAATTATGTTTTTTACCTTAATTAAACAAGGGCATTTTAACTAAATCCTTGGCTCTAGCGAGAGTGTCTGGAGAAAGCCCTGTGGCTGCGGCAGCTTCATCTTTTGCCTAAACAGAGTGTGTTCACATTCCTTAATTTATGTACGTTACATATCTCTTAAAAGAGTTGTGTGCTTCAAATAAGAAACGGTATCCAACCTTGGTTTTCACAGATAATCCATCAACCCTGCTGCCAACCCAAGTGGCCATTAGTGCATCCTCATTCTATATAACCTGACTTCAATGGTACATTGAAACTGAGAAAAATTGCAGCGGGACCCTAGAGGGATGCCTAAGTCATTATGTTTTTAGGTGTTGGGTTGCTGGTGAAGCTGCTGTATTTGACACGTTGGAAGTAAAATTGAGGATTTTACAGCCAAGGGAAATGCTATATTTCCATGTCAGGAACTTTGTTTTCTGCCCTTTGGCATACCCTAAGGGTGCGGGGACGAAAACTAACAAGCCTATTTTATAGTTAAGTCAAAAGCAACACTGAACAGCTTTTTTTCTAAATAACTATGCCAAGTAAAAAAATGTCAGCTAAGAAAATAGAAACTATCAATATATCCAAGTAACATGACATTGGCAAATAGTTTTCAGTGCCTGCACAGTTTTCAGACAGAAACAGTCCTCAGACTTTCCGTGCCATGACAGCACTCTGTCAAACCTCGGTGAATGCCTCATCCCTCTGTATAACACACTCACACAAACAGATCTGTCAAATGTCCTGTCTCCCTCCCCTTCAGACACATAAACTCACATGTAGGCTTGACAGCCTTCAAACTCCTTGTCATGCAGACCCACACAGTGTGTCTTAGTCACAGACACACAATGACACAAACAGTCAGCCATGTTCCATGAGCTCCATTGTTAACAAGAAGCATCTGCACTTACAGACCAAATAGACTACATTGTAATTAAATTGAATAATAAAATCGGATCCTTCTTGGATAAAAAAAATATCCATCTATTGGTCATTATAGAGACACGTGGGAAAAAGTTTGCAGGCTTCATAAAATGCAAATTAACTTAATGTCACAAGAGCAAAAGCTGAAAGTATTGAAAAATATTGTTGGGGCATTGTTATGGCTTTGACTTCGAGCTCATTCTTTAATGTGATATCTTTAGTCCCATATTTTTGGTATTGCTTTAATGTCAGTTGAAGTCAGTTAAACATTGATCGGGTCAAAATCTACAATTATATGGTTTGTTTCAGCAGCTATTATTTGAAGTAGGGGAAAAGAGCTCAAGACAGGGACATGGATACCCAACCACCAATTAGCATTTTAGCTTTGAATTAGAAGAGCAATGCAGACAAACAGGTAAACCTGTACTGATGCTAATGACAGCATTGACCACTGTGTATTGCAGAGCGTCTGCACGGATTAAATACACAAGTATAATTAAGGCTCAAGGTTGATTTTTCAAGCCAAAACACACATCTGAAGTTTTGTGTCTCTGAGTTCTCCACCATTACTGAATAAAAAATTAAAAAATGCAAATTTGACATGTAGTCCGCATCTGTCTTTGTGAGAGGTGAGCTTATATTATACTACCCACAGTATTTCAATTTCTGTGCTTCAGGGTATGAGGAGGCAGGTTGAACATTTACTCTGCGCATCAAGCTCTCCCATTTGACTCACAGAGTAATTGTTAGAAAGGTGGTAATACCGGTGAGTGAAACTTTTGGCCTGTAGAAAAAAACATGTTTCGGAACTTTGGAAATCAAATTGAGAATTTTTAGCAGAAACTCTCAGGGAAAATCCACGCAGAAAAATATAGTAATATTAAGACAAATGTACAGCCTAGAGCTTTTTTCAGTAGGCAAACTTATTTTTTGATAGCATATTGGTGTTTCATACTGGGAGTTACACTGAGTGGTAAACAGCATTTGAGATATTTTATTCCACAGGTTTATTCTTCTGTAGGTTTGTTCTCAGAACAAGATTTGTCAACAATAGATTTGATCTGTAATTTCAACCTTTCATTTTCCACTTGCTGCCTGGGGTTTATGGGTAATTGGTTTGTAAATTTTATGATGCAATCAGGGATAGCTGATGCTCAGGTCTCATTAACAGGAGTGACAGTGCTGATCAATATCAAGACATGGCTAGCCCCTGTTCAATTCTTAATAGATGTGCTATCAAACAGCAACTTTCTGCTTTTTCCTTGGACTAAAAACACCAAACACATCAAACATCTCTTGCTACATTTTAAGTCTGTTAAAGGAAATTTTAGTAGTTGAGGAACTGAAGACCCTCCCATAAGTCATCATTGTTCTCAGTTCATAGTTTTGGAAAACTGCTGTTGTAAGTTTTTTGTTTAAAATGACCTCATCACTACTGTCTTGTGTTTTCAGGGGGCGGTAAAGTCTTCATTTTTTGGCAGTTGACATTTATAGGGAGACACACTTCAGATGTTGACCTTAATGTGAAATAATTAGCCGGAATGAGCCAACCATTTTGGCCAGGCCATTTGTCCTTAAGAGTCTTTTAGAATTGTTTTTTTTTTTTTATTTCTCACAGAGGTTCTTTCACCCATCTCTTTTCCTCTCCATGGCTCTTTTAACACATTTGATTTATCCCGCCCATCTCATTTTGTTGTATCTTTTTTCTCTCTCTCCCATTTTTGTCTTTATTTACCTCCTGTCATGTGCCCTTTGTTATTTTGTCTTAATGCTTTGAGTTGGTGTTCAAAAAAAGTGAAAGGACAAGAATGTTGGCCTGGATTCTGTTGGTTCAGTGCCATACAAGAAGAATGCACAGGCAGGCTGCCTGTGGTGATGTGCCAGCCAAAGTGATGGAGGAGGGGTCAGACAGCTTTATTACAGCTAGGGCTTTCAAATCAAACTAATTTATAGCCTCAGTAAATGCTCTGATGTGGCTGATTAACAATGGGAAGGTTTCCAAGCAGTCTAGAAATTAAGTGTTACGGTATCTGTAAGTGTTTCTGAAGCATGTCAAATACCTGAATTGTAGTTGGATAAAAACAAGTTTTGCCGTAAATTGGCTTGCTGATAACTCATCACATCAATTTCATGCTTTTTATATTGGTCTACTTACATTTCTCCTGCAGGCAGTTTAGGTGTTCTTTGAGTCCACAGCATCTGCATATCAGACACTTCAGAACTATGTGTTGTAGCTGTGGATGGATGGATGGATGGAGCTAGTCACTTGAAACTGTAATATGATGTATTCATTATGGTCCTTTTTCTAAAATTATGGAACACATTAACTGCACCAATGCAAAACTCGTACTTTATCAATAAAAATGTGAAATATAACAAACGTAATTGGTTCCTACTCTCAAACACAGACTAAATAACAGTTTCCCCTTTGTAACACAAATGCATTCCCTGATAGGAACATGTTCGACGTGGACAAACATTGGAACACATGATTCAATTTGTGATTCTGTCACAGTTTTATAACAAAGGTGCCCAACTTGAAGAAATAGGGTGGAGAGAATACGCTGTCAGGGGTTGGCAGAGCTCACAAAGATGGTGAAATTATATCATAAATCCTGCCTACCAAACATTTTAAATTGATTTCTGAATTGATATAATTATTTCCAGTTTCCATACCTATTCTGCAAACCATCAAAATCAATAAGTTTGAGAGCACAGTGTTCAATCAACAAATGTTGCCACAATGTCATTGTTAGTCAAATGTGATTAGACACACTAATAATAAAGACCTTCAGGTAAGAATGACTCTCCCAAACACTTGCGTCACAAACATTAATCCGTTATTTATTTTACAGAAAAGAGCGTTAAGAATCATTCATAAAGTCCACTATAGAGAGCACACCAATGGACTGTTTTTAAGATCAGATTTATTGAAACTGAAAGATTTAGTTGAGTTACAGACACTTGTAGTTATGTTCAGAGCAAAGAGTAAAGTATTACCAGAAAGTTTACAAAAGATGTTTGTTTTTAGCTCAGAAGATGAAGAGCATAGAAGAAAATGTCATTTTAAGCATCAGTTTGCGAGGACAACTTTAAAACAGAAGTGTATATCCGTCATTGGAATTAAATTGTGGAATTCTTTAAATAATGACTTGAAGGGCTGTGTTCAGATATTTCAGTTTAAGAAAATGTATAAGAACAAAGTTATCAGATGGTATGAAAGTGGCAGTTAGTGTATTCTGTGTGTGTTTTCCTTCTACTTTCTGAGGAAGTAAAGACTGAATTGTCAGATTTGTTTTATGTTGGCATGATATCCATTCATTGATTGTAATTGGACAGACCATCCAGACATTTATTGTTGCTTTTTGAGTAAGGGGCAGGCAAAACAAGAATTATTCTTCTTCTCTTCTTTTTCTTTGTCCTTTTTTGTTGTGTGTTTTGACATGTACGGAACAAATAAAAATAAATAAATAAATAAATAAAATAGGCAGAAAGCAGCCTGTTTAAACTCTGAGCACAAAGTTTTGCAACAACAGTCAGAGCCTTAAGCTAACAACTCCCCTTTCCCTGATCTTTTCCCCCCTTGGATATTTCTTCTCAGCTGGACTCTGAACACTGAGCACAATCTCTTCATCCTCTTCATCAATTAAACATTTGTATTCCTGGGCAGCAGCAATTGTGTTCCCATTAATTGCAGAGTTGAACTAATTATTATGAAAGAAAAACAAATGCTCTGTTATATTTTCCTGGTGCAGAGTAATTTTTAATCAGCTCACATGAAAGAATAATATCTTGTGTGGAGTTGGGTAATGAATAAATAAGTTTTTTCATCTCATAATGTGTGTGTGTGTGTGTGTGTGTGTGTGTGTGTGTGTGTGTGTGTGTGTGTGTGTGTGTGTGTGTGTGTGTGTGTGTGTGACTGTGAAAGTGTGCAACTTTTCTTGTGTGTGACAGAGCAATAAAAACAATGTGTGTGCTTGTGTAAAAGAATGTGTATCGAGGGTACATGCGTATTTGTGTATAAATCCATTGTGTGTGTTGCAGCTTTTATGTGCTTGCGCCTGTGTGGCCTAAATAATTTCCCAACTTGATTATTGCATTTTTCTTTTTTTTTTATACTAAACTACATATTTCCCTACAGGCCATTTCTGAAGCCCATAAAATGATGGTTGTTTTGCGCATTTGGGATATGACTGTCTATGACTGAGAGTGGGCTGGTGCATGCTGGGATATGAATGGGTGTGATTTGTACAGAAGGCGCTGGGAGTAAGTGTCTGGTTGTTTTTCATGCTTCAACACTTTGTTTGTGATGAGGTCACTAAGCTCTTCTCACGTGTACGCTCTCATCTCAGTGACAGGGAATCAGTCGGTTAGATAAGATGATTATCTCCGCTTGTACGATGGGGATTCTTACACGTTATTAACTTGAGGAATCTGTTCGCCCACTGAGGCCAAACACTGACAGAATTATGTCTGTTTACATGAACATCAGGATAGATTACACAATATAAATCTGTTTAAGAGTTACATTTAAAACTGAAAATGCAGATTCAGTTTGTCACTGGACAGCACGTTATTAGTTCTACAATGACATCTATTGTAGCTGCCTGAAATAATGCAAAATTGTGTATTACACAACACACATAGCCACTCATACATACATACAAAAACACATACATCGTATCATACAGTTAAATTACCCATGGTTAAATATAATGTATTGACAATCAAAGAGTAAGTATGCAATATTTCAAAAAGTTGTGTATTTGATTGGTCTTCTTCTAAATGATGAACCTCAACCCTTACACCTATTCTTGACTGGAAGTGATATAAACAAGCTGTTAAGTGAACATCAAGCAGTTCCTTAAAAAAAGAAGTCATAATCTACTCCGTGTCTCAGTGAATGTCCCTTCCTCAAAGATATCCTCGAACTGGTTCTATTTTGACGAAGAACTGCAGCATTATTTGAACAACTGCATCTGTGTCTTTTTCATCTTCCATAGTTAACTCCTTTCTGTATGTCAAGTAGAGGTGTGTTAGGTGGGGGTTATTTCTGTAGTAGATGGACAATTATGAAATCGTGAAACAGACTGTGGATCATCTTAGATTTATTCAGCCATGGTCAGACAACACAGAAACACAACACACATGGCTGACAAAGTGCAGACCATCGCTGACCCATGCTGACCAAGATCTCACAATCATTGACAATCATTGGCAAAGTGGCCATCATGGGCAAAATGGCAAAATGGCAAAGTCTTCATCACACAGTGTTGCTTATATTCTGCTAGAAGGTACAGCCCACAAATTCCTTTCCATTTGGGTACATCACTATAAAACAATAAAGATGACATGACACTGATTTGTATACGTATCAGATGTAGACTCTCTGTCTAGCAAACAGTTGCTGACAACATATAGTTGGCTCCTATCCATATATAGATCTGCTACTACTTAGGTGCTTCACCCATATAAGGTTACAGCTTCAGACACCCAAAAGTAGAATTACTGTGAGATGGTTGACACAATTTAAAGATATGTCCACAAAATTATAAAGATGAATGAATCCATGAAAATACGTACTAACAAGGTGCAATAATGCTAAAATAAGGTTTGGTCACTTTCTTTGTTGGATCTACTGAAGACAAGACAGAACACAAGGTCGTAGTTAACCTCTGAGGGAATCTAATATGTGATGTGGACCAAAAGTAATCTATCCATTCATTCTGCAGTGCTTTTATTGGTACAGATATCCTGCTCCATGAGGAATCCATAAATGTTCCTCAGCCAGAGGGGATAGATAATCCCTCCAGCAAGTTCTGGTTTTGCCCCGATGTCTCTGGCCAGTCAGGTGATCTTGTAATTCCTTCAAGTGGGGGCACGCTAGAGATTTCCTAATCAAATGCCCCCGGACAACTTTAACTAGCTTTTTCCAACTAACTGCCAATTGTTGTACATGTATCTCCCACTGTAAACCCAGTCTTCTCAACTGGTCCCCAAGGGCCCTCCCAGACATTTTGTGAAGGAATAATTATTCCTGCCACCCCTATCTGCAAACTCATTTCTTTATCTGTCAGAACCCAAATGCTTGTGACAATTTCTGAATATTAGTTCAGTACAAAATTCATATTGCAGATGCAGCACTAACCTAATTTTCGAAATCAAGGTAAAAATTGACTCATGTCTCATAAAGCCTACAACATTGTGGACCAAAAGCAACAAGTAGGGTTAATGTATATCAAGGATGGATAAAATAGAGTTTTTATTCTGTTTGGTAAAAGCTTTTCTTTTCTTGAATGTTTTGATAAATGAGTGCTTGGTGGATTAGATGGAATTTCACCTCCACTGCTGCCTGAGCATTCTGCCAATGTCCTCAAGGTACTCCTGAACTGCTCAGACTGCAAGGCTCTGAATCTTCTCACAACAGCAGATGTTAAATACGTCTTTGCCAATGGTCTACTGGATAAAGGCAAAAATAACATGTCCACACTATGGGTTGGATTTAGACATTCATTGGCGTATTGTTTCTTAACTGCCCCTATAATAGTATATGAAGGCCAAATTCTAAGAGTTACATCATCGTATCATTTTGTCTTGTTAGGTGGCATAACTGTTGTAAAATCTGATATCAAATGGTCTGGTAGCTGGAGAGGTGCCAGTCCACTTCCTGAGCACTGCTGAGGTGCCCTTGAGCAAGGCACAGAACCTCAAAAACTGCTCTTGAGTGCTTGCTGTGGGCAGACCCCTCACTGTGAGACCTCCCAGTGTGTTCATGTTAGCGTGTTCATGTTCATAAACATGAACACACAGAGTGTAAAACTGAATTTCCCCTTGCGGGATTAATAAAGTATAAATGAAATCCCCAACTCCTCCCAATAATTCCTGCCTCCCTGTGGCTGTCCTCTATAAAAAGGGCAAAAAGGCCCATAGAATAACTTGTTTTGCTTATTGACTAATGCATTAATTGACTAACCTGAGAAAGTAGATAGAACCCTTATTGAAAGATGTTTCTTTCTCTGCAGACACTCATGACACGCCAATGGTCGTTGTAAGCAGCTGCTAGGTTACCTGTCCTGGTCTGACCCTGTAATACTGGACTTCCACAGACCATTGATGCAGGATGTTGCCTGTTCTGCTTGTCCTCATAGGCACTAGTGCATGACAATTTCAGTTAAATTCTCTACCAATGGAGAGTGGTCACACCTTCAAAATCAGTCAGAAACCAAGGCCTGGATTAAGAATACTTCCAATGGGGTCTCCTGTCAGTTTATAGTAATGTATGAGCTGAATCTGTCTCCTTATATTCTCTGGTCTTTACACTCTGATTAAACATATATCTAAGAAATCAGAATCAGAATCAGCTTTATTGGCCAGGTTACACACACAAGGAATATAACTTCGGTGAACTGTGCTCTCTTTGCGATGAATGAAAAAATATACAGAAAGTATATGAGACACATTTTCCATCAATGTTTAATGCAGTGAATGTTTTTTTGCACATTAAAATCCTGATTCCATGTAAACGTATAAACTGCAGTGTAGAAGATGAGATCTCCAAACACAGCACCCATAAGCACCATAAAAACACAACTGACTTATGGTTGGGCCTTAGCGCTGTGTTGGTTTGTCTGCAGCTGCACATGTGCGCATTTTATGTCCACATCATTTTCACATCAGAGGAGGTCATATTTCTGCCATTAGACACAGTCCATAAAGTAGAGCCAAATAACTATCCTGTGACACTCTTGCCCTTCAATCATGTGCTTGGCAGACCCATGCACTGAATGGTGCTGGTGACTCTGAGCTGCATAAAGTAGAGCAGACTTGTATCTTAATTTTGGTTTAGTTTGGTGTCTGAAATATCAGGCGGCTGTGGCTCAGTTGGTACAGTCATCGCCTCTCAACCAGAAGGTCGAGGGTTTGATCCCCAGCTGTGCAACATGTCCGATGTGTCCTTGGGCAAGACATTTAACCCTGCATTGCTCCCGCTGCTTCGGTGGCGGTGTATGACTGGATTAGTGTTGCACTTACTCTCTGATGTACGTCGCTTTGGATAAAAGCGTCTGCTAAATGAATTGTAACATTGTAACAGGCAGTTTCATTAAAAAAGAACTACCACACTAATAAATTATTTATCCTATAAGTTCCATTATTGAGGTCACAGGACATAAAGTAGAACTTGTAGGGAAATTGATTTGAAGTTCACCGCCTATCATATAAATCAATCTTAAAGGCGGATCAAAATGCAAGTTGGATTTTTCTTTAAGAGAAGGAACTACTGAAGGTGACGTCCATATATTTAAGAATTAAAACCAAAAAGTTAGATTCATATTGCTTGGAATGACAGGGGAACCTCAATGATTACAATCAAAGATTTTCCTTGAAATGGAAATTTTCTTGCCAAAGAATTGCAAACCGCGTCAGACTGATGTGGCCACAGTAGGGTTACATATCTAATATTCCCTCCCTTGGATAAATACTGTAGCACAGTAGCATTGAAAATATCATTACAAAGTCCTATATGAACAAATGTTATAGCACAAAGCTTTTTCTCTTCTGATTGGGAGGTGGCTGTTCAGCCTGAGTGAATTGATGAGTGATGACTGAGTGATTAATTATCCTCCACTGACAATAAATGGAAAATCTATTTGCTTTTTTATGCACGTAATGCAGATAAATGTATGTAATAATGTTGTTGTTTGACTACACTAGTCTCTTATAGCATATAGGAAGCGTGGTGGTGGTGATGGCGGTGGCGGGGGAGGGGGGGGGGTGATTTGTTGTTGCTGGGGTTTGTTTTTAATTAGTGGAATATAAGTTTTATGGCACCGTAACACTTGAAAAAAAAACAAATGTTCTTCAGATGCAATAAACACCATGTTTAATTCATTGAGAATAGATCTAATCAACTTTAGGAACTCGTACAAGTGTTAATTGAACTCACAAATAAGTGTGTAATTTATTTGTGGGAGTGAAACATGTCTGAACAGAATACATTTGTACTACCACAGACCAAGAATATATTTTAATGTTGATAATTATTATTATTATTATTATTAAGTATACAAATACCAAATGTTGCTTCACATTTGGAGTATACCAACATTAATCCTGTTTTTGTTCCTATCAGGGGGATTATGCAATGTGTTCCTTATTGACTGCATTACATCTATGAATAAGATTGTGGAGTTCAGAAATAGAGATGGTTAGATGTTTTAAATGAAGGCTGTCTATCATCTAATGTGTGTCTGAACTCTTTACTGGCTCCCACACAAACCACACATTCTGTAGTCATCACCTCTTTCTTGATGTGCTTCAATACTGTCAAGCCTCCACAACAGGCTCCAAAAACACCATAGGTCTAATCTATTCACTTCCCACACCAGGGGGGACAGACATGATCTCAGTGCTGGAACACATTCTACAAAAAAGGCCAGGCCAGGTAGTGTTATAATGGGATTTATAAAGATTAAATATATTCACAAATAATGCCCTTGTAATGCAGCAGAGATATGCTTGTCAAAGAAAGTGTTATCCAACACACAGTCTTAAGCCTGCTGAACTGTGTTCCAGTGATCAGGTTCGCTTTTTATTCCAGCTCTTTTCTCATAATGTGACACCTCTCAGCTTACTGTCTTTGAAACAGAGTAAGAAGGAGGGAGGCTCACACACTTGGGTAAGTCTGGACACACACACTTGATCCCTTTGAAATACACACATACACTGCATGCAGGCGGCTAAGCCTGGTTGGGACTTGGCGGGTTGCGATATGGGCCGCTTTATCCGATTCCTGCCTTATCTTAGTGTGTGTCTGAGTGAGTGTGACTGTGTGATACCTTTATCTTATTATGGGTACGACTTGGATTGTGTCTGTTCATTTGATTGTGTTAATGCATGCACACTATACATGTTTGTGTCTATTTGTACTGTTTATGCGTATGGGTGTTAGCTGAGTATAGTAATTATGCTGGATTGTGGATACCAAAAACAGGAGGGGGTCTCTCATATTTTATTTTCATAAATTTAGAGAACAGTCACACAAACAAATGAGCAAATAGAGATGGAGGGAGGGAGGGAGGGTCAGATGATGAAAAAAACCCTGAAAGGCAGAAATAGAGGAAGATTGCAAATATGGTTGAACAGTTATAAAGGATTGAAAAATGTACTTTATATGCTATGTTAGGTTTTTTTTTTTTTTTTTTTTCATGTCATGCTTGCTCTCCAAAGTTTTGAATCTCATCAGCTTTTTATTAACAGCCTGGTTGTGAACATGAAAACTCTCCCACAGCCCCTTCACAGCAATAATTAAGAGCTGAATGATTTAAAAATGCATGGCAGCACCTCATTGTCAGCCTCCACTTACAAAGCTGACATATCGATGAAAGTTCAACAGTGCCAGAGTCAAATCAATAGTCCAATTTAGTCGGTAAATGTCACACGTTTCCTGTAATGTTTAGTTTGTCAAGACAGGACACAAAGTTTCACTCCTCCATGTAAAAGAGATACTGACTTCATCAAAACCATGACAAGAGGTTTGTATTAGCACGTTGTTCTTATTTGTTGTAAATTCTGAATAAGCATCCTTGGGGAAAAAACTCGCTTGTATAGCACTTTTCTGGTCTTCTGAATAATCAGATCGCTTTTTACACAGCATGTCACAACGACCCATTCACACACTGATGGCAGAGGATGCAATGTGAAGTGTCCATCAGTATTAACTAATTCCATTCATACAAATGTAGAGGCAACAAAGCAGAGGGAGCAACTTGGGGTAAGGTGTCTTGCCCAAGGACACATCAGCATGTACCTGCAGGGGAATCGAACCCCCAAATGAGAAATGACCAAGCCAGAGCCGCCCCCTGAAGTCATGTACAGGTGCACTACAGGTCTCCTCCGTGTATTAGCAGGTAGACACAGCGTGATCCTAACCACCAACACGACTGACAAGCATGATCATTACTCACTCTTACCTATAAAGTTATAATTCCTGATGCATTAACGCACCGGAAAAAAAACACACAGCCTCCGTTTTCCACTTACACACATAAACAATTACTTTACCTTGGTGTTTGAAGGTTGTGTCAAATGTTTGTATCGTTGTATCTTGTTTTTAATTTTTATGCCTGCAAATAGAGCGGCTGTGATGCAAGAACATTGCAGACCATGTCTGACAACAAAGTAATATCAAATCAAATTAAATCAAATTTTTTAAATTGCTAAAAATAGTCAGTTGTACGGTTGACTTTATTTTTCGAAAAATATGCTAGAAAAGTGAGAAAAGTAAGCAGGCACATAGAAGACAAAGACGTGATATGAGACTGCTGACGAGCAGTCATAGATCATTTCTTACTTTAATGTGAAACTGTATGAATCCAAAGTGTTCACATATGCTGCCTATAAGTGCAAACTTGTCGGACCCAACTTTAAAGCCATTTAAACCCAAACAGTGCTGAATGGAAACACTGATCCAATCAGACAGGTTACATTTTTATTTCATGCCGGCCCTCCAGTAATAATCATAGTGCCCCTAAGGCTAAAGACAAAGGTCTCTACTGTGGTCACAAGTGGAGGCCGGGCCTTTTGAAGACTTATAACACGGAGAGAGAGAGAGTACAGGCAGGAGGGAGGAGGGAGAGTGGAGAGGGGAGGAGGGAGAGTGGAAGGATACAGAGGGATTTGAGAGGGGGAATATAAACCTGATTGCCAGCTGTGCGCCCCGTGTTTATTTAGCCAGAGCTGCCGGGCCGTGGTGAAGACAGAGTGAAAGACAGACAGAGAAAGTTGTGACTGGAGGCAGAACGGGAGAGGGGAAAAGGTATATTAAAGGGCCGGTGGATGAATGGGCCTCAAGGGAGGAGAGGCACGGCATGGAGGGAGGGAGCGATGGGGAGAAAATGGACATGACTGGGACACAGAAGGAGAAAATGAGAACAAGGGAGGAAAGGAAAACAAGAAAAGGAGACTGAGGGGGAGGGGGGGGATAGACTATGGTAGGCAGGGAGGCCAGACTGGGTATGTGAAAGGGGTCTTTGTTTGACGCACGCTTGAAGAAAGTTTAAAAATACTGTTAATACCGTCTGGACACCCGACTGCTTCCTACACACACGCCGCATGCATTTATGTCTGAATGTGTGTGTGTGCGTGTGTGTGTGTTGGGGATCAAATTTCCCTGTGGTTAAGAACTAAGATTAACCTCTGGGATCAAATCATCACCATTCTGGACAACCCAACCCACGCACCCTCATATGACACACATTCCTTGACACCCCCACAGATGCACACCGGTTATAGCAACACTTGTATGCACACACACACACACTCACAAAGGGCCGCTGACACCCGAACACCCCTCTGGGCTCATTCTCTACTTTTGTAACCATGTCTTTGAAGTGATACTAAATGGATAGGATTAGTGTAATAGTTTAATGTTACAATGACATACTTCTCTCTGAGACTTGCCACTATATATTACCGTTGCCCCCTTCCCCCTCTTTTTTTTATTTTTTACCCCTCAGCTGTCCCAGCTGCTTGATTCTGAAGATAACTGTCCCTCTGCCTCACTAAAATAGTCAAACAGACGGAGGTATTAAAATGTGTGCCCATCAGTTTTCTGGATTACCACACTCCAATCTTCTCATTCTCACACCATTTGTCAGAGCTGTCTGTGCCTACTGTACACTTGTGTTCCAGCCTACGTCTGATCCTTCAATCTTTTTCTATTGATTCCTAAAATGCTCACTGCTGCGTGGTGCAATCATGTTTTAGCCCATTGTCCCTTTCTGCATTCTGTGTGTTCCCTCGAATAAAAACTGATTTTTGTTTTGTTTTGTTAGGACTTTTTTTTTTTTGATGCCACTTTGAATAATATTGACTCATCACCGATGACGCACACATTGATTATTGTCCCGATCATTGTTTTATCTTTTCATGTAGCACATTCAAGTTGAACAACCAATAATGTATCTGTAATCTGTTTTTGAGGGCGTTTTGGAGTAATGGAAAAAAAACCTGTTGACTGTACTATAAATCCAGGTTGATATATTTTTGTAATTAACCTATTGGATGATAAAAAATAGGACTCAAATGTGGATGTCTCGAGTCCAAAAACTTTTGCACTTTCATCTATTATGTAGATACTTTCCACCCTCCCCACCTATCCAGATGGTCTGTGTCACTTAAGTCAGCTTTGACCCCCGTCCCACCTCCTGCCCTGTGAACTGGACACTAGGGATGATGTTACACCATGACATTTGCCTTTAGTGTCAAAAAGATCAAGCTTATTCACTTCAAACATGATGCACAGATTTGACTCCAAACAGCTTCATTTCCTTTGTAGAGTAGTTTCTGCACAGTTTTCTGTACACAAACGTAATCTGCTTGTTGTGTAACGTTCATTTTTTGTATCGTTGATGCTGTGTTTTTGCAGATCTTGTGCGACGTGGGTAATGTGTGTTGTCTTGTATTGGTATGTGCCTTTGTGATTATGTGTGGATGTGTTTTTCTATTGCTTTTATTTATTGATTCTAAAGGAAGCAGCTGAATGTTTGGCAGCACTTTGAGTCCAAGACAAATTTCCCCAAGGGAACAATAAAGTGTACCGTATCTTATCGTATCGTATATTCAATTTAATACTATTCTATTTGTATAGAACATTTAATTTCAAACTCAATGTTACAAAAAACAAAACTAAACAAACACAATACAAACTTTAATATAACAACGAGTAAGAGTATTTTACCTGCTTCTTGTAAAGTGTCTTGAGATAACATTTGTTAGAAATTGGCACTCAACAAATAAAGATTGATTGATTAAATAAAGATTGAAGCTCATGTAGTCATCGATTCTAAAGCATATTTCATATTCAAAACACATTTGTAAAAAGGACCCTGCGCCATCTAATACTATAAGACACATAAACACACACACCTGCCCCTACTAGAGCGTGCAAACAGGACCATTACACCAACCATACATATGTACACACACATACCCAAACACACAAACACACATACATACAAAAATAAACTGGCAGTATAAGGCACGAGAGAAAAAATAAGGTTTAAGAAGTTCAAGTTTCTACAGGCCTCAGGTCGGGTCCACAGAACAGCTCCATGGTGACTAAGTTCTGTAGGACAATAGATCTGAGGGATCTGATTGGGTTGTATGTAGTCAGTGAGCAGGTCAGGAAAATATTAAGCTGCCATACCATTTAATGCTTTGGAGACCAGAAGTAATATTTTTGATTCTGTACTGAAGTGGAAGCAGTGGAAAAAGATTTTTCAGAATGACATGAATGTGTTCTATTTTCTTTGTCCCTGTTAGAACTCTGGCATTATGGATGATTTGGAGTTTTGTTTGTTGATTTTGTTTAGGAAATCCGTAACATTTTGTTGACCAGTTGTTCATGTTTAATTCAAATAGCATGAAACTAGAATTCCATTGGAGAAAATGAACTTGAAATGTAACTGTAGTCACATGCTTTCAAAGGTTTCAGATCAGTGTGTATGCAATCATCTTATCGGATACTCTGAATTCAGAGTCTCGTTGGCACAGTACACACGTGTATAAGTACATAAAGCTGTGAGTCTGCACACATTGGCTTTGAACTTCATAAAAAGACAACGATGACAGCATATCATTTCTCTTCATTCACAATTTCTTCTTCATACTCCCTTGTGTTTGTCTGCACACTTGCTATCATTTCAAGCAGGAAATCCTAAACAGATTGTGTTTCAAAAGAACCATCTCCGGTCCTCTTGCAAACAATCTGACCTCTCACACAGCCACAGTTTAGTCTCTGTCATGTTTCCAAAGATGGTTTAAGGTTCTACATACATCAACAAGGCACTGTTTGATATCGAATGTTTAACCGAAGGGAATTCAACCCTTCTCTGTGAGTCATGTTGTTCTTTCTGATCCGACATCTGCAAGAGGCCATCAAGAGAGCAGGAGAAAAAACAGGCAGGGACGTGCAACAAATAGCTGGCAAAGGAGGAAAAGGAAATAGATAGAAGGGGGATTAAAAGGGGGCGAGAGGATAAAAGCTGAGGAGAACAATAGTAGCAAATGAAAGGAAGAGGACCAAAGAAGAAGGAGAGATATTCTGCAGAGGATGAGAAACTTAAAAGCAGAGTATAAAGAGAAAGATAATGGCTTGACACACTGGTACTGTTCAAGAAACATAAGATTCAGCTCTGCAGGGGGGGCTCTCTGTGTAGAAAAATCAGCTATCCAGAGGAGAAGCCCTGAACAGATCAATAATGCACACATTAAAACACACACATGGTCAAATACGCTCAGCACGGTGTACACACTTTGCATGAAAACCCTCATTATCCTTCTGAGCATTTTCCAAAGTGACCCCAACTGTGGCAAAACGGTTTCCTATGTAGAAAGCATATACTTACAATCATACGCATGACACGGAAATGGTAGCTCATTCATCCTTTGGTTGGGTTTAACTGGAAACACTGCACATAACACGTCATTTTTTATAATAAGCTGCCATCTTGAAGGTTTAACAATACATTTTTTAAACAAGCTAGTGGAATCAAAACCCACACATTGTAACAAATGCAATGCTGCTAGACAAATTATCCACCCTCTAACACTTCAGTGAGCTATAATTACCTGGTCTACTCTCTCCTTTAAGTCAAGTAGTTGAATGTATCCAAATAAAATGAGTACACAAACCGTCTATGATGATGGCGACAGGGAACAACTCTTTTGACCTGTGTTTTTGAAAAGCTCAGTCAGCATTTGTGTCTATTAGAGTTCGTCTGGTGCTGCATTAAAAGACACAAAACTGCCTGACTCCACAATCACAATTTCACAACTATGAGCAAACATTAAGAAAGATTTAAAGTCAGGTGCTTTTCTTTTTTTGGGCCAAGAATGAGGACGTCCTCGTGGATACTGATTTGACTGGTCTGGGTTTTGGCACATTGTTTCCAAAATGTTTACAAGCTTTCTTTCCCCAAGGGTCATTCAAACGGAGGTCTCTCATGGTGAGGCTTCTTTCATATGAGAAAATATGGATATCTGAAATAAGGATAGGATTATGTTCTCTAGTCTACAGACAGAGGGATGCTGTAATAAAATAATACAAATATTACTGGAAGCATAAAAATGAGAGAAATCTTAAAAAAATAGAGGCTAGAAATTAAGATGACCTAAATGAGAAGAAATATTGTGAAAAGACACGAATAATCTTTCATTCAAACTGAATCCATTCCACCCACCAATTATCCTTCTCGCTTTCTTTCTCTCCGACTTCCTGTGTTCCACTTTTTGCATCCTCTCCCTTTATGTCTGTCTCTCTTTTCCTCCACGGCTCTCTCTATCACACACAAACAAAAACACACATGCACTTAAATGTCATTCTGTCCACACATCTACTAACAGAAGCGTGCCATATTCACACTTTTTGGCACAACATCAATGCTTTCCCTCTCTTCATTTTTTTCCCCTTCCTCCATCCCTCTCTTTCTAGCAGAGCTTCCAGCAGAGCTCTTTTCAGAAGTAATGAATGCCATAATCTGGAGGGGGAGATGATTTCATCCAGAGCTTTTAGTTGCTGGACCAAGCATGAAAGCCTCGGTCTGTACTTCCAGCATGGTGTTCCCTTTGGGGCACTGTTAGCAACACGACTGGCTTTGCTTTCAAAGCAAATTATTAAATTGAGGTCTCTTTACTGGCCTGGAAAAAAAAAACGGTGTCTGCAGCTTGGTTTGCTAGGGACCGCAACCAGCTGTGGCTTCTAGAGATTTGCAGAAACTGCAAAGATGTGTTAGGTTATAATCCATGAACATGTGCTGTTAATGTAGGTTACAGTAAATTGTAGAGAAAAAAAAAATTGAGTGCAGAGTGCATTTTGCTGAAAATGCAGGTTTTGTAATAATAGAATGATGTAGCTTTGTCCTGGAGGAAGGTCATTTTAGTAGATTGGCTGTTAAAGATGACAGGACTCCCTGTTACATTTGCTGTCCTGCGATCAGCAAATGTTGGCACTTTTGATTGTTCCAAGTGTTTCAAGGTCTGATTCTGAGAATTTATTACAAAAAAACACAGGATATTAGGCGTTCATCTGTAATCATTACTACTGCCTTTCTGCCTAAAATGATGTCATCAATAGTCAGCATACATGGGGGCTAACCACTGCCAGTTTGAAAGAGAAAAAAAGTGAGTTATGGTGTGCTCACATGTGTAGCTTGAGGCTCACAGTTTGTGGCCCATACTCTCAGTAGGAGTGCATGGTCATTTTAGGTTTGATATATGTCTTCAGGTTGAAACTTTAAAAAATCTGTCATGTCGTCCATGAAAAGAGGGACAGCATGACCGTTCCCAAAATGAAGTAAACACATTTGCAGTGCCCCCCTGCTGAGTGGCGACAGGAAGATCAAAAGCGCTGCCTCCTCCATGTTAATTGATGGGACACGGGGTCAAACTATTAATTAAAAAAAACACATCATAAACATAATTCTTACACATAGTTTCTGTCTTACTCTTACTGTGCACATGCAGCTCCTGCGTCACTTTGTGCAATGCATTAGTAGATCAGAGGAGGAACAGCGAGAGCAGATTAAAGAAACACTAACACTCAAGTCTTTGAACCTTCTTTAATCATGAGTGTCTGCTTCAAACAACAACAGCATCTATTCAGTTGTGGACTGCTCTGACCTGAGGGATCTGTTTTATTGGTTAAGTTAAATGTGTGTTTTGGAATGCAGAAGTAGCGGGACGCCGTACATCACTGTGGCTTCACCAGCCGATTTCATCTGCCAGCGCAAGACCTCAGCGCCCATCCAGGGAGCATTTTGTCTTTCTTTTTGCAAAACAGGAGGAGGATGTGAGCGTTGTCCATCTTTATAGACCGATAATGGTTTAAACAAGGGAGAAGAATAAGTCGATTTAAACCAAAATCTGGCTCTGCTCTGTGAATTTGTTACTTTTTTGGGGGTTGGATATGTGGAATGTGTACTGTTATATTGGTTGTGCCCTTTTTTTAAAAAAATCTCCATGAAGACGGTGAAAGCATTTGAAAATTCTTGAGTGCAACTTATGCATTTAGATTTCACCTATTTAAATATTTATCTCTTTGTCAGGGCGATTGTTGTATGTTTCTGAATAAAAAATGAGAAAAGGTTTCCAGAGAATACAAATCTTCCTGTGAGACCGTGTCCTTCACCCCAGCCCCTCCTTCTACTTATGAATGTATCGCACATCCATATTGAATTGGTGGATGAATCACAAATGTTATCTTCAACTCACATTGATTCAGGTGTCACAGTGTTGAAACAGAAAATCGCACCCCATGTTATTTGAGTAAAATGTCAAAGCTTTATGGAGGTCAAGGCATCATGAATGGAGAGATACAGACACATATGAGGGTTGAATACTAATTCCAGTAGGACTAAGAAACGGGCGCAGTCCCTAAACACAGAACAGCATGAAACAGCCCCGAGGCCTTTGAAGTTTCCCTCTCAGCTCCATCACTTTGCAGGAAGGAGCTATTTAACCGTTTATTCCGTCGTGGTGGAAAACCGGGTTATGTGACAGCAGATTACAGGATGTAGAACTGGATTTTGTTTGTACTTGTTTCAATCATACTATACTGTATACCTCTGTATTATTGGTACCAACTTTGATACCACAACTCTGATGTTTTTTAATCTAATGTTGCTTCTACAAAACTCCTTTAATGAACTACATGAAACATTTGAATGCTCAAACACAGACTTCAATGTTGTGTTAAAGATCATGAATCACAAACTCTTTTAGTATCAGTTAATATTCACTTGTCAAGCAGTAAGGTAGACATGTATTCCCCTTTGATATGATTTCATGTACTCCCATTGTATTTGTTTTTTAATACTGTAGCTTTGTATTTGTGTTGCCAAGTCCCCCTGTGTAAAGCACATTGAGTTGCCTTTGTGCATAAAAGATGCTATATAAATAAAGCAGTCAAGTTGGACTGCGCAATTATTTCACAATAGACATTTTATAGCCTAAGGGAGTTTAAAAAAAAATCTCAATCAACATTAACTAATAGTTTGAATATTCCGCAATTACACCACTATTGACAAAAGTGCTTTAATAGAAATAAATGTAAAATAACAAGGATAATTTATATCCTGATTTGACTAATTTATATCCAACTTGGTCTCAAAGCAACCCATGAAACAGTTACCAATTTATTCTAGACTTTTCAAGCAGGTCTGCAAAGCAGGATGCTGTAACTCTTTCACTTTCACCCAGCAGACCTGTGCTTTCCCCCCCTAGTAAAGATAGAAGTCATTGTTTGTTGCAAAGAACAAGGCACCAACACCATCTTCTTGGTTTTTAAAAATCTGATTGGCACTGGTTAATATACAGAAGTTAACGGGTGCAGATGCCCTACAGGTCGGGTTGCGCACCATGTGCGGCGGCTATAGTTCTCCGAGTGGGCGGCACGGGTTCAAATCAGACCCGTGGCTCCTTTCCAGCATGCCATTCCTCATTCTCTCTCACAGATTTCCTACTGTCCTCTTTAGTATACATATACAGTATATATTGTATACATATATGTAGAGAGAGAGATTGAGAGAGAGAGAGGAAGAAACCTTAACAGAAGCAAGTTAAATCATGTTACATACATGTTTACCAAAGTCTGTCAAAATGATTCAACTTTAAGTGTTATTCCCTCATAAGCAGAGGTGTAGACTTTGGACTCGACTTGGACTTTAACACCAATGACTCGTGAGTTGACTTGGACGTGACTTGACTCGAAAATACTTGCGGTTATAATGTGTTATTCTAGGTCGCTATGATGAGTTTTACACGAGTATGGTGTACCTGCAGCTCTTCGCTGCTGCTCCTCTTCTGTCTGCATCTTGCAGGCGCTATCTGGTACACACACACACACACACACCATAACGTCAGCCATCATGCACGCCTTTTTACTTTTAGCACAACACAGTCTGGGATCTGTATGGACCAAGTCTTTATGTTTGGTACGTAGTCCGGTCAAACGGTCGTTTCTACCATTCACTCTCACCGTGTCTTCATACTGCATTTATCAACAATCAGCACCTTTAAACTAGTAGGCTAACGTTATCCTACAGCCTGCTGTAGTCTGGGAACGTCTGCACACTGATTGTTAAAAAGGGGGCACATGGGCACTACTACCTTTCTACCCACTTAAAAAATAAAGGCGAGCTAATTTATATTTTAAAATGTCTCAATTCCCTGGCCTGATCTAATAAAATCATCCAAATAAGTGATCTGAGCCAATGGAACATATCGTTAAACACAGAATTCAGAAAAATACAAATGGAAAAAAACTGAATTTAGGAAAAAATAAAAAATAAAACAGAGTCAGTCACACAGGTAGTGTTATTTTAAGAAGTAGGCTAAATAAAATCAAATAAATAGACTTGAAATCCAAAGGTTAGGACTTGCCTGTCTTGCCTGTCATTACTTGGGACTTGACTCAGGACTTGAAAAAACAATGACTTTGTCCCACCTCTGCTCATAAGATACAAACCCTTCTCAACCAGACTAAAGTTAACTTTGTCACACTATAAATTGTGTCAACTGCCTTGATAAAGGCCTCAGTTATTCATGCATATCCTATTCTTCCAAATGAATTATGTTATGTTCAAATTCATGCTGACTAACACATATGTCCATGCACATGGAAATATAAATGTCACAGCTGTGCTCCACCTGCCCCTTTCCAGTAATTTTACACTCAACATCACCTCTGCTCCTCTCTTCAGGTCAGCTATACACCAACCTCATCTCCTGCTTACTCACTCTTTGCCAGATTGTTCTATGCCATCCAAAACAAGACATTCCAGCACTCTCACTCAGTTTGATTCTCTGTTGCCAACCCTGCCTGACTGTGACTTGCCAGCCTTGGCAGAATCCTGGGAATCCCCCTCAGCCTTTTGTCTCTGAGCAAAAGTTCTGCCCCAGTGCTTCTGATTCTTTTCTGCTTCTTCCCATCGACGAAGCCTTTACATGAACTGTTGCATGATTACATATGCCATTACCTTTTCATGCTCACCTGTCTCCCAATTAGCCTACCAAGCCCTCTCAATTGAACTTATCTGTGTTATTCCTGAAGCTCTAGAGATCATTACCTGTTTCTCCATGGGCTACATTTTGAACTTAACACAACCAAGATAAATGATAATTATGTGAGTATTGCATTAAATGCAGTGTAAATGGTGTCATTCTTCCAAAAAACACTACTACGAGTAGCCTCATGAGTCCTAAAACAAGTAGCCCTCCAGCTATCACTATCAGTTTGGATAATTTATGAGGGCACTGTGTCAGAGACACTTATCTCAACATAATGCACACCCTGTGGCCAATCAAAACAAGTATCCTGTTGGGCTTTATTAGTAAAAACTGTCACTGCTGAGCTGCTAAATAACCTTTTGTTTGATCATTTAGTGAGTTTTTATTGATTATTCAGCTCATTCTGTCCATTAGAAATGAGTCTTAAAAGCTGACTGCCAAGTTCCATGCCTCCAGGCAGTATCTCTCTCAGATAAACAGGTTGTAGAATTGATCTCCATATCTCTGTTACTGTTTGTCCCTGTATACGGTATGATCCATCTCCACCAGTGACATTTATCAACTGACACACCATTGAGAGGTGTTCACAGGGGAGAAGGACACCAGTCAAGATGCTTCTTAAAATAACTCGAAAGTGTCAGTGTGGCTTTTGTATGATGTGTACATGAAGGTTGATGTGTGGGTTAGTAAATATGGCTGCGGCCGTTGAGGCCTGCTTCTTCATGCCATTGATTTTCTCTCTGTTGGTCTTTCATAGCTGGCCCATCCACTCCCTTTCTGCCAGCCACAGACACATACAAATACAAAACATACTCTAATAGAGATGAGTGACCCCTCCAGCTCATTCAATGAGACAGAGACACATCACACAAGATGTAGGGAGACGTGCATAGTTTAAAGACAGCATGTTATTTAAAAGAACGGTTAAGAAACTGAAAAGCCGTTGGTCTGTGTCAGGTTGAACCTTCATACTACAATTCACTTAGCAGACGCTTTTATCCAAAGCGACGTACATCAGAGAGTAAGTACAACACTAAACACTACCCCTCACATGAAGCAATGCATAAGTACATTTAACCAGCAAGGAGGACCAAAGGCTGGCAGTGCTAGAACTGCTGATATTAGCCACATTTGGCAAAACCATTTTGACCCACTGAGATCCCTGTGTTTAGCTCTTTTGACTGTTTTCTCAGTGTTTTCCTAACTTAAGGCTAATCTATTAGTCTGAATTAAAATTTGCGTTTAACAGAATTTGAAATTATTCGCTTGGAACATCCCGAATATAAAGGCAGTACAAATATCCCTTAAGTCCTTGTCCGTCCTATTGCCACACTGGAACCCATGAAACAATCCATGTTGTCAAAATAGGTTGTTATCTGACACGCTTCTTTCAACTCGCACTGTCTCACCTTCCTCCTGTCCGTCTGTTTTCCCAAAACCTGAACTTTTTCCTCAGAAATAAATTCCGCTCTGCCTCTGTCTTTTTCTTGCCTCTAACCTAAAAAGCAGCAACATCTGTGTCTGTATGACACCTGTGTCGGGTATAAACGTGTCTGCCAATATCTTCGAACATCAATTTGTACGGATGACATCATTCTAACCCCTTTCTGCCACTTTTGTCCTGGCGTTCTCCCACAGCAATTAATTTACAAATAACCCTCTAAGCAGGCAATTAAACACATCCCCGCTTAACCTTGCTTTCAAATACTGTGGATTATACACACAACCTAATGAAAGAAGAGTCTTTTTCTCGCTTCTGCTCTTCATTATGCTAATGAAATTCCCTGTTCAGCTGCCGCATCTCTTTTATTTTAATATTGAGAGAGAGAGCGACTGGAGAAGAAAAAAAAAACAGTGTTTGGTGTTTCACCAGTGAACATGGTCTAATAAATAATCCTGCAGCAGGCTGACAAGGAGCAAGAAATAATTTCTCAGTGCACCTTGATTACTGAAATTGGAGTGCATGTATTTGGCCTGAGAAAGACGGAGACAACTTTTTTTTTTCCCGCCACTGATGTGTGAAGTGCAATCCCAGTCACCCTAATGTAATTATATATGGGAGGGGGTGTGTGTATGTCAGTTCTTGAGGTGAGAGGAAACAGGAATATAGACTTTTTTTTCCTTTGTAAATAATTCATGGGCTTGAAATCTACTAGAGGCTTCTTCTCTAAGTAGTCCTGCCTGCAGACAGTGATGAAATTCATACACACATGCCCATGGACACACACCCACAGGAGTTGTCCTTAAATGAGGGCTTGGTTTGTATACAGACAGTGGTATAATCACGAAGCATGAAAAATAAACTGTGAGCTCGAAATGTATGCAGACACCTACACATGGAATTACTGAGGAAAGCCTCAAATTCACAGGATAAACTGCAAAACAAATGGGATGATATAGTACAATATGTACTAAACAACACATAAACCATTTCCCACGTAGAAGATGTGTTGTTTCAGTTTGTAATCTGAATAGTATCGACCAATCAGGTATTGGCAGGTTTTGGTGTATGAAGTAAATCTGCATTAGTGACCTCCCGGTCCCCATCAGTTATAATGTCACAAAGATTGATTAATTCCATAGAAATCTAAATGCAAGTGATGCTAATCTGTTCAGGATCAATATTTCAACTTGAAAGACAAATTGGATTGATGTAGCTTCATGAAAGCCAATCAGCGTTTACATTTCCAGACCTCAAATCAGATATGAATGAAACAAAATCTATTCACAAAACAAGCCTTTAAAAGTTTGTTTGCTTCTTGATGACAAAACTGACAAAGTTTTCGTTTTCACTTTTTATAAATCTGCATCATGGTGCCGTTATGAACCAATAAATGATGGCATTCATTTTGTAGACATCTGGAGCTGGGAATTAAGCTTTCCCTTTGATCTGAACACACTGAGCAATGCAGTACATCCTAATATAAATATATACATTAAATATAGGAAATAAAGGAAAACATACAGGTCTTCTAACCATTATATCCATAGTTGTATGGCTACCCACCTACCTTCCCACTCTACCTCATTTTGTACATTACAGGACTCTTCCCAGAGTTACAGTGAAAGGTATATGGATACAGTCACTGAAGAAAATGATGGTAACACTCCTCTCTCAAACTCTATATCATGGACTGTCAGAGTACAAGTATTCATGCACCAGTACTGCAGGCTGAAGTGTTTTGGTGGATTAGCTTTGGAATGGGCCCTGAAATAAAGTTTGAGGATCTCTAGAGAGACACACACAATTATCAATAGTCGTTGTTCATGAGCATCTTCGACGAATGGATCACACTCTACATTGCAACAGCTGTGTATTATGGCTGTGTGTAATGATAAGTGCTTCATTACTGTGATTCAGGGACATCTGTTCTCTTCATAAGCAGAAAAACTGTCATGTCATCCATATCATGGCAGCTCCTTCCTTTCCTTTTATGTATTGTTTGTTAATTCCCTGTCTTTGACTGTCCTCATGTTTCTCCCTTGTCAGTCTCTGTGTGTGAGTGTAGGTGGCGTGACTTCTTTTGCAGGCAGCAGCAGGTGAAACTCATTTCACAATCATCCCATGCAGTACAAAACCCCCGGCTTCATTATGACTCGTCGCCAGATTGTTTTGTCACCTAGTGTGGTACTGGTCGGTGTTTGGATCATGGCTTTTCTTATTTAGCTTGTTATGCTAAAATCTCTGTGTTTCATTTGCTCCAGATCATCTCTGTTTGTGCCTGCCTGCCTGCCTACTCTCCAGCCTACCAGCTACTCTCATTCCAAAGACACTGTCACATGGAGGAGACTACATTTGGATATTGGGATTTCGTCACTCGTCACGCTCGGACCGAGCGTTTGTTCACCATGCCACTCGCTGGGATTTCTGGAAACGCCACCCCCCCCCTCCCCTTGAACACTATTCACTGCTGACACATTAAACCACCTGAACTGGCTCCGCTTGTGTCTGGGTTTTGCTTTTGGGTCCAATTATCTAATAGATCGTAACAAAAACAGTCTAACTGGTGTGAGGATTAAAAATCAGGCTCCTGCTAAATTTCACAAAGAGTTACAAAACTCAGTCAAAACCATTTACACACCCTGTGGATAGAAATATTTAGTCAGATAAAAAAAAAAACACAGGTTTGGTTTTCAAACTGTAATGTACGAGTTTGGTGTTTTTCATCCCATGAACAGTCTTTAGGATCAACTTCTGCAATTTTATTTTTTGGTAAAAAAAAAAGAGAATATTGTTTTAAGTTACACACAATTTATCGGTACAAGAGGTTTCTTATGGGATACATAAATAAGCACTTTGATTTGCTCACAGAAAACACAAACACTCACCCACCAACACACATACCAACACGCACATACCAACACATGCACATACACACACATGCACATACACACAAACACTCGCCCACCAACACACACACACTCACCCACCAACACACACACACATACACACGAACGCACATACCAACACACGCACACACAGATGCACACGCAAACACTTTCATGAGCTCCTTTGAGTCCCCTGACCACTAAATGCTTTACTCCTCACTCACTGATAAAAGCACACACACACACACACACACACTCTCCACACCACACATACACACATACACACGCACACACAAACACGCACTCTGAGTGGCCCGACTGCTAAATACTTTACCCACCTGGCAACCCATAGCTATGTTAGTTAAAAGCTTTCCGATTGGATGTACACGTATCCGATTTCAATTTAAAGAGCCTGCGGGAAGCAGAGCTGCTCGCCATCGGCGGGAAAACATCACGCTTTTATTCCGGGAAAGTCGGAGAGAATGAGGCGATGACCGGCAGAAGAGATAGATTGATACAGACGGAGGCAGCGAGAGTGCAGGAAAAGGATGGTCTGTTGTAATTAGTTTATCTAATATCACTCTGCAACTATCTCCAGCATGTTTTCTTAAAGTCACGTTTTCATCGCTCCATTCTGCTCTTTGACTGTTTGTTTGCCTCTCACACCTTTTCCCTTTTTTCTAGTTTATCCTTCCTCTTCTCCCCTTTGCAACAACTCCTCTTTTCCTCTCACCTTCCCTTTTCTCCAGCTCAACCCCTCCTTGAAACTCATCCATCTCCTTTTTGTCTCTCACTCTACCTGCTGTCTTCAATCCATTCATCCCTCCCTCCATCCATTCATCCATCCATCCGTGCAGCATAATGTGTCTCTAAGTGAGTTACCCACGGAAACAAAGTGGATCACATCACTGTAGCGATTGCATCACCCCGTTCATATTATGAGCTCGATTGTTTATACTCTGCTTGTGAGAGAGATAGAGAGAGGCAGAGCTGATGCAAGAAGGCTCCTGTGCTTAGGAATGGCAGGGATGTTTAGTTTACAGGTTATCATTCAGTTATCCAACTTTTATCTAATCTCAAGAAACCATTGAGTGCAAGCTCTCATTTACAATAATGTTTAGAGTACAGTTAAAACAGATGACAAAAACAGAATCTATAAATTATAAGCAACACAAAAATAAGCAAGCAGAGACTGCAAGACTACCGTTAGAAACAGTAACACTAATAAGCACAGTAATTTGTAATCATGTTTTTTAAATTGACCTATGTTAACCATTGTATTGAGTTTAAATGTGTTTTGTAATGTGTTCCAGGTGTGTGCAGCACAAAAGGTAAAGGATGTTTTCCTAACTAGTGTTTAGTCATGGAACATTCAACCGGTCACTTAATCGAGTCTGTTCATGATGATCAGCCCAGTTTAATAAAGAAGAGGTATATGCTGGTTATTTAATGGAAAGTGCTTTATGAATAGCAGCCAATGCCTGTCATGTCTAACTTTTAATGAAGGCAGACCAACTTTATCATACAGGATGCGATGATTAGCCGAGTAGATGTCACCAGTGGTTAATCTGAGAGAGGAATGAGAAACTGGGTCTAATGATTTTAAAGTGGAGACAGAAGCATGCCTATAAATTTACGTAGTCTGTACTCCGTAGTCCAGAACAGACAGTTCAACTTCAACCATTCGCTTTCTACAAAATAGAGGGAAATTGCATTTGTTACTGTAAAGATATCAAATTTCTTGTCCTAATGTTGTGGTTAGTGTGTCAATGTGAAATTAAAATGAATATGATTGATCCGGCCAGATACCAAGATATTTATACCGTGGGACACTTTCAATATTGAGACTTTCCAGAGTTGTTATGTGTAGGTTATTGTCTGTGTTATCCCTAGCTCTTGTGAAGAGCATGTATTTAATTTTGTTTCAGTATTAGTTTCAAATCCAGAAGTGCATTTTGCAATTTGTAAAGTGCTTGGTTTCGATGACTAAATATACAGTACTCAACAAAAACAATACAAAACTGTGACATCAGCGTAAAGATGGGCCATACAATTTGTAAGTACAGATGTAATATTATTAATGAAGATTGTGAAAAGCATGGGTCCCGACACAGAACCTTGTGGAACCCCTTATGATAGTGGTAAGTATTCAGAGCGATCATTGCAGCCTGTTAGACAGATAATTCTGGAACCTTTTACAAAAGTAATCAAAACCAACATCAAAAAGTATCTGCAGGAGTATGGTGTGATCGACAGTGTCGAATGCTTTGGGTAAACAACAAAGAGAGCGTGCTGTATTCCCCTTGATAAACAGCAGATACAGTTATGTTTATAACTGAAATGATTGCTGTTATGGTACTGTGTTTTTCTCACAAACCAGACTTTTAGAGACGCAGGGCAGTTTGGAAATCAGCCAAAAGTTGTTAAATCAGTTTCAGTGTCTGCTTTGGATCAATATCACATTCAGAATGCGTGACATTTTTTATGTTCATACAAATGTATTTAGCAAGTTATGGTTGCTGATTGCAAGTACATAAATAAATGTTGGTCACTTATCTTCTAGTCACCTAGTAAGTGCACATTTCTACTTGCAGAAACAGCAGTTTGTAAAAAGCAATAAAAACAGGATAGTTTGTTTAGTGTCCCACATAACAGATATAGCAAAACGGATAGCCAACGGTCGAACAAACAGATCAAAATCCAAGGGAAAAGGCGTATAAGTACAGCGCATAGCCATGTTTGGATTTACAATTTCGATCGTGATGAATAATGTATGTAAGGTCAAGCGTTGGTAATCCCAAAACTTTAAATTACTTTTATGTAACAAAGCTTATTGTTGTACTAAGCCAGTTACAAGTACAAAATGAGTAAAGATCGTCACTTTTCAAGTACATATTGGTAAACGTTTGATCCTGTATAAAACATCCAAAGAGGAATCTACTTCAGTGCATTTTGCATGACATAGTTTGGTCTAACGCAGGGCATGCTATGGCTACGTGCTACAGTTGGGCATTTCACAACCAGAAGATCACAGGTTCGATCCCCAGCTCCGGCAGACACAGTCAGGTGAAAGACACTGAACCCCGCAAATTGCTCTCGCTGCTGCATAAGTGGTGTGTGTATGTGCATGAATGGGATGAGTGAATACTGATGGTTACTTTACATAGCAGCCTCTGCAATCATTGTGTGAACGAGTGAATAAGACATGTGATGTAAAGAGAGCTTTGAATAGTCAGAAGATTAGAAAAGCACATCTAACATCTATCTATTTCATTCTGTCTCTCGTATTATTATGTCAAGAAATCTTTGGAACGACTTTATTGTGTTGAATCATTAATAGAATAAGAAGGTATTAAATTAGTCTCTGACTGTAGGAATTGCACAAAGATATGAACAAGAATAAACAGTTAATACTGTCAGGAATACAAGGTAAGTTTTTATGTTAAATCCTGTAGAGAAATTGCAATGTTTTGGCCTACACAAAGGGGTTTGTACAGATAAGAAAAACATTGGTTACTTGCAGACAGCAATATTGATAAAGCAGCACAAATAACCTTTTTTAAACATGGACAAATGTTCATACCATTTTGATGCAAATGTTCAATTTCCAATTAATCCAAGACTGACAAAGTCAACATTGGCCAATAATAAAGTTTTGACAGTATTAAACCTCAGATGCCTCTTAAACGTCTCTTTGTATGTTATTGGGCCATTTCAGGAAAGCATGATTCATAATTAAATGATTGTTTAAAGCTGCTGCTGTAGCAGTACACCGAAGGATCCGCTTTGATATTGGCATGTTCTTGGAATTTTACAAACCCTTTTTCATCCCTTATATTTCTGAGAATAAGGAATGGGTGGAATTATTTAAACCTGTTAAACCCTTCAGCAGAGCATTGATGGTGGAGACATGCATAATAGTTGGACTCCTGTTGGTCTCAAGACATCCTGAGCAGTGCAGGTGTAGCAGTGCTTTTTGGATATTTTGCCTTTATTGGACAGTTTGACAGCTCAGAGTGACAGGCAACATGGGGAGAGAAAGAGGGCCAGGTCATGCTTGAAGAGCCCCAGGCCAGATTCAAGCCAGAGGGTTTATGGCTATGTGGTCTGAGCCTGAGGCTGCTGGACTGCTAATGCCTCTGGTATTTTTCAATATTAATCAGCTGATTGGGGTGATCATATTCTACTGATAACGATATAATAAATAGTAATGATACTGGAGAACATTAATCCCCCAGAAAGACTGCGGCAGTGTTTATTTTGACTACTAACTGTCACTGGATACAAAATCTTTACTATATATGACATTTCAGAAGAGATACTGTACATATGTTTTGTCTTTTCTGAGCTAAATATGACCTATCAGATGAGATAAAGAACACCCTTCAGCTTGCATGCCAAAATAAAAACACTGCAAAGCTTTAGGACACAACATTTAGTTATAGACTGCTATATAATACATTTGACATACCATTTTGAGTTAATTACTAAAAAAAGGAAATGATTGCGTTACAAAGAAGACCCCAAATTTGGTCAACAAAAACACAAAGTTATATCCTTCTCCACTTCAAGTATCCATTACTCTTGAGAGATACATCTGATTTCCATATTGTTATATATTTTTCTAAGATTACCTTACTGATTTTTTAATACCTAAAATGTGATAAAAAATTAATGTAATTTCAACTTCAATATTGACAATGATTTAAAAACTTGGTTTAGTATCTAGACCTTGATTTAGGGCAGCTCCGGCAGTCCAGAGCCCTCCGCAGCAGATACGTAAGGCTTCTATTGATGAACAATGACCGTATGTGTTTGTTTATGTGTTTTAAATGGTTTTATACTGTTTTATACCACATACATCGTATTATCTTACACGAGTGAATCTGTAAAATTACCGCGGGAATTCCTTTGTCTCTGCACTGCAGCTCTCAGTGGGTGTTCACGGACGAGGGTGAACGGACCGGAGCGGACATGCAATGCACACGTTTCTGGTGGAAGTTCTGGTGGAGCGTGGTTTTAGTTTAAGACTTTTCAAAGGTTTCACTCACATTAGAGAAGCAGAATTTTGAACATTTTCCCGTGCACTTGCTCTGGTATATCGGATTTGAAGGGCTGTATAGCATGAACCCTTTTGATCCTCCACAGGTTAGGTTTAGAAGCACAAAATAGAGTTGGAACTATTTTTAGATAGTTATTGACAACAGAACCTAAAGTTGATATACTGTAAAACATAAATCTGCAGTGAGACAAGAGGTTGTGTCATCATCAGTGAATGAGATTCTGTATTAACAGAGGGAGTTGAAGACTGACACACAGCAGATTAGGATATTACAGAGAATCACTGGAATGCTAATGTTTACTCACCCAGGGGAGAACAGAGACACTTTGAGAAGCCAATATGAGTTTCTCTACTTTTATGTTTGTATCAGCATCCCTCCTGAGGAAAGGAGTCACAGAGCTCTGTGTGTGTTGTTTTTTTCTGTATGTGACAAAACACTGCAGTGTTCTCTCGACTAAATTACAGAATTTCAATTAAGAGGTTTCCTTGTGTGTATGTGCGTGTGTGTTCACGCTCATTTTAAACAGGGTGAAACAGTTTATTGTCTCTGTCTCACTTCGGTTTCTGTCTCCGCTCTTCTTTTCCTCTCTTGCTTCAATTCTTCTTTTTATGTTTTGCAATTGAATTCACAGGAATAAAAAGTTACTTTATGTTACGACAGTTCCATGTTGTGAAATGTTTTGACAGGATTATTATGGATCAACAACAGTAAGTATAACTTCAACAGACAGAGAAATGTGGGATCCTTAAAAGTCCCTGTGTGTCTGACACATCCACACCCTACATTTTATTAAAGACAGCTTACCTTACTCATGTCTTTTATAGATTGTTTTATGGATCAGAAATGTCATTGATAGTTGCAATTAGACAAAATGATGAAAACAGCTCTAAGCAATAAAGAACAAGGCATGAGCTTAACCAGAATTCAATGTTTCCTCCTCAGCCAATTACTACAGAAAGAAATGTATTATTTTGAGCACAAAATGGGCAATTGTTTTGTGATTGGCGATTGTGATTTTCTTGCTCTTTAAGGGCACACTCACACAAGACCCAGTTCAAATCAATCTTTATTTGCGTAGAGCCAATTAATAACAAATGTTATTTCTAGACACTTTACGAAAGAGCAGGTAAAACATCTTACTCGTTGTTATATTATCTACAAAGACCCAACATTAATCCATCATGAACACTAAGCAACATTTATCAGTGGCAAGTAAAGGCTTCCTTTTAAGAGGCAGAAACCTCAAACAAAATCCAGACTCATGTTGAACAGACATCGTCTGAAACTGTGCTGGGCTTGGAGAGGGGAATAGAGGGAGATACAGGAAGAAGGCACTCTGCCTCTTTTTTCTCCAAGTGATGAAATAGAATATTTGTTCTTTTGATGATATTGTGAATGTGTCAAACTAAACGTAACATAGACATAAAGATTTTTTTTTTTTTTTTTTTTTTATCATTATAGCATGGGATTCTGCTGCTTTGTCCGTCAGCCACTTCAATGTGATTCATTTGACTAAGTAGTGACAAGTTACTCAGGGAGATTTCAGAGGCAGTCAGTCTGAAATTGTTTCAGGAGTGCGTGAAAACGGATCATTTATATCCATACTTGTGAAAGAGCCTGGGATGACCCCTACACATTCCAACATGCAGGCAATCCCACACACACACACATACATACACACACACACACACACACACACACACACACACACACACACTGCGGCCCACACAAACCACACAGCTCAAACCACTCTCAAACAAGGGTAAATTGAACCTCTTGCAGGCGTATCATCATATCACTCTGTCTTTTTTTCCCCTCTGACACTTTTACACACACACACTCAGACACACACCCGTAAAGCAGCGTTAAAACCTTAATCTCATTCATTTATTTCTCATCAGCGAGTGACGGGAAGAGAAACAGTTGCGTCACATTACCGCTCTGCTTCCAGGAAGCTCTATTAAAAAGGATGTTCACTCTTTTTTTCAACTCCGCTGCCTCTATTTACCCATAAGTCTTTGTAATCTGTTTAGAGGGCTTATGGGTGCTCAGAAAGTGCTCTTTCCACATAGCGGAGCTCATTTATCAAGTGAGATTAAGAAAAGTCCGGAAAGTGTTTTGAATATGTGCTATCAGACACGTCTCAGTTGCAAATTAAATTGTCCCCAGTTATGTGTTGTGAATGCACATTTGAGCAGTGTTTGATAAAAACTCAACAGTTGGCACTCACTGTCTCAGTGTTATCCATTACAAGACGTGCAGCTTTGTGTGTGCCTTGAGTTTAAAATAAGAAAGTTTTGTTTCTTTTTAGGAAAGGGATTCTAAGCCTTAAAGAGCATATTTATTCCTCAACCACAGACCAAAAGATGTAAGAAATAATAGTGAACATGGTAAATAACCAGAGCACACATTAATGCCAATTTAAATGTCATTTTTACTGAAAAGATGTGATGAGACAGTGATGTCAATGAAACGCTTTTTTTCTAAAAGTGAAAGTTGACGATAACAAACAAAGTTTAAAAGTTTGCATAGTATGGAAGTAAAGTGCTGTAGTTTAGTGCCCCTCAGAATAACATGAGCCCTCAACACTACCTAAACTTTAGACAGTAACTACAAGGGATGAATGATTTTTGACCACATTGCAACAATTTTTCCAACTAATGTTTTGCTGATTGCCAATGATTTTATAGATATACAGTATGCACATAACATTTTTTAATTGAAACGAACATCAAGGCCCTCATTAACTAGATACATGAAGGTAGAATGTAACAATGAAATAAAGTGATTTGTGAGTGCACACTTTCAATGGAGAGAAAAAAACTGAACTACATCTTCTTATCTTTATTGTAGGGCTGTTGAAGATTGATTTTTTAAAGGTCACATATTATGCAAAATATACTTTACCATGTTTTTCCAACATTAATATTTGTCTATAGCCTGATTACAAACCCCCAAATTGTGAGAAAAGTCCATCCTCACCATTTTTTTGGATGCCTTCTCCACTTTTCAGAAAATGTGTCCTTAAACACGCCGTTTGGAGATTTTTCCCTTTGTGGGTGGAGTTCTGAGATGTAGGCTATTTAAACTGGTTGATAAGGAGGATGATATGTGACCTTTAAAGTTTAAATTAATCGCTGAATTTTGATTACTAACAGCAATAAAGATAAAATAGTGTGTGATTATATTTCTGATTCTGAGTAACACAGTTAAAAAAAATAATGTGTTGACTTTGGACCGCTCTCCAATTGTGATTTATGTGTGAACACTGAAAAACAATTTTTTTATTGTAAAAGTTGTCCTATTTATTTTTATTTAACTGTTGCTTTGTGTGATTCAAAGTCTGTAGTGAATGGAACTAGATCATCTGAGTAGTCAAAAGCATGCATCCCATGACAAAAATCGAAGCATCATCTTATCTGCCAGACATATCAGCACGATATATTCATTTGGAAAAAAGTGATGCCTTTATCTGACGACATCGATGACAAACAGTTAATATGGCACATGTCAAAGAAGACCGATGAAATCAGAAAATGAAAAGAATAAAAAAAACAGAAATGCCATAATGTTTCACAAGCTGGAAAACAACACACAAATGAATCGTTACATACACAGAAACAAAATCGACCTTCATCAACATAAATATGCTATATATTACATTCAATGCACGTACTGGAAACCTACCCATGTAGAAGCTCACATTGTATATTTTACTTGTAGCTTTAAGATTCTTCCTCTCCACTATACGACTAACATTGACATGTAGTTTTGTATTTAACTTTGCCTAATTCATCTGCTTCACTACACTCTGTTGTAAAATACATTACAATACATGTACTGATATATAATATACTTTTATGCCACTTTGCAAACAATGGAGGTGCTTTTGGAAAATGGAGAGAGGTTAGAACACTAACAAGACTGATGCAGAGCTGGCTAAACACTGAAGCTTCAATGTCCGCAACATAGCAAACCTGTGTGAGCAACTAAATGGAGGAGAGGTCAGGGGAGACAGCTCTCTTCAATGTTTTGAATCTTCTGAACTGCAGTACCCATTTTAAACTCTAGGTGTCAGAGTAACATATTGCTCCTTTAACCCAAAATAACCCTACATGTACACTGTGGACATTTAGAGCCACAATGCAAAACAAAATACAAACATTCAAGACACATCTGGGAATACGGTCCATAAGGTGACTTAAATGTGCACACTGCCATGGACATGTCAACAGCTTCCCATTTCATCCCCCTTGAGACCCAACTCCTGAATAATGAAAATGTGATTTTGAGTGTGATACAGCAGGAATCAAGGTGTGTGTGTTTGTGTTTGAGAGTGTGCTCTTGATTTGCATTTTAAGAACCAACTGAGGAGATGAGGTCATAGAGCGACAAGAAATATCCTCCACAGTCAGGACATTTAACCGTGCCGCACATCTGCAACAAGTTGCTTGATGGTTTGGGTTAGAAGACAGGAAATGAATGTTGTGTGCATATGTGTGTGTGTGTGTGTGTGTGTGTGTGTGTGTGTGTGTGTGTGTTTGATGGGGGTCAAAGTCAGTGCAACGACAGATTTATACCAGAAATTGTGCATGAAATCTTCTGAAAGATTCTCTCTTCACCCAGATCTCACCCCACACTCATGTCATCCTGAGTTTAGTGCATTTCTTCCCCTCGCTCAAATTATTTGTTTTCATGGCCCCCACATTCTGTTTTGTTGTCAATTGTTTGTTTCTCTGAATAATGTTTTACACCGATATCTCTCAACTAACCTTCCAGTCAATCTTTTGCTTGTTCACAGTTTCAATCCTCTGTGGCGTCTGAAAATTAGCATTTGGTTTGCGTCCCCTGCCACAACAAATATTTGTCTATGGATTGTTTTGCTCATATTTGACAGCAGATCATCAGTGGCTCTGTTTGTGTTGTACTGCTCTGGGATTTGATGTGTGTAGCTCTGGTTCCACCCACTGGGATTGTATTTTTATTTGATTCTGAAATCCACTTGTCTGTAGCCCTCATAGCACTCCTTATGGGTAAACTCTTGCCTATTCCTTAGCTTCCTTGTTCGGTTTTTATTTTTATAATGAGTCGTGAAGTTTCTGAAACATTAACTGATAATATTGACAACAACAGAAACACACTTTAAAACATTTTGTCTCCGTGTTTTAAAAAAATACAATCGAGTAGGCCATTAAATGAAGTTACTCCTAACCCGTCCCCTTTGTTTGCTATGTTACATCCCCCATATTATAGGGGGATGCGAGGAATAACAATTAAAGAAAACAGGAATGAAAAAGGGAGACAGGAAGTTAAACGCAAAAAAGGCAAAGTATTTATTGACAAAAAGCAGAATAAATGCAGGTAAGAAAAAAAAAAGCTTCTTGAAAGGAATAAGCTTGAAAAAACAGAAGCCAATTTATTCACAAGCCAAAGTTTGAATGAGCAACAGAACTAATAAAATAAGGTCTGAGCGAGTCCAAGAACACCTCCTTCCACTGAAGGAGACACGACACGATTGTAGCACACTGCTCCTGCTCACACAAAGCACAGAAGACCCACTGCCAACCGCTCTCTCCTCTCTCTTCTCTCCTGCTTTTTATGCTGTAGGCTTTCATGGGTAAGCTGCAGCAGGTGAGTTCATTAGCTGCACAAGGATTGAGGAGAAGCACATGTAGGGCAAGAGAGAGGGAGAGGGAAGGGAGAGGGGGAAAGAAAGCAGGGACACACAGGAACAAACACACAGTCCACTACAGCATGTAACATGTTATCTTATTTGCAGACATTAGGAGTGTGAGGACGCATACTGCTGTAGGTCCAAGTCGCCTGTCTTGCCGTCAGTAACAGGGCAGAGTGTATCAATGCACCTAAACTATTGACTTTTTATGACAAAGCTTTGTTTTTTATGTTTTACTTGGCCTAGTTTGGCAGGATATTTCAAACACAAGATTGTGACTGAAGCAGGCTTTTGTTGATATAATCTGAACTTTGCCATAACTTGACAAAGCTCTTATTAACACCAGTATGTATTCAATCTGACTTCCCTGGCTTCTTTGCAAATGTGTGTCTCTTGTTTTTAAAAGGAATCAAATTCCGTAAGCCAAACAAATGTGTTTACAAGTGTGTTTCATTGCTGCTCACACTGCAACGTGCTACCCATGTGCTCAACCCCAGTTGTAGATTTGTAGATTTGTCATTGCAGTTGTTTGATGTCAAGTTTAATCTGCTCAATTCAGAATGCAAACAAAGCTTCAGGTCAAAGTATGCGTCTGTTTACATAGAGGGCTTTGAACAGTCCAGCATGACATATTAAACAAACACAACTACACACACACATTCAGGTGTCAGACATAATACCTTACATATCCTAGCCCTCGTGATCACACTGAGAGGTGATGATGTCATGTGTACCTTGTCTGCACTCGCTGACAAACAAACACTTGTGAGTTTATTTTCTAGGTGTGTGTGTGTGTGTGTGTGTGTGTGTGTGTGTGTTCGCGTGTGCATGTGTGCGTGTATGTGTTAGTGTTTGTCTGATATTTCATTATTGCCTGTAATGTGGTGTTAAACCTAAACCAGTGATTTTTGACTAAATAAATGTTCAAAATTCTTAAAAACTTTTTTCATCTATTTTTTGAAATATACTGTATCTCAGTTTTCTGCCTCTCAAAAATGTCATCAATCATGAAAAAAGTCAAACTCTTACCTCACAGGCTTTTGGGATATTTAGACCTTTCCTGAAACAGGACAGGAAAAGAAGCTTCTTGGTTGGATTACCTTCTGTAAATGTTTTTAAAAGCCCGCACAATAATAAATATAATTAAAAAAAAAAACACTGGATGAATGACAGCTACTCAGCATTTCCCTTATTAAGGTTTATAAAGACTAAAAATAAACCACTGAAAACAACGACACAAACACATCACTAACAATATATCCCCATATGAAGAAAAAAAAACTTTAATAATCTGTTTATACTGGAAAGTGTATTTTAGCCACCTTTGCAGCCGAACTTTGTTTTTTCAAATTGTCCTTAGCTCTGTGTTTGTGTGCATGATCATGTTCCACGTAGTATATATGTCAGTGAGTCTGCACATCTGTGTTCTGTGTTTGTGTATTTGAGAGAGAGGAGTGATGTGGTAGACTGCTGAACGGAGAACGTTATACCTTCCATCCCGCACAAAGTACAGGTTATAAATCACCTATTACGAGTTGCAGTCAATCTCTGTGGCTTCACTGAGGGATTGGCTGGCCCCTATGAATTGGGTGGGTGTCAGATTGATGTCAAAGATATGTGGTAGGGATGCTGGAGAATGTACTGTTGGGATGGCAGTGTATGTTGACTCATGTGGGTTTTTGTTTTTGTAGCACATACAAGGGTTGTCATATTTCTAAATTCTGACAAAATCAAAGCTTCTAAACCAAAGATTACCACGACAAAAGTCTCAAGCTTGGTAGTGTTAAAGTTATTAAAACAGCTGGCTCATACCCAAAACCTTGATGCATTTTAATAATATTGTATTTACTTTTTTTTACTGAGATTCAAAGCACAGGAACTGATTTATGATACATTCAGCATTCAATTGATTTTAAGGTTGTGCTGTTTGTTTTTAAAGCCCTGAATGGCCTGGCTGCCCTGTACACAACTAACCTCCTTAGCCCTAACACTTCATCAAGGCCCCTTAGATCGTTCGACTTGGGTCGAACAATCTAAGGAAGTAGACCTAAGATAGACTTGTAGATAATAATATGCCAATGTTGATGTATACGTACGGTAAAAGAAGTCCATCCAGCACGTACATATAACAAACATTGATGAGTGAGGGATTTAAGATTAGTGATATATCTCCATGATAAACAGAGCATGTAAGCTTTGAGACAAGGCATGCATGTATGAAACATCACTGTAGTCCAGCACAGACATAAAAGTGGCAGCAACCAGCCTCTTCTTAGATTCCAAAGAGAGGCAGGATTTGATTCATTATTGTATTCTTGAAATTGTTATAAACTCCTCTATACTGTTTATTTTACCATTGTACAGCACTTGGTCAGTTGCTAATGGTTTTAAATGTTACAAATATATGTGACTTGACTTAAAAGAATCATGTCTTAGGATACGGTACACTTTCCGCGGCTGTATCTGTGTTTAGACCGTGTTTAGTACTGTTAAAAAAAGAGAAAAACATAATTTTGTTGAAATCATCAATCTTTTAAATGATATAAGGAATACAGTATTTTGTGTTTGGTAAAAGCAGGCTGACAATTCAAATTTTACAATTAAATCATTCTTATAAATGTAGAGTTGCTGTTGACCTGTACCATCAATTTATCTAATGCCATTCTGCAAGTAATCAGTCTCATGACCGACCTCACAACTTAGCAAATACCCCATTCTGTCTGCAGAATAAATCAGTGCTGATGTAATGAGAAGAGCAGCGACTGAAACTGTGTTGAACAAGCAGCCAGCATACCTGGTATTAAAGCACATCTAAGAGCATTACTTCAGAGCTTCAACTACTAAAACAGACATTTCGCAATATGTTCTCCAGGACATATGGAGTTAGTATATACTGCCAAAGATTCTGTGCACATATTTTTTGCACTTGCTGGATCTGAAAGTGCACATTTCCAGTAGAGCTGCTCAGGCATACACAGCTGGTCTTGTTTTGATCTGTCGTCACATACCTGTCACTGACAGAAAAGCCTTTGAGAATAAGTGAAAGTTGTAAAAAAGTAAAAATAAAAATCCAAAACTAAATAAATAAACAGTAAAGCTCAGCTACACCAGTGCTGCAGGTTCCAAAGCAGAGAGCTGTGTTTGGGTTTTCTGCACAGTACGTGATGTGTGGGAAATGTTTGAATGTCAAGCAGGGTGATAATGGAAGAAAACCAGCGTAAACTGTCACCTGAAAGGTATAGATCAAAGCTAGGATTGCTTTTCGGTCAATTTTCGTGGGAAACACTTTCATGGGGATGGTTAATTTAAACACATGAATGCATAAAATCGATTTTCATGACAAACTGCATCCCATCTAAAGATTCAGTTATCACAAATCTAAACTTCAGTACAGGAAAAGCAGATTAAAAACCAGACTGACCTGATCATAAAAACAACACCATTATTTATTAGGTTACTTAAAACAATTAAAAAGTACACATGCTTTTTTTTATTTCTGGACAACAGCTCTCTTATATATGTGGATATGTAGATACTGACTAAAGCAAAGGTGAACACTGTATGATGTTTTAATTCCACCATGATTACTTTAGCTAACAACTTAAATTACAATTGTTGTGTTTAAAATCGTCCCGCAGTTTGATCAGAGCAGTGTGATGTCTAGTATTTAGCAACAGTTAGCCAATAGCCATTGATAGAGAGTTGACAAGACCGTTAACACATTCCCAACTCACCTCGGACTCGTACCTCTTTTGCTCTCCACATAAACTGTCAGTCAATGTCCACTGAAAGGTAAGTGTATGATACTACTCAGACAATGAACAAGAACGCTGATCCTGACATTTGGCTATAGATTCTGTATTCATTCATTCATTCCTATAAATGTGTTTATAAAGTGTTGAGGAAATTAGTTAGAACTTGACTTGACACAAGAATGATGCAGGAGACTCATATGGCTTAAGTTGAAGAAAGTTTACACATACAAGAATACTCTGGAGGATTAACAAAACACGTCTGTTGGGGTGTTCTGCCATGCCAATTCTGCCAAACTCTCCCAATGCTTTGCTATATCAAAAAGACGTTATTGACATCAGGGTCAGTGACCCACCTAAACTAGTCTGTGATGTCTAGAACAATTTGGAACAGACACTTAAGTCTACCAAACAACATTGCAGATAAACTGGAAGACCCTTGACACGTTAAGCTGTCCTTGCTTTCTAGTCTTAGCTGAACTCTATCAGGTCTTACTGACATCAGAGGACAGTGAATAAACATAATGATGTCTGTACATTTAAATCTAAATACGTAGGTACAGAAAATTCCACCACATCAAGGTGATCAGGTCCCTAAAAACACAACTCTGATGTAGAAACCCCAGTTGTGTTGTCCTGTGTGTTGACTAAATCTCCAGGTGTGTGCTTTCACCTGATGGAAATAGAGATGATAAATCCATGTTCTACATGTATGTTATTAAGGTATGTTTTATGCTAAATTTAGATCCATGGATTCTAGGGACTATACTTAAATGCTTAAATAACCTCTCTGTACTTTTTGCCCACATGTACACTGAAGTTTTCTTCCCAAGTTTACGTAATTGTGCTGCGGTATGTGTGTGCACGTAAACATGTGCATGCATGTGTGTGTCACCTTTCCTGACACTGTCCCCCACACTTACCCATCTGACAGCTTGTGATTGATTGGCTGCTAAATGCTCCCTTCACACACATGTGCACACACACACAAACACACACACACACACACACACACACACACACAGAGGAAAGTCCATTATACATCTATCAGTGACACCATCCTAATCTTAATGGAAGACAGATGTAAGGTGTTGCAGAGTAACTCTGTCCCACACACAAATATAGATGTGTGTAGACACATCTGCTTTACACACGCACAAAACAAGACATGAACTTACACACTGTTTCCTCCCTCTGTTGATTGCACACATGCACACATTTCTTTCCATCTCCAATTACACACATGCTGATACACACACACACACACACACACACACACACACACACACACACACCCTTAGACAGTGCAGTATCCATTTAACGTGCTTAGCTGTAGCTGACAACAATGATCAGAAGTCTCCTTGAGAGGGGTTGGTAAGAAGGTGAGCTGTCCCCTTCACTAAAACCACTCATTACTCAACTCAATGCCTGGATGAATGGCCACAGTGTGCATGTTCCCAATGTGTGAATGTGTGTGTTAGTGTGTTAGTGTGTGTGTGTGTGTGTGTGTGTGTGTGTGTGTGTGGTTACCCATTCATTGCCAGTGGACCTTCGAGCCAACGACACTTTGAAAGTCCACTTTAGGTCATGTCTTCGTCGAGTACATTTTTATTTGATTCCAATATTGTGCGATTAACAATCTATTTAGGTCAGCATCTGCTTTACTCAAATACGAGACTTCTGTTGTTGCGAGATTCGTTTACTTTAAAAACCAAGACCTGCAAAGGAGTTAAGGTTTGAGGCATTTACTAATTGTAATTTTATTTGTCTTTATGCGGTTGCAGCATTACATATATTTTTTTTTTTTAAAGTGACATTGAAACAGAAACTTGAAACGTTTGAAGCAGGATGTACTTATACTGTGCTGGTAGATTTATGTTAGTTATGCATTGACTGTTGGTCGTATTCTGTTTTTGTATGTTTGGGGAGCATTGTATTGTAAATCACCTACCATTGAGTTGAGTTGTACCTTAAAAGATGGTGACCAAGGGCGCACTAAGCCCAGTTATCCCGTACCTTGTTTTAGGGTGCGGTCACACTGGTCATCTGTACCGTGCCGTACTCAAGCACGATTGGCCCCCCGCTGCGCCATTCCCACGCTGGCCGGCACGGCCCGCGGTCACACTACACAGGACTATCTATGATTACCTCTTGTACATAACGTCGTAATACAGCGCATGCACGCTTTATGTTATTATGAAGTGTGCTCAGTTGACAAACAGGCGGACTCGGGAGAGAGAGAGAGAGAAAAAGAGACGCGCAGTCGAGTCCGCGTCTGCACATCGGAGAACAACACAGACTGACTTTACTGACTTTGCGGCTTAATTTAAGCCATTTTTATCAGACACAGCCATAAATAAATAAGATGCGCGGCAGAGTCCGCGGGTTCCATCATTGTATTTGGAACATTTGGAGCACGTGCAGATATTTCTGCATTCACGGCCTGTTAGTCTTGGACGAAGCGCCATTCATCCGGTTGGCCTGCAGGTCTGACCTTTTTAACTGGAGAAAAAGGGGTCCGGACAGGTGAATCCTCACAGGGGATAATGACTCCTGCTTTTAGTAGGGAGTTAAAGACTGGTGTTATGCCATCTATAGCTTCCTTCTTCAGTGGGTACTGTCTATCAATCGGTCTCTAATCCGATTTAGGTTGTATTTGGACAGGTTCACAATTTTTTATTAACCCTACCTCATGCTTACTGGCCGCCCACAGCTCGGGTGGTACTTTGCTGAGCAGAGGAGAAATGTCAGGGGCGCTGCAAGAGGTGAGGGAGTGAGATTGAGTCGCGCTCCTCAACCAGACAAACTGAGCGGAGACAATGTATTTTGGTTTGCAGTGGTTTCCGGTATGCCTGCTGAGAAGGAGAGAAGCAGACATTTGTGTCAGTGAGCGGAAAGCAATCTCTAGCTGACAGGCATCTCCTGATTAAAGGCCCTAAATCTCGCCACTGTTTCTCTTTGGCCTTCGCAATGGCGATATGAGGAAGGGAGTTGCGCATTTCAAATAGTTCAGATTGTCCTTTGGTCAAAGTAACAGTCGCAGCACAGTCAGTGTCCATCCAGAAAAGATGTGAGGTCGTCAAGCTGTCATTTACATCTCTAAAAAACTTTCTTGCATAGTCATCGTCAGGTCCTGAGTGAACGCGTGCAGTGCATGTGTTCACGTTGCATATGGTCAGAAAATGGGTTAACAACGTTGATGCAGTTTCAAGAATATCTTTAGCCATGGTGAAATGTACCCACCACTGATAAATATACAAAGGAATGATGGGGCTGAATTTTACAAAGGTGTTAGCATCATATGAACTGTCTCTGGAAATCCTCAATCCATCAGGTGTTGAGGTGAGAACAATGTTAAATGCACACATCAAATCTTTACCGAGCAAATTAATTGGGCAGAGAAACCAGAAAGGAATGTTTACTAGAAATAGAACCTTCCTCTGCAACCCAAGTACATGAAAGAGGAACTGCATTTTTTTCTCTCACTGTCTGTCCCATGGCACTGGTAGAATAGGTGAAACGACCGCTTAATTTAGGATGCATTTCTTGTTTCCTAATTACAGAATGTGTAGCACCTGAGTCAACCAGGAAAATCATTGAAACACCATTAACTGTGCAGACAGTAGTGGGCATTTGTTTGTAAGAATCAGAAGAATACATATTATATATAGGTTTTATTTTGTCTTCTTTTTCTAACTTGGCAATCGTCCCTAACAGCAGAGTAAGCAGTGTATCAGTGCAAAGCTCATCTTCATTGCTAGTAGCAAGTGAGTGTGGTGCTTACCTCCCTCGTCTGTTTCAGATCTTAGTCAATCAGAGAAAAACTGCTGATTTTCTGCAGGCTCTGGATGCTTTTGCTTCTTTTTGGGGCAGTCTCGTGCCCAGTGTCCAAATTCTTTGCAGTAAAAACACTTGTCTGGGTCGTATTGCTCGTGTTGCGTAAATAAATGAAAATGAAAGGCGAAGTGCACGTCTGCACATCGGAGAACAACGCAGAGAAAATGACAGCTATATTACTGACTTTGTGGCTTATTTTGAGTCATAACACTGCAGGATTTCTAGATAATGAAGGCCGTCAGCTTTATGAACTGTACCATGCTGAAGCACACCTCTTCCAACGGTGCCAGGGCAAAGGGAGTGTACCATGCTTCACACCATTCACACTAGCCACGTGAACTTTTTTTGGGGGGGGAAGCGTGATTGGTTACGGTACGGATTGCCTCGTGTGAGAGCGCCCTTCAGGACATAACAAAAATTACATCTTCTAGATGTACTTCTTCTAGGTAACTTAAAAGTGATGAGGAAATTCTCAGTTTGTGTCTAAGGTTGTGGGATATGCCCTCATTATATGTAGATAGACAGCAGTCTTGGTTTTAAAGCCCCCACTTTGCAATAAAAAGCAATTAATAATAATGAGCACATTTGAAAAAACAGTATGAAAAGAATGGTCATAAAAAAAACATTTTGAGAAACTATCCTATCCCCATTTTGTTTTTGTTTTGTTTTACTCAAAACGACTAGAAGCAAGGGCCCTCAGTCTGTCATTTCAGAGTCCACTGTTGGTTATATAGAAATGTATGCATGTGTGTGTGTTCATGTGTGTCTCTATTCATCTATTATTCTCAAAGAGACAAAGAGCAAACACGATGGAGAAAGAATTGGATCTAAAATTATTCCCTGAATGCGTTTCTGCATGGTGACCATATTGATTCCATTTCACGGAGAGAGGTTCAAACTCTGCAGAGGTCTCTGTTCATAGCTGTTAGAAACATAGGGATACTGCTCACATTTGAAAACATGGTTTGGTTCAAGGAAAACCGTATTTTCCCCCCTCATAAGTCAAATCATTTAAAAAAAAAGTTTGGATTGAAGAGGAATGGACAAAATAATAATATGATCTGATACATTGGGTTTGACTGGCAGAAGAGAAAATCCTACTGGCTACTACATGTTGCTTGTCATGTTCACTGTTTGATGCTGTGCCGTGGAAATGCTGATTTATTTATGTGCTAAACTGGCACATCATTCAGCATCAGCATATAATACCAATTGAACTATAGATTTTTGATTACAATAATCCATCCTCCGTTAAAGCAAATCCAATTTATTCCAATCTGAAGGCATGGCGGCTCGAGTCAAAACAACACCTCATTGTAAGGATGCTCACAGAGGTATTTGATTTCCATTGCAGGTTCATTGTAGACTGCTGGGTATGGTGTATAATCTAATCTTTTTGTGGTTCAGTCATACGTTCTATAGTAAGAAATTAGGACTGGGATTTAGCTTTAATATGGGCAGGAATGGTGGTAATGGTAGAATGTTTACAATATGCAAGGCTCATGCATGATTTGTGTGAGTTGACAAGTGAATCAAGAAATTGGAGGACAATGAAATGTACTACAACATCATAATTTACTTTTTAACCACCAATTAAGTGTTTTTTTTTACATGTTTAGGCTAAATAGAGGTTCTCAATTTTGTCAAACATGAGATCAGTAACTCTTCTTATTCATGTTCTTTACTCAGGGTCATACAAAAGTCATTATGCAATGTCAGATAGCTTGATTAGATGTAACTGTTTTACTTTTTCATGAAAAGGAGTTTTGTTGAGAACATAAAATAAGTAGGAGTATGTAGAGTGATGCAGGTCATTCAAATCTCTCAATAGAAGACATTGCATTTTGTCAGTTTATCATTGCTATAGAACATCTTGAAAAGTCTTGATTTTCATATCTATCTATCCTCACTTGAAAGTTTTAACAGTATTAGTTTATATTTTGTCATTCTTTCATCATTCAGGGATATAGTTAGAGTCATGCATTGTATTAAAGTAATTGAATCACACTGGCAGCAGAGTAAATGAGCAAGTGTTTTAAACTCAAGTGCACTGGACTCCTGGTGATTTGACAGACATGCTCACCTCAGCAAGCACATGAGAAAAAACACTTGGCTGTTACACATTAGCACATAGTCACTAAGTGTAATTATTCCCCATATGGTATCATCTTAACACACTGAGATATGGGACAAAATAAGCTTTTTTTTTAAAGAATAAATCATAAATCTAGCTTTGTTCTCCTTTTCACTGTCCCAAAGATGAATAACACTCAGGTGTGAAAATAATAGTCCCCTATTCAATAAGGACAAAGAGCTGGGCTCTCTTAACGATCCGTCTCTGCATTAACGATCCGTCTGCGTACTAATGACTCAGCCTTCATAATGACTAACTGATGATGTGGGAGGAACAGAGAGGAAAATGTTAGCCTCCCACTGCACTCAATATCTGTACGATTAGATAGAACATCCACCCAAAAAAAAAAACTGCACCCAAGTCTTTGCTTCATAATGACCAATTGATGATGTGGGAGGAAAAAAAGAGGAGAAGTTTGACAGTGAACTCAGTCGATACTTCCTGACACACGGAGAAAGACTCTCTCTCTCCATCACCACTGCTTGAAATAGAACTGGCTGAAAGCCCATCTGCCTGTTGGTTTTTAAGAGACATTAAAAAGATACAACATTTCATAAATATTAGTTTGGTCTTTTTATAGTTTGGGGGAGCAATAGACATCTGGTATTCTGGGTAAAAGCTGCTACATTTGGATCCGACATGATACATTTTGAAGAAGTACTTTAAATATAACTTTAGTTTCAACAGCATTTTGAATAATGTATTTGAAAGTGAAGCTATGATCTTATGAAATAGAGTTATACAAGTGCAGGTGAAACAATATTTATTCATAGTTCGTTCAACAAAACTTTAGCCTGATTCAAACTCATATCTTCCATGACATGTATCTCAAATCCAGTAAGGGAAATATTCTAAGATGTCCTACAATATATGGATGCATTTTCCAGTTTAAAAGGCAGGATGCTGTTTTTCGTGACCCTGACCCACAGTCCTCTGCACAGCATACAAAAACATTGAGCCTCAAGACGCATTATCTGTGTCCAATGCAAAAATCTTTTTAAGAATATTTAAATGTTACTCTTGAAACTGTAAAAACTATGACTAATTAACATAGTGCATCAATAGTATATAGTGTTTAAATTACTCCTGTTAGGGGGGCGGAGGCTGGGGTAGATGTCCTATCACTGCAGTATCACTGAATCCAGATTCCCGACATCATCAATCTTTTCTTTATTATACTCTTTATTATTACTCTTATTAAATAAAAAAAGATATATTTTAATTATATTTTATCACCACTGTGTGAGTGTTGCTGTCACTTCTGTATAATGGGTGGATATCTGATTTCCGTTGTCACTTAGTCTCTTTCATCATTTAAGAAAGGGAAGTGACTGTCTACTGTTGCATTTTCTCCTCCATGATGGCAGCCATTGTTTGCCCAAAAACCTGATAAATGATGCAGATGAGTTTCATTTAGGCAACTCAGTAGCCTCAGTGATGGCGAGAGATAAAGATGTTTAATAATAGATTTGATGATATTTCTAATGAAATTAGCCGGGATAAGAATCATTTATCTTGAGATGATATCATCGTCAATTTAAGTTTTTGATTCTGAGCTACTGTGGAGCTCTTTAATGGGGAACATAATGCTTGCATTGTCTTGCAGAAAACGTCTACCTTCTGGAGTCATTTATCATGAATTGATGTTTGGGGTAATGCTTGCATAATGGGCAGATAATGATGTGGGCAGAACAGAGGAGAAGGACCTTAATCGGCCACTTGGTCAATAAGAGAATGATGGAGGGGGATTAAGACTTCTTCTGCAGAGAAACTCAAATACTTCTTATCACAGAGTTTTTTTTCCCTTTCTATAACCCTCATTTGACCATCCAGGTTGACAGAGATTGTGGTACTATTTATGATTGCAGCCTGGAGGGAAACTGCAGGAGTACTGAAGAAGAATTCATAGTGTACTACAAGCATTATATGCGTATGACATTGAGTTGGAAAACAAATTAGGTTGGGTTTTTTCATACGCTGAAAGGGATTTAATGTGAAACCTTAGGGGGGAAGTGAGCATAGCAGTTCTCCTAAGACAGCAGATGATGTGGGAGGAGAAAAGAACATTATCTCCCAAGCTTGTCAGTGTATGAACAAGTGAAGGAACGTAATGCTGATGGAATAACTAATTCATTGCATCTTAGCGTACTATTCTTTGCACAGTCCTGGGGTATATTCACCTTAACCTCTGGACACATGACCCTTGGAATCCAAAGAACTGAATATATATGGTAGGGTATAAAACCCATAATAAGCCAGCTAAAATCTTTGTTGCTGCATGTTAAGAATTGGCAGCTACAACTACACTTTGAGTTGTTTTATTGCCTCAACCAGACAAAACAGTAAGCTTGCTAATAGCCAGTTGTATTAGCTGTTAAAGATAAATGTGCATTTTGTTTTTTCATGAAGATGTTTGGTTTGCAATATTTTTGGCTGATTGGGGTATTTTTTAGTAGACATATAAACCCAAGACATGATCTGTACCTGAACCTAACCAAGGAGTGTTGGTGTCTAACTCAACAAAGCTGACAGCGCCTTACAGATACTTGTATACTTAACCATGTCTTTCTTAAAAGTGAAGCTCCTAAACTAATGAAGTTTTAAATGCTTCTCAGGAAGCATTGGATATTTAGAACATTGTTCTTTTATCATTGATTATCACTCATTTGATGGCTAGATTTTGAAAGAGTAACCTGATGTTGGATACTTATTACTACGAGCATACTTTTGTCACATTGTCAAACTGATCAAGCTTATCAGGGGAGTTGGGAGTTGGAACTTATGAACTAAAAGTGATGTAGATGTAGTGCAGGTAGAACAATAGGGTTTGTCAGCTTTGATTTCTACTGTCTGGCTTACCTTCAATTCCACCCTAGCTTAATCTCTAATCTTAACAGTGAATTCATATTAAAACACATGAATGCAGAAGACGTCCTGGATGTTGATTATTTTACTGTAATGTGACTCCATAGGATGTTCCACTCATTCATTCGAGCCAATGTATGGACAAAGAAATAAATGAAAGTCCGTCTGAGGGAAACTGTGGCTGCTCTCTGGTGCAATGCACTGTGGTACATACGTAGGCCCTTGTTAGCTCTAGGAGCAAGGGAACTCAGCTCCCCTTGGTGATGCAGCATGCACTTTTGAATTATGGAAATATGGATTGGATAAACACATAAAAAATTCAAAAACTTCCAAGAAAGTTTGAACATTAACCTGCATCGTGACACAGACATATGGATGTTTGTGCAATGAACACCATACCTCATTATCCCTTAAATGCAGCGCTGAGTCAGCACGGACTCATTAGTGTCATAATCAGAGGTATGCACTGGTGAGAAAAAGAAGCATGCACATTTTAAGAGAGATTATGCATAAAACATGAAAGACTGCACACAAGGTTTGAAAATAGAATTCAAATTAAACATACAACAGGTCTTGAATGTATGTCATTTCCTCTGTATGCGCCGTTATTATGTATGCATATGTAACCTGCCATTAAATGTAATATGAACATTGTGAGTAATTCATCTTCAATTAAGCGCGAGTGTATGTAAAGAGTCTAATGAGACACGTAAATGCTAAAATGAGCAGGGCTTTAAAATGTCCCAGCAGATATAGAATATACAGAATAAGGTCAATGTTGGATCAGCCTTGAAACTTACTGTGTTGAATTAACTATTTACAAGCCTATAGCTACAATGAAGCCGCTCGCTTTCTCCCATGGGTACTTCCCTCTTATACAGGTTCACTTCTCTGCTTTCCATTCTTATGATTGAGGTATTCTTTCATAATAATTACTTGACGGGGCCGAGACCAGTGTGCTCCAAGGCCAAATGCTTCACATCTGGGTCCTGTTTCACCCTGTTGGGGTCCTTAATAACAAGCATCTCACTATACATTATCCCTTATTCACTCAATTTTATAGTGCGCAGTGATATAACGTTTTGATTTCAATATCTATCTTTGTCTGTCTATCTTTCTTTACATTGACAGATTAAGAACATTATTTTAGATCCACATCACTTAGCATGAGGTAGAAGAATATTAGAGTATATTAGTAGAAAATAAACCACAGAAACACTTTCAACCATTCCTTGCCAATTACAAACTACTCAAAATGAAAGGGGGTTTCACAAGAACTTGTGCTTTGTGTGTCATCATCATAAGACTAAAAAACGATTCAAACACAACTAGAGGGCACTAAGACTCTGTTTGTACAGCACCAACACACACACAAACAGATGTCTGTCAGTCGGATAACTCATGATAAATCCATACAGCATGTGTACTTTTGTGTGTTCTTTGTATGAGTGAGTGTGTGTATGACGGCCTCATGTTTTATTCCGTCTTTCTCTCGCTCTCTCACAACCTCCTTAAGCGCATCGAGAGCAGCCTCTAATTAAAGCAGCGCTGTAACTTCTTGTGACGGCGAAACCCACATGCACACACATTCAATTGAACACACACACAGCCTGTGGTCCCGAGTATAATGAGTTCTTATTGTGAGAGTGAGGCAGCTAAATACCTACTGCAGCGTGTTCTTCAGGCTAAAAACAGATCAGTGCTTCATTTGGGTTTCAATGCTAAAACCTCTGTGGTTCAGAACTATGAATGCATGTGTCTTTGTGTTTTGAGTGTGTCTACAATTGTGTATTTCTATTCTGTGTTTGTGGCAAGTGAAGGAATCTGTGTGTCTAAAATAAGTGATCAGGAGTTTAATAGCTTTCTGAATTCCTCATCCAGACTCAAATTAAAACAGTTTTTTCCATTGGACTTGATCCTTGCAATCCCACAACCTTGTATGTAGGTGTGTGTGTGTGTGTGTGTGTGTGTGTGTGTGTGTGTGTGTGTGTGTGTGTGTGTGTGTGTGTGTGTGTGTGTGTGTTTGTGCCGGATACCACGTATCAGTTTCTTATAGCAGGGTAGAAAAGATTGCTCCCCATCCCTGGTAATAATAAGGCAGAGACACCACAATAATGTGCAGACTTTAACAGAGGCCAGAGAGATGCCATTGGTGGATGAATGAGGTAATACAAATGCTAATGCAACCTCCACTCGTCTCCTCCCTCTTAGCTTCTCGTACTCAATATTCTCCCACACTGTCCTGACTCTCCTGTCCTCGTCTTACTCAGATTACATTCCATTTCACCTGAATTGCCCCAAATGGGGATATCAGAAATAACCATCATCAAATCATCAAACACCAGGACTTTTAAGTGGAGAGATACTAGTTATCTATATTAACAGTCATCCTTCCTCTTCAGAAATCTCTCTGCCTGTCATTATTTGTGTATTGATTTCAAATCCCTGTCACCTAAGTATTACTTTCCTTTGGGTGTTTTCTTTATCTCTTCTTAGCATCACTCATATTTGAATTTCCCTTGGGATCAATAAAGTATCTATCTATCTATCTATCTATCTATCTATTCCCTCTGTCCTTAATTTCCTAACTTTCCTACTGTTTTTATTGGTTTCTCCCTAACCATCTTCTTCTTTCCAGTTCCCCCCATATTTTCTTGTTTGCACTCTATAATCTAATGCCTGGAAATATTAAGACTAAGCTAATAGATATAACAATGTTGGGGCTTAAACAAAAGGATTTGTCTGCAAGAGCATTGGGCTTTTTTATTTTTTATTTTTTTCTGATGTGATGTTTTGTAATAGATAGATAGATAGATAGTCTACTTGTCAATACATACTGTACATCAAATCTAAAAATATGACTACAAATATTACCTGCAAGCATTTGAGCAAGTCATGTAACTTAAAATTAAGCATATTTTCCACTCAAAGATGGGCTTTTTTTAGGCATTCAAAACTTAATGGTCGTACATAATAAATGATTGGGAAATGGCATCAATCACTGACTGCACACATTCTAGTTAAGTGAAACATAAAAATAGATATTTTTGCCTATATTTGACAGTAAAATAACACTAAGAAAAGACAAATATGACTATTAAAAAGGCAAGTTACTCTCCTTTACTTTAAATGAACTACAAGGATGTTCCTTTGAAAGCACTATAATCCATTTTACTCAGCAAGGCCATAAGATTATTGGACTTAGTTACATTTGTAGTTTTTGCAGTGCTCAAGTTTCCTTAAATATTCCTCCTCTCCTCTCCTCTCCTTTCCTCTCCTCTAATTTAACATAACCTGTATTTGACTTAGTGTCTGCCCCACATTTTAAAAAGTCACATTGGTCCTCCCCGTCCAGAAGGAGCTGCCATTAACCCTGGATGACTGTCATTAGTATTGCTGACAAGGCCAGGGTCAATCCACCTTTACTTCCTTTTCATACTTCAAAGGATCCAGTGAATCACTTTTAATGACGGTGTTCATTCTGAATTATTTCTCAATTTATCCTGACATGACAACATATCAGATGTTTTTTTTTCCTTCTTCTTGAATTGACAAGGAGACCTGCTTCGCTGAAAGTCAATTGAAGCCGACTGTCATTGATTTCATTACAGGGTTATAGAGTGGCATGGTGTGAATGCTGCATGGAAAAAATGCCATTTCAATTGGAGTATATTGGAGAACCAGTCATCTTACTGCCACATGTCATTTCAAAGAAAATAATTTGAAATGGTTCCAATGAAGAATTCAGTACTTCAGGGTCGACGCACTGAGGAATTTTTAGCAAAGCTACGAAAATTACAAAAAATCCCACATTTGTTCTGCAACAACATATCTGCTCATAGGAATGCAAGAGCCTCAGAACAATTGCTGTGTGGAACCAATAACAATGTAAAAAGATGTAGTGACAGTGAAGCATTTGTTTGTAATCTTCCAACGTGATACCAGGTGTCACTGGTGAACACAGTGGGTGTGTTTGAAAGTACAGAAATGCACAGAGGAATCAGCATTTAGGAAAGCTAGTAACAGCAGGAGAAATTATGTGAGTCAGTGAAAAGTTTCATTCTTACTGGTTTTAACCCAGTATCCCTGTTTCAATACCTCAAAATCATTAAATTCATCATTGTCAAGCATCACTACAGGACAAAGCATGCTTTTTATAGCTATATCATACCACCTCACATCTAATTGAGGACACAGAAAAAATGAACAAAGAGAGAGAGAGCCTGTTGGATCCACCAGAATCCTGACACAACCATATTACTGACACAGGGGGTTGCCTGTCACAGTTCTAGATCAGATTTAAAAGCTGAAGCTCTGTTGCTCTGTGTCACTAAACAAGAGAAGGTGTGACAGTGGGATATAAGCTCTTCAGTTTTTTTACGAGTATTTTTTTATTAAGGTTTTTATTTTGGGCTTTTAAGGAGCCACAGGTTCCTTCAAAACATATGGTAATCAATCATATCACGAGTTAGACATTATGATGTAAGGGAGCTTTGCTTGAGGACTTTTTCTTGAATGTATTTTAATTGAGGACCCCTGCTACACAAAGTCTGATGACATAGTGTAGAGAGTAATCAAGTCCAGTTTGGCCTGTGGTCGGGCTCTACTACAAATACTTTTACTTTTATTACTGACATTGTAGCTATACACCTATCTTATTCGTTGTTGTTGTTGTTGTTGTTGTTGTTGTTGTTGTTCAAGGTTTCTGGCTGTTAAAAGTCTTTCCTTGCCAATGTTACTTTGCTAAATGTTGCTTAGTGCTCATGATGGATTAATGTTGGGTCTTTGTAGATAATATAACAAAGAGTAAGGTCTTTATCCTGCTTGTTGTACCACAATATAACAATGAGTAAGGTTTTTACCTGCTCTTTTATAAAGTGTCTCGAGGTTGTTGTTTTTTTTGGCTTGTCATTGTGGTTATTTGTAAAATTGTATGTATAACCATCAACCTGCCTGGAAACTAGCCTGTGGCTACAATCTGGCATATTTACATGTTTATGTTCATGAATGTGCACTGTCCCTTTTTCAAATAGATACAATAAAATAATTATTCTGCCTGTCATGTACAATTCAAGATAATCTCCCAAATGGTTTTGGATGTGCACCACTACGCTCTAATGTCATTATTTGGGGCAGGTGAGCAAGTTATGTCCAGAAAACGTTATTGTGCTTGTTTGCTAATCTTGACATCCCTACTTTTGTCTATCAGATCAAAATATCAAAATGTCCAATACGTCTGGTACAAAGAAAAATATCTGAGTAGCAAATAATATAGCCAGTAAATGTAATTTGTGTTCTTTCGTTTTAATGATGTCAATATAATTAAAAGTGATTTAAAGTAACACAATCAGTTCCTCTGCTTTTATGGGCAGTATATTTTATAATGAAGACTAACAAATAGTGATAAAAAAAAAATAATAATAATGCAAGCAGTCTTAGTTTTGTGGTTAGAAAATCTCTGACCATCCGACAGTTTCAGCAGAAGATCCTTTCCAAATGTTTAAAGTCAATCATTCACACATACACGTTTAAATACATGTGTGAGACCATATATAACATTACCTTATTGAAGCAGCTTTCCAAAAGGTGCATGAAAGAAATAGAAGGGGAGGAAGATAATGTAGGAAAGGGATGAGTATGCTTTATATGGAAGAGGGTTGGTAGTTAATGAGGAATTATAAAAAAAAAAAAGTGTGGGAAAGGGAAGATGAGGAATAGCAAAAGGAATTAGTGTGACGAAGGAAGTGGAGGAAGGGGGAGGAGAGAAAATTCCATATCAGCTTCTGACCTGGTTTTAAGTTGCTTAAATGAGATGTTAGATTAAAGACATGGGCATGGCTCGGAATGACCAGCAAGCAGACCAGACTAAAAGAGAGACTGACAAGGGGAGTGTGTGTGCATGTGTGCATGTATGTGTGTGTGAGAGAGAGAAAGAGAGTGAGAGAATCTTGAAGATAAAGATATTTATAATCTAAATCTGAACAGGACTTCTATTTTTATTCTTGCCACTATTGCATTGGGAAGATACTGCTGCCTTAACAAATGAATAATGAGATGTCAGGAGAAACATGTTTAAGTCTACACATACACACCTGCAGTCACATAAACCTTGTAAATCTAGACATGCATGCACACTAAAGTGTCTTAAGAGTGTTGCGGGGGACAGTTGTTGAGGTGTGTGTAAAGTCCCTGCTCAGGTGCATAATTGGCTAATTTTGCCCTAGCTTTAGGTTGTGACTGGAGAAGAGTACTGATACAGAAGCCTGACTGTATGTTTGCATCTTACATCGAGCAATCAAGTTGGTTGTGAAAACTCTGGAGAGGTCTTATAGATGAAATATAGTTTAACAAATGAAACATAGTGTTGTACTTTACACCTAAACCTTTTCCAACTCATTTTTTTACCAAAGTTTGGCACCAGGAATCAAGTGGGAAGATCATTGACATACAAACAGTTTGTCTTGTGTGTAAAAAAGTCTAACAAATGTTTGGCTCACTACAATAAAATACCTGCTATTTTATTTTGCGATACAGTTTGCAATAGCCCCTAGCTTTTTTCTAAACCAATTTCAAGGGTATTAAATAGATTGCAATTACTCAAACTGGCATGGATGACAATCTGATAAAACAAGCTCATCAAAATCTAAGTATTAAGTACCCCTGGTCAGTGGGCTGCCCTGTGACAGCTTGTTGGCTGGCTATCTAGTTGATGAACTGTTACCTCCAAAATGATGGTTACACAAAGCTCTTAAAAGTGTGATTTAAACAAAAATTAACTAAGAAGACGCATCATCTTCCATCGACCTGGTCCAGCCAGCCTGGTTCTTTAACCCCTTTTGTTCATGGAAGGGTTACACCAGCTCTCTATCCCGACATCGGTCAGCCAAATGAGGATAGAAATGCAGGTTGCGCTATCAATGGACTACCTTTACCGGAGAACTGATGGTAAATCCCTGTACTGTCAAGGGAGGCTGAAAGCAGCATTAGAACGAGCTTGGGCTGAAACACTGTATCAGCTTTACAGTACTACTACTGTAGTAACAGGCATCATTGTTTATCTAAAATGAGTTGCTTCTTTTATGCAATTTCAACCAGATTCATATGTACATGGTTTAAGTGAAATGAAGGTGAGTATTTTTCACTTGGAAAAAGGCACAGCTGGGTGTTTTATCAGTCTTTCTTTTACTTGCTTGTTGTTTGGTCTTTTTATATTTTCATGAGCTGACTATGGTACTGAAGAGACAACGGCTGCATGTGATGTAAGTGATGCAATATTTCACAAGTGATATTTCTGATCGGTGACGCTTGCTTATGCAATGTTAAAACACCCTCTCTTTTTGAGGTTTATCTGACGGTGTCATTGCTTTATATTGGTTATATGAGCCAACATTGATGGTTGTGTTCAGCAATGTGATGCTACAAACTCCACCCACGGAACATTACTGCTACATCTGGTACTTCAGCACATTTCAAACAAGTGTGAATTCTTTAGGCCTTACCTGTGGTCTGGAGTCCTAAAAACCCTGCCCTGGGAGCAGCTCATGGTCGAGAAAAAAAAGCATGTTGAATCACCTTTAAAGCTTTAACAGCACAGAGTCATAAAAGTTTGACCCATTTTACATTTTCACCTGTGGGCTCACTGGAATCTAGTCCAACCCAATTCACATTATATGCACATGTAGAGCCAAAATCACATGTGTAGTTCAAACTACAATTCTTAAAACTTAAAAAAAACTACTTTCTGGCAGCTACATGGTAACTTTTCAATATTGATGAGCCAAGAGTAGAACAAAAGTGTCGATCAAACATGTCGATATGAAATTCTACAGCCCTTTGTCCCTCAATGTCACTGTTAGTGTACCATTATTTTCCACTGCTCTGTGCAAGTGTAAGCTTCCTCTATCTATGTGTGTAAGTCTGTATGCGTGCATGTATTTGTTTGTATGTGTGTGTTTGAATTTGTATATTTGTGTGTGTGTTTGCATGCGCGCGTGTGAGCATAGGCATGTACGTGTTCGTGTTGGGATGCTGGTTAAAACAGATGACTTGTCACATCTGCCTCACTGGAAGTGCATCTTCATTAGTAACCAATCAAAATCCAATTACAGCCAGTATCTTGGCATATTAGGGCCCTGGCATTAAAATGATATGGTGCGCGGATATATTTCCAATCACTGCAGACTTTAATTAGCACAGTGTACCACACAGACCACTCTTTAAGGACATAGTGAGGGTAGGGGGATGAGCATGAATGAGACAGAGAATCTTCAGGAAAGACTGGAAGGATGGCTGGATATGAGCGAGCGATGGTGTGGGTGATGGTGCATATTGTTGTCGTGTGTCTTTTCAGGGGATTAAGCCACACTTCATGTCATTTCAGAAAAAGCAGTAGAGGGATATTACATTTGGATTGTGGATACTTTTGCTGACATCTTTGCCTCAGGCCTGTTACCATCCGAGGCTGGTTTAACATGGCACCCCATGGGGCATAGTAAATACACAAGTAAGCCACTTAACTTGACTGACAGATTTGGAGAGACTTCATTAGTCAGGCGGTAAGACGGGTCGCCAGCCAGTTAGTTTGTGAGTTTTATCGGTTAAGAAGACTGTCAGATAGTTGAATCAGTTAAAAGTCAGTAAAAGTAATTACTCAGGCAGCCAATCAGTTTCAAGATGAGCCAAACTGCCAGTCAGTCAGTCTTTTAATCAAACCCTTACTGAGTCAGACAGCCAGCTAGTAATCTACTGAGAACATAAATACGGTGTTAGTCTTCTTCTTACACATTTGTTGTTGTATATTTTGCCAGGCTGTAGCTATATCAGTTTAAAAACAGTCAGTCAGTTAATAAGTCATACTAAAAGTAATACATAAGTCACAAAGACCCGTCAAACTCAGTAGTAAACCAAACATTCTTTAACTAACCAATGAGACCAACGTTGCTTTGGTAAAGCCAGAGTTATAGGCTTTATATATTAAACAAGAAACTTTTTTTATCAAGCTATATGAATGCAGTATTGTCCAGTATAGAACTATAGCGTTGATTCAAACATTATTGTTTTGTCTCAACTGGATTATCCGGTCAGTATGTTTCTACTTATCACACTGCCTGCTATGTGCTGGGAAGCTGGGAAGTGTGAGTATACCACAGGGCAGTGCTGTCATAAGTCTAACATCGACGTGCAAGAAACTGGAAGGAAGATTGCAACATTTCACTAACACATCTTATTCTATGTCTTTATTGGAAAACATTGACAGTGATGGTTAGCCACAAAAACCTTTTACTTTAGAAAAATCTGTGACTCTTACTTGGTTTCGTGCTCCCTGTTTGCGAAAAATATTGTTGACTTGTTTTTTTTTTTATGAGTACACCCTTCACCTATACTATGAACACAACTGTGTACTCAAAATAGTATGCATGTTTCCAATTTCAAGAAACTCTAAGATAGTAATATATGAAATTGTCTACCAAGCGTCTTGTTTTGAATGTTTTCATACGATAGTTGGATATTTAAGTTAACTAACAATGAATTCATCAACAATCATTGATGCATTTTACATGTTTCAGAAAAACTGCAGAATTACCTCAAGACTATTCAGTAAGACATTTTCAGCCAAACTTCCCTGGTGTGAACATTAGACAAAGAAGAGCAGAGAGATGGAGGAATGTTAATAAGCAAGAGTGGTGCTTAAGGATTATGTCTCTGCAAGGTTGAAGATCTGTCTTTCTCCTTATCAAACGTTGCTCTGAAAGAATAGCTGTGCTCATGTAACGGCATTAACTAAAATCACTGTGTTGGCGGACAACATTGAATATGCAGTGCAGGGGTGTAGTGGCAGATGTAGAGGTGGCTTTATAATGATCGCACCAACCTCCAGTTTTAGAATAACACCAAGACATCAAGGAGAGAAATTTGACTGATTGCAGATTTTACTCATTTACAGAAAATGTAAACTGATCTACAGAATCATGATTTGAGAGGTAGTACAGTGGTTGAGAGAAGTCTTGATTTTTGAATGGTCTCATGCAAAGAGGTTGAAGAGTCTCCAATAATCAATTTTTTAAGCTTTTAAAAAAACATGGAATGTTTTGATCACGGGGGAACAGACTGATGTGCAAGTGTTCGACTGACAACTGAGAAAGCAGAAATAGACAAGATGACTTATAAGCAATGATTAATTTACTGATATTCAAGTCAGCCTTATGGCAGTTTTTAAAGTTGTACATTAAAAATGGTTTCAAATTCAAAATTATGTAAGTAGACAGATATTTTCCCATTCCAAATTTTTTTTTTCTTCCAATGTTTATGTCCCAAATGAAACCAGCAGTCAAAACTGAATGATCTTTTTTTGACCCAACCATATTATTCTTAAGCTAATCCAAAACATAAACCTAAAAGACGATCCTAATCACAGAAGATGGATAAAACAACTGAAATCATACAGCAATGCATACAGCAAGGAAACTATAAAAAAGTTGACTTTTTAGACTCGACAGTTTTTCTCTGGCTATTGACCACTCCTCAGTTTCTGAGGACAGCACACTATCATTCATTCCAACTACACTATCATTCATTCCAAGCTCACATCAATAATGTCACCCGGTCTGCTTATTTCCATCTACGTAACATTAATCGCCTGCGCCCGTCCTTCACTCCCAGCAGTACTGCCATCCTCGTCAACACCCTGGTTACATCCCGAATTGACTACTGCAACTCCCTTCTCTTTGGTCTCCCTCTCAAGTCCATCATCACCAGAACACCCTCTGTTAATCACATCACCCCTGTCCTACAGCAGCTTCATTGGCTCCCGGTTAAACATCGCAACACCTTCAAAATTCTGCTCCTCACCTTCAAGGCCATCCACAACCTCGCTCTGCTTTACCTCTCTGAACTCCTGCACATCAGCACACCTACCCGCACTCTCAGGTCTTCTTCTTCCATTCAACTCACTGCACCAACCACCCGCCTGTCCACCATGGGGTCCAGGGCCTTCAGCCGCTCTGCCCCCCACCTCTGGAACTCCCTCCCACCACAAATCCGTAATACCGACTCTCTCTCTCCATTTTCAAATCTCATCTCAAAACCCATCTTTTTAAACTGGCATATTCATTCTCCATCCGGTCTCATAAATCCTTTACATTCTGTACATTTGTGTTTTTTGTGTTTTTAATGTTAATTTTATTATTGTGTTGTTACTTTGTTGTTTTTATCTCTGCTTTGTAAGGTGACCTTGAGAGTTTTGAAAGGCGCCTTTTAAATAAAATCTATTATTATTATTATTATTATTTAGTCTTTCACAGTCCTCAAACCATATTCTCTCTGGATATGCTGCCTTCATGTGCTCCATATGAATACAGTATCTGTGAGTATTGTTATGAGCACATGAACAGCCCTCAAAAGTCGTAAGTACGGGTGTGAAATTACGATGAAATCGGAGTTGCTGAGTTGTGACAATTTGTGTGTTGTTTCAGGGCAGCAAAAATGGCTGAACACTTGGAAACAGTGTCAACAATTAGAACAGGAACAAGCCTAATTTCAGCAAAGAAGCAAGCTAGCTAAGCAAATTTTAGCTGATTATAATGTCATTTTAGCTTATAAACAAATTCAAATGTGATCTACATGCCTGAAGTGCATTCTATGTTCTTCATTCTGCCACTGCAGCACATAGGAGCTCTGTGCTCTGTGCTGCTTTATTCAAACCAGAGCACTTGAATACATGTATGTTGTCATTATGACTTCACAACTGGCATGTACGATATTTCCAAGGAGAACATGAAGACAGCTTAGATCTTGTGTTTGTTAGACTCACTCATTGCCCTAAAATGCCACAGCGATGGACTTGGTGGTTTATATTAACATCTCAGCAGTGATGTCATAAGTTGAGTTGAAAGGGGAACATTTGTGTCCATGGCTTCCAAAACCTCCATTCCATCCATCCTAAAATCTGTGCATTATAACCGCTGAGTGGACTGCACTGGACTCAAATAGAAGCAGGTACTCTAAGTTTAAAAACAACATTAATTGAAGGAAAGAAATAAAATCATTTATACAACAGCTGATTCAAAGTTTTGAATTTCATGCATCTGAATTATTTCCTCTCCTTCAGGTTACCTTAGTACAATTTATAGCAAGGGAGTGAGAAATGGTGGATTTCAGTAGAGGTTTTACGGCTCTGTATAACTTTTACTTCCATAGAAACATCCAAGAGTGGTTTAATATTCAGCATGCGGGTACATTTTGTGATTAAAATGTGAGAATGTGTATAAACCCTTCCTCCTAGTCATAACCCTCCAAGGTTAAGAGCCTCTGTAGTACTTTGCAATGCCCATGCATACAGATTTGTTACCATAAGTCATCACTTTATTGGGAAAATAACTTCTTACATCTCTGTTACCAACTGTGCAGTTCTGAGCTGCTGTCATTACAGAACTACAAATTCCCCCTCCACAGCTGTGTGTGCGTGTGTTATGTTAAAGCTTTGACTTGCTAGTTGAGGTTCAAATTTAGATGCATGGTGATAATCAATTCAAGAGCATCAAATGATAAAAACATCACTGGTGGAAATGGATCCATATCTCGTTCCTCTTGTTGATTGGTTATTTCTGGCGCCGGGGAGCCACAACCGCTGAATCTTACCCTTAAGGCAAACTAAACGAAACACTCAGGCCTTCATCCAAACGAGGCTTGCTGCATGAATCAGAAATAACGGTACAGTCATGAAACTGCTGACAAATGTATTAGTCCCAAAAATGTCCACTAATTACTGTGAATATATTTAATAGCTCACTCAATGGCAAAGTGGTTCATTAGTTACATCACGTTTTAATGGATGCCCCTCCGAGAGCAATCTTTTTCCATAACTATTGAAATGATGTGCTAATAATCACTTATTAGCAGTCATCTCTAAACAAACACTGGCATAGCTATTGACAACTATCTGGGACTTGTTCTTCAGTAGATAACAATCATGGCTGAAACTGCAAGGTTTTTGATTTACTCAATGACTGTACAGCAAGAGCAGCCTTCACATAGTTTACAAATCTTGGTTGGAATATTTTCAGATATTGAAGGTAGCAGCAGCAGAGTTGGGTTGTTTTGATGTCACTTGTAACTTTAAAAGAAAAAAGCTAACCCGATGAGACGTTATTTTCTTTTTTTAGTGATATCTTACTTACTACAAGTTAGTACTTAAACAATGTGGTTCCTTCAACTGCACACACAATACATCTATGTGTCAACAACCTCTCTGTATCTTATTCTTAACAGTAAACTCTATAGGCTTCATACAGCCTCAACCTTTCTAATTAACATGCTAATAAGCAACCAGTTAATGGTGAATATTGTGACCTTAATTTAAAGTGTTGGAAAAATTACTACATTTTAAGAGCCTAATAATTGACACTTTTCATGACATTTGCTTTGTCAATAGACACAATGGAATTTATTTCTCATTCCACATCAACTAAAGCTTTAATTGCATTCATCTCTTTCTCTTCAAGCAGACCATTCCACTCCCCTCCTTACTTACTTTATATCCAGCATTTTGTGAAACATCTCATGATACATCTCAGAGGCAGCTGGATGTGTGCAGCACTTGGAGTCCAGGACAAAATTCCCCAAGGGGACAATAAGGTGTATCATTGTATATCAACTGACATTAGAATTGTATTGATTTTCACACTCATCAATTGCTTTATGACTTCACTCAACAATGAAAGCAACACTTGAGCTACTCAATGCTTAAACTGAAGCATAACTGCAAATATAACTGTCAGTATTTTATCTCTTTCAAGTGACTCTAATGGCAACATATCAGCGGCGACAATATGTACATTTTATTTATAAATCAGATATATACATTTCCACTTTGAGGCCCAGGAATAACAATATATACGGTATATTTTCAGTCCTATGGACATCCACAACAACATACAACACTATGCATAGCACACACACCATGGTGGTCTATAATCTTTGGCAGTATTGCTTACCACATGCCACTTTTCTAAGAACCTAATCTAATGATTGCTTAATCTACAGCCACTGGATGTTTGCTGCTAAAGATTAGCGCAAAAAGTAAAGTGCATGATGTCTAAGAACCTCCTGCTTATTGGCTCTACTTTTCCCATTAACCTTAAACTAAATCTACAACACCACCCCCCTTCAAGAGAAATTGTTTCAAGAAGTGAACTGGTCCCTTCAATAAATATATTTTTTTAAATGCTGCTGTTTCATCTATCAGTAAATCCACATACTTTTTTCATTGGGATTTGTTCACAATATGTGTATTCTTATTATACCCTTATACCAAAATTGACCACTTACATTTCCCTCTGGTCTCATTTTTTCATTAAAGTCAACCTGAAACAGAACTTTGAGAGATTCTAACGTCTGTGTCGTGAAGTTTTTTAAAACTGAAATGGGAGAGAACCAATCACAAGATAGTATTAGCCTATTTTGTTAAATAGGCCTTTAATAATGAAAGGGTGTCAGGAACACTGTTACAGGGACCCAAAGCCCCTCAGTAAAATACCAGAAAAGACACTGAGTCACGACCTGTGTTTGATTATTTGTATTAGAAAAGAGCAATAGTTAAAAAGTTATGATAGAGCCCATAATATGATGCGGAGAAGTAACAAGAGTGTCAGGCATTTTATGGACTAAATTTAAAAATGTCTCATTCATTTGAAGTTTCAAGTCATCTAACAGTGGTAGGCCTTTTAGTGATTTTTGTTATTATTTATCCAATAAATACATAGATTATTTAACTGGTTCATTAGTTATTTATTTGGTTTAGATAGTGATTTAAACACTTTATAACTTACAATACTTACAATCCTACCAACCACTCATTGGACGGCTGTGGCTCAGTTGGTAGAGTTGTCGTCTCTCAACTGAAAGGTCGAGGGTTTGATCAACAGCTCCTGCAGCAACATGTCTGACGTGTCCTTGGGCAAGACACTTAATCTGAATTGGTGGTTTATGAATGTGTATGAATAGGATTAGTAATTTCTGATGGTCTTACTACATAGCAACCACTGCCATCAGTGTCTGAATGGGCGTGAATGGGTAGGTATGACATGCGGTGTGAAAGCCCTTTGAGAAGACTAGAAAAGTGCTATGCAAGCTACAAATCCATTTACAATTTACCATTCATTAATGACATTTATAACTGGCAAACAGAAGCCATGTTGTGAAGTGTAAAACAAATATTTCCTTTGTTAATGAATGTGCTGGACTAATTTACTGGATGAGAAGAGTTTTAAGTAACTAAGTAACCATTTGACATGATGGCAAGCATCTTGACCTTTACATCTGATGTGTTATAATGCTTCATTATTGATATGAGGGATTTAACCCAGACCAATAACCTAATGTAAACCATTTATATATCCTGTATTAGGGAGATCTTATTGGAGGTATCTAATGTAGATATACGCTGGTGGTGTGGAATATATCAGCCTATCCTTGTTTCACACTTGTATTCACTCCTGAAATTTAAAGCCGAGGGTACAGTCAGACTCATTTTAAATCTAACAATACTGAATAGCTCATTCACTCAGGCTACATTAATATGTTCATAATTGGTTCATGCTGAACAGAATCATGACTGGATAATGAAATATTCATGTATTATGAGTGCTGAATCACCTTTTAATAATATTCTTGCAGACCACTTTATTTAGTGAAAACTCTGAATGGCTACTGGAGAGACAGAATCCTTGAAATATTAAGGAATATAGAGAGGCATAGGGCCAGAATGATTAATGTGGCCCTCACTCACAAACTCTGGACCCATATTACCTTCGTATTCTACACGGGTCATTGGCAAAATTACTTAACCCATAAGGATAGCGAAATGGTCAGAAATGAAATGAGAAGTATTTATTACATTTCAATATAATTCAGTGCACCAAGGCCTTGAACAAGACACTTACAGCTAGTGGATCATTTCACACTTTCGAGGCCTTCAATGGTGGCTCAAAATGTGGTTTGAAGTCTTTTTGGGTAAATTACTATAAAAAATGTTCCATCAATTAAACTTTTTAGCCTTCATTCACGAGTCTTACGTTTTAGGTGTAGACTGGAAGGTTGATAAGAAGTTATTTTATGAAATGTAAAAAGGTGCTATGTATTTTGTTGTATTTCACATTCAAACGTATACACCTCTAGCCTCAGATTTGCATAGGTTAAGTCAATGTTCATATTATTATTTAGAAATATGTGTGAGGCTATGCTTTTATATGTGCAAGATACATTCCCTGGATGTGCTGGGATGAATCATCATTGATGTGACTTGGGTTCATCAGGTCCTTTAACATCAGACACCCTCACTCAGGTGACCCAGCCAGGGTTGATCAGGCCCGGATTTGCATCCCAGCAGCAACCGCCCATGGATCAGTCCTCTTAATCCAGAGCCATCTGGTCGCTTTCTCTGCGGCTTCGCTCATGGGCTGCATAGCCCTCTTCTTCGCTATACCTGAGATGCCCAGTTGGAAGAGGACTTTGCCAAATGGGCGTCCTGCAAAGCCTCTACAGCCAACCTTGATTGGCTAAAAGTGAGTCTTCCAGCCCCTTTCCTGGCAGTCCTCCACCCGTTCCTGGTATTTTGCCCGCTTCCTCTCATTGGCCTCTTCGATGCATTTTTCCTATGGCACAGTGAGTTCCAACAAGATCAGCTGTCTTGTTGCCTCGGAGGTGATGATCATGTCTGCCCAAGTGATATATAATACCCTGCAAAGAAACTTTTCAGGTTTTGGTATACTTGACGTGAAGCACTAATCAACATGTTGCTGATATTGCAAACTGGTTCCAATTTTGGCTAGGTTAAGGAATGGTTTAGGATGTGAATAAGTTTGGACATAAATAGAGTTGTTACTGAAATATAAATTGTTATTGAACCAAGGTAACATAATTGACCTTTATTTGAAAACTTACAAACTGAAATTGATGTGATAAAACCAAATACTAATACTTATGATAATAATATAATAATATAATAATGATTTCTTAATGTTGTTTAGTGTACCAAGTTTGCGATTGTGAGTGCTGGAGGTATTAATTTTGCCAAAAATAAATTTGTCCTGATTCTGAAATGTTTTGTGACATCCAGCAGCAATGTACCTGAGGCATTTAGGAACTTGACCAAAACTGTTAGGGTTATTGGATTGAAGCGAACATACAGTTGTGTGTCATCTGCATAAGAATGATGAGAGATACCATTTTCTGAATGATCTGGCTGAGAGGAAGCATGTAAATGGAAAATGAAAGCCAAATATGGATCAATGGATCAAAGATGAAAAGCAGATGAAGTTGAATTTGTCATGACAACTGAAAAGGAACTATTGGTAAGTTGTAGCCCAATTCCTTCAATGACCTCACTTAGGTCGACCCATCCATCACCCTAGACTTCCAGCCCCAATAGGACTGCCATGCCGTTAATACAGCTTTGTATTGACTTCAAAGGTACGTCAAAATAATAAGCTAGAGTGAAGCCTCTAAAAATGTCTTCAGGGTACCTAGAGCATCATGTTGGGAAGCCTTGGGGAACATGCTGTCATAATGAATGCGTTTCAAGTGTGAAGGCTCTTGAGCAATATCTATGTGCTGTTATAGTATTGTTTTCAACTAAAATTGTGGGAAATTATGCTGACTTAGATTCAAAACAAGGTAATAGTAAGACTATTGATTGGGTTGAAAAAGTTGATTTAATTTTACAAGCATACTGCAGTTCACTTCACAGTTGCAGCTTGCTGCCTCTTCTCAACATTGCATTTGTTTTGGCAGCTGAGAGAGATCTTGTTCCTGCTAAAAACTCTGCAGCCCTGACTCACATTGATCAAAAGCTCCTTTCCAAAAACATGACTGGTCATGATAGAAGCAGCAAAACAGGAGAACAGCTCATACATACTTACACAACCAGACGTCACTCAGTTTTTCAGAAACTATCTTGTGCATTTGAAAACATGAAAATACGGAGAAAAGAGAAATAATTATGGGTTAAATTGTATTAAAAAAAAGATAATTAGGCCTTTAAATAATATGTGTGCAGATTAATTTTTTTCTTCCTTTTCAAGTTGAGATAACATCATACTGAATGTGGCAGAATACTCAAGGCCAAGGGCAAGCATGAGCACAGACACACACCCACACACAGTAGATAGTATTGTTTTGCTGACCGTCATGACCTTGTAGATGCAGAGATAAACTGTGTATGTGTGTGTGTATTTGTGCATGTGTGTGTGTTTGTGTATAGTTAGCTTTGACCAAGTCTGATCACCATATGCAGCCAGTTATAATGAGCAGCTCAAATCTGTTCGTGTGTGTGTGTATCTGAAGTCCTCTAAAGTTTGCAGTTATTGTAACCCTAGTTACTTGTGCAAAAAGGATATTATCAAAGAGCAAACATAGACAGAAACAAGCACACATATACACATACTTCAGGCCTGTACATGTAGCAATTCTGTTTCTATGGGTTTTAAAGTAATACCAAATCACTTTCTTGCTTTAATCTCGTACTTCTGCTACTTTTGTATGCTATATAATACCTTTACTGGAATATTTCAATGTTATGTAAAAAAATGTTGATCCTCTTCAGTGATAAGAGGTCACATAAAAACCAAAAGTGCTTGACCTGTAGTGGGTTAAGTAAAAACCTGGCATTTATGAGAATCAGTCATCTGCTCTGGAAGCTCACCGCAGCTGACCGCAGAGCTTACATTGTTGGTTTTGACATGTGAAAATGGCTGTGAAACTTGTTTCTTACAGTTCACTGACTCTGTTAGACCAGACATAATTGGCTGTGCAGGAGAGAAAGTTACATCCTTACAGGCTGATCAGGGTTTCAGCAGGAGGGGAGACAATCTTGTCCAGTAAATGCAACACGTTTGGTCATGTTACCAGCAGGCCTCCAGGAATGACAATGTTGGTCGGTCAACCTCTTCGGTATGACTTAAATATCTCTATGACTATCACATGCATTGTAATGGAATTTTTATTGTAGACTCAAAGCGTTGGTGCTTCTCCAACATTTCTTCTGACAAAATCAGTTAAATATTCATCAATGCAATATTTTGGCAATGACCCAAAAAAATGTGCCTATCTAATAAAATTCCTCCTTTTAAGTGTCAATAATCTTATGTGCATTTTTACATGTAGGCTCATAAGCTCCTGTGTTTTGTGTCGTCAAATTCTGTGTAAATTAATGATGAATATTTTATATGTAATGTTGCCTTCAGAATCCCTCAATGTTGAGCTTTTGGCCATATATTTGTTTTATTCATTCACACATGTGCAGTCAAAAGTGCGTGGCACAAAGTGATTTGGGGCGTGTCTGACTACATTTTTGGCACTCAACTGGGCACTAAGGATTGGTCTAAGGCTGGGATGTCAAACATACAGCCTACAGATACGGCCAACAGCAGGTTTCATCTGTTTTGGGAAGAGGGAGGAAATGTATTGAAAAATATTTTGAGATTTTTTTTATAAATTAAATATTTGTAATACGTATTTTCCCCGAATTGTATTAAAACCTATGTATAATGAGCAATGTAAAGGTTGATATCATGATACGAAAATTAATTAAACGGGGCACTTTGAACTATCTTCTCAGCAGGGAGTATCATAAAAAAGACGAGTGGCCGAGCGCACGTGCTGCTCCTGCATTACGCTGGTAATACATCACATCAGCAAACCGGCTGAACACCTGAGAGAGGTGACACACAATGCAGGTTTTCAAGAGAGATCGAAGGAGCGATATTTCTTTAGTTTTATTTGCTCACAAGTTGCCAGAATTTATCAAAGCTACAGGACTTAACGACAGGCGCACCGCTGCACTGATGACGGTCTTCAGTTCTGTGCACACTTCTTACCAGTTTCTCCTGTCTTGACTGATGTAAAACAAAAGTTTGGCTGATAATAACAAAGCTTCCTACCGGAGTTGAGCCTGATGATAGACTTATTTTACCTCTGGTTATTGTAAAAACAGTCAATTAAAATGAATAATAACTGATTTTAATTACAGATGGTTAATTTTTAGGTATAAAAATGAACTTTTGTAATACCCGAAGATTACTTCGGTCTTTGCATCAAAGACACTCTGTGTGTTTGTGATAACTTATTCATGTGAGCAGGTTTTATCTGTAATGAACCTTAACGAGTGCAAACTGGGCTGTGGCCTAACACACACACATCTAAAGTCTCTCTCTCTCTCTCTCGCTCTCTCTCTAGTAATGCACTGATCCCAGGGCAGGTAGAATAACCTGTGTCAAAGTTTCTATAACCTTGAACAGCAATATTAAAACATAATATAATAATCTCAAACAAAACATAATTATTGATGTTTTCTTCTGTAATGTAGTACATTTAAATATTTCCATGTGCCAACATGCAGTTTGCAATGACAGAGTTAACCCCTCTGCTTAATGTACTTTTACATTGTATGCGTTAACATGCAGTTTTCTATACAAGTACCTTTTTTTGTCTTATTTTTTTTAATCATACATTAGCCTATATATCCATGTGTTGAGTTATAGTGATGTCTGCAAAATTAGTCCGGCCCACTTGAGGCTTTAATTTGAACAAATCCGGCCCCGACCCAAAAGGACTTTGACACCCCTGGTCTGAGAAATTGTTTATTTCTGGGTTCTCAAGATGGGAACTGACCACATCTCATCTTGAAAAACAGCACACCCATGGGCGCTAACGGGGGCACTAGCTTGTTTGCTATTTACACAAAGTGTAAAAATGACCACAGTGTCAAGTGGAAAACGAGAAAGACACCAGTGCTGTGAGCCAAGACGTTTCACGCCGGGTATAATAAAGGGCCCAAAGAGTCTTTCTAACAACGGTCTATGAGTGAGGAGTGATACACATTCATAGATCATACTGGCCCATCTGGGGATTTAAACCTGCAACCTCCCACCACATAAAAATGAGCCTAGGTATGAGATTTCACTCTGAGCATACAAATGTGGGGCCCTTATCTGTTTGAGCTGAAAGAGATTATTACTACTGAGTCATTATCTCTCCTTTCAGGCTTATACCACCGCAGCTGCTATTACTGCCACAATGGCCTTCAGCGAGGCGCTGAGAATAGACTCATTTACTTCACTTTTATTACATTTCAGATAGCAGCGACTTTATCTCTGTGTCCATCCATCTGTCTGTGCGAGTGCTTGTGTCTGAGCGAGTGCTGCGTGTGTGCGTGTACGTGTGTGTGGGACCAGCCGACCTATTACTTTATTATCTTAGAGCTTCATTTTGGTTAGCCACAAGTTTCTAATCAGTCCATCTCTCTCCTTCTCCTTAACAGGTTCCAATATTGGTCCCCTGAAACTTTCAGTATTTCTCTTTAGCAGCTCTCTCTATCTCTCCCTTCCTCTCCTTAAAAAAAAAAAAGAGATGACATTAGTTTGGCTTTAATTGTCCACTGCCACCAGCCAAGACCAGTCTGTGAGAATTAGAAGGCTGGAATGATAAGTAAGATTGCCAGACAGACAGGGGCACTATAAGATAGTCAAAGGAAACTACCTCATCTGTTGTTAATCAACTACAAAAACACATATAATGGCACAACCACATTTATCTTTCATTCAAATCAGGTATTCTTGGTTCTTAAGAATCTCTGACCAAATGTAGTGTGGCAAAAGTTTTATTTTTCAAAGTACCCTAAGAGTAGTCTAATTGAGTTTAGCACCAGCAACATGGCACCCATAAGATGTTTTTAAATTACTTTACGACAAAAATACATTTGACCTATCAGGGTGTACATAAAATTGCCAGGGTGTTAGACTTGATGAATAGACCACAATGAATGCATTTCTTAATTGCTTTGGCTGAAAGTTTGCCTGAAAACTGTTAAAAGTTAGAGCGCAACCTACAGGTAACAGAGAGTTAATTAATGCTTTACACACTGACACTTGTAGCTTAGCCATTAGCGACTTTGAACTTTTATTTTATCGCTAAACGTGGCTATAATTCTTCCAGCATAATAAAGGAGGCAGTGGAGTCACAACAATTCTTCTGTTTCAGCAGCAGTAGTCCAGTGGTGCCTAAATCTCCTGTTCGTATTAAAGCTGAATGAGTAAACTCAGAGAGAATAAAAAGTGACTCTTATAGACTTTTGAGTGGGTCGATGGGCTCTCCATTCTTCATACCGTCACATCTCTGATGATGCATCCAAAACAAAGAGATGCGCTGCGGAGGAAAATTTGTCTTTATAAAAACACATTTTAGAACGGTGACATTTCAATATACAGACGCAGAAACTGCAGACAGAGCTGAATGTTACTAATGCTGAATGCTACTGAAAAAACACACATTCTGAGTTTTAGATACCCGTACTCTATAGGTTTCCAAACTCCCCTTGCCCAGTATTTCACAGAAAAAATAAACAGGTCTGCTGTGCTCAATCACTCTTGGCTATACTTCCATGATGGACAGTTTCACATGTTTACATCAACGCACGTTCTCTGCTTTTACTCCTCACACTCAACCTGTAAACCTGAAGATTACAGTTTGTTCTGCCATCACTGAATATTTTGGTATCCTACACTTTAAAGTCTCATAATGTAGCTCTAGTTCTGGAGTATTACTCTTAATCATACTACTGCAAGATGTGGATGTGCAATCATTACAGAAGGTCCCCTGGTACAAGTTATAACTCATTTTATAATTTAAATTTCACATGAGGGCGAAGATATGCCAGAACAGCTCTATACTCAACATTGTTCACATTCTTAATGACTTGAGAAATGACTAAAGAATTTAAAGAAGACATTTTGAACTTGCAAAAAACCCACAGTTGACAACAAGGCAAACATTTTTCTCCCACAGTCAGAAAATATGGAATAAACTGATAATGCAGACAGATTTGTCTCTGTTAGCGCTCTGTGCCCTTTTGCTTATTGCTGCTCAACATTTCCTTTCCCTCACAGTTCTTCTCTCTGTCTTTATCACAGCCTCTTCACTTCTCTCTTCCTCCTCTGTCTTGTGTTTTGCTATTTCTGTACACTTAATTGTCTAATGTTTTGTGTTTGTGTGTGTTACCTTCACTGATTGGTCAACCTTGTCTTGTCAGTAGTTCAAGTCAATGTGTTGTTCACCAGGCTTTTTAGTTAAGATGAGATATGCATTGCATGCTCACATTTCCTCATGTTTAAGTATTTGTGTTTCTGTGTGAGAACATGACATGATTTGCAATTGATGTTTTTAAATCCCATTTTCAACAAGACTGACGCTTCTATTTGTTTTTGCAGCCTGTTCTAAAAAAAAAAAAGACTTATTGCACACTGACATTTTAATCTAGATAAGTGTGTGTGTGTGTGTGTGTGTGTGTGTGTGTGTGTGTGTGTGTGTGTGTGTGTGTGTGTGTGTGTAACTGGGCATGCATCTGTGAAGGTGTGTGTGAGTGTGTGATGTCTCTATCTCGCTGACATAGGCGGTAAACAAAATCAGACATTTCTGGAGCATCTTATTAGTCCGTGAAAACAGATGGAGGCAACAAAATGTACACAGCCGCGTCTTATAGGATGTAGAAGCTGAACATTAATTACATACAAATGACAAGATTTGATTTTTTTTTTTTAATTCACCAAGACCAAGCAGATAATTACTGAAACTAACCACACAGGGAGGGTTTTTTTTTTTTTACGGCCTGATGAAAGAGGAATAAACCGTCGATGAAAGTAGTGAAAGATAGTTCCAGACATGAGTTTAAAAAACAGCAGGGAGGGGGACTAGGATGAACAAGCTGTAAGTTTGCAGCTAATGATTGTTTTATTATCCATTCATCTTTCAATTATTCCCTACTTAAAAGATTAATTGCCCATAAATCTGTACCATTCTCCTCACAAGTTCTCAAAGCTCTAGGCAACAATATCACATTTCTGTTTCACATATATCCTAAAGTATATGCAGATACCAAAGATATCATTGTAAACATTTGAGTCAAGAAACCCTCAAATGTTACATTAAAAATCAGTATTTATGTTTAATTATTGATGTTTTATGAGTTACCAATCATAATTCTCTGATCTTTGAATCGTCAAAATCACTGTTATTTTGTGAAATGTCACCAAATGGTTTGGTTAAGACACCAAGGGGATTTTAAGGGTAATCTTTAGGAAAAAGTATATAGTTTTTGGTTGAAATTAGTATGTAGGTAACTATAAAAATAAGTTAAACAATGACCTTTGCTTTGGCTTACAAAATGAGCACCTGTTTATTGCCCATGTACCCACCAAGACCTCCTCCTTATGCAGACGATGTTGCTCTTTATTTTTTATTATGTCTCCTTACTTTCTCCTTTGTGCCAGTTATAAACCTATAAAAAATGATCACAAGAAGCCTCTTCACCCGATGACATTGACATCAACATTTTGATGAGAGTAGTCTATTTTAAAAGATGGCTTTATTTCCTTCTTTCAATTCCCCGCTGTTCTTTTTCATGGATTTATATTTATATGCTCCTTTGAAAATATTTAAATGTTCATGAAAATATAACAAATCTACCCTTGGCCTGAGAAAGAAATAGTCTGGAATTAAATCACAGTTTCTCAGTAGAATTCTCGCGGTTGGTCGATTTTAATAAGTGTCAGTAAGAGCCTGGCCTCCATTCCTGCTTTATTAGGCTCAAGTGGGGAGCAACACGAAAGGGATGCAGTGCCACACCGCAGTCATCTCATGTGTACATGACATGATGTGTGACGAGCCTTGAGACACAAGACTGATTCTTGGAAATAATATGATTGTGCCTGAAGCCCAAGCAGAGCAAGTTCCCTTTGATAAATTCTATTTAATTATCTTGCAATTAACTAGTCCATTAAAAGTCTATTGGACAAGATGGCAGCGAGCACTTATTGTATTTCCTCCCGTAGAGGAAATGAGGGAGAGGGGAGGCAAATGGGGTGCTCATCTGTCAGACAAAGAGTGAGTGTGTGTGTGAGACAGACACATGTGCAAAGTCTGGATGGTGGTGGGTTATATTAAGTATGTAGACTCTAAGATAAGCCAGAAGGCTAACAGCTGGATGTGTATGTGTGTGTGTGTTTCTGTGTCTGTGTCTGTGTCTGTGCCTGTGCCGAAGGCTAAAAGCTCATATTCTATGTCTCTCATAGATTATGAACCCATCTTTCCAAATTAACGTGCGTATGAATGTGGACCATGAGTCTAACAGCTCAGAGCAGATAATGTAGAGAAGATGAACAGGGACATTTTCATTATTAAAAGCTACGTTCCCTTCTCTTTATTCCGACTCATTAAGTATGAATAGTGTTAATATTTCCATTTGTCTTTGTTCCTGTCATCGCCGTCTCATGCCTACATTCTCTCTCTGTTGTTACAAGTTCCTGCAAAAGCACTTAACCACACTTTAAAGTCATTATACTCTACTCTTATTGTACTTCAAATCCAGACTATCACTTGTGGTGTAAATTAAGAAGAAAGCAACATTTTTAAAAGAGCCACATGATATCAACTCTTCATTAGCCTTTGTACTGTATTTCAAAAGCTGTTTCTTTATACTTCTGTTGTCATTTCAACGGCTTTTTCAATCTTTGCAATGTCTTCCCTCTTCATTTCTTGTTTATTCTGCTGACATGCATCAAAGGTGCACAGCTAGAGATAGCTAGAGATAAAAAAAAATACAATGTTGCATGCATGCCTTAACAGTAACTCACACCAGCAACAAGCCCTTTAACCTAAGATGACACAGGTCATTTGTCTCTACTGTCTGATAAAACCAGCAGAAGTGTTTCCTAAGTAAGTGCCCCTACCACTGCGAGACAACACATACTCATGACCACACACATTTGTATGTAACATATAGAACCTGTTACCTTTGGTCTTGTGTATCCACCAGAACCACTTGGGGCGGTCGTGGCTTAGTGGTAGAGTCTGTCATCTCTCAACCGGTAGCTTGGGAGCTTCAATCCCCAGCTCCTGCAATCACATGTCCAATTTGTCCTTGGGCAAGATACTATCTTCAACAGCGGTGTACACATTTGTTTGAGGGGGATAAGTTAATACTGATGGACACTTTAAATAGCATCCTCTGCCATTAGTGTGTGAATGGGTAGGTGTGATCGGGTTGTAAAACCGCTTTGAGTAGTCAGAAGACGAGAAAAGCATTATACAAGCTCAAGTCCATTTACCATTCAACAAAAATAAAGTATTTTTTAAGATTTCTTTTTGGGCTTTTTGTGCATTTAATGAAGAGATAAGACAGTGGATAGAGTTGTAAATTAGAGAGAGAGAGTGGGGAATGACATGCTGGAAAGGAGCCACAGGTGGGATTTGAACCTGGGCTGCCCTCTTGAGGGACCATAGCCTCCATACATGGGGCACGCGCACTAGCCACTGCGCCACCAGCGCCCCCAAGTGGTTTGTTTTTAATGAGTACCTTATTGATGTGGCTTAAATCAGTCAGGAGGTTACATTAAGTAAAACATGTTACACAACAGAAGTATACACTAACACTTTGATTCATGGACTGGTAAAAAATGTGGGTTTTGTCCCGATTCATTCATTGCCCCTGACCACCACATAAAATGGATATTACTGTGACACCCGATTTTTGCCTTCAGATCTCTACTTATTACTACAGTCTTAATAGATTTCTAAGATATACCGATACCGGTCAAGGTAAGGTGACATTCTGGATCCAGGACCAAATGTGAAAGTTTTTCTGGTGTTCTTGAAAGCATTCCCCATGTCTGTTACCCTTTAGTACCAAGGCCCCCATTACAAAGGACATGGTGGCTTTGAGGTGTTAAAATCAGATGCATGTCAGTTTTAATGAATCGTCCTAATTTACCAGAGTGTTCTAGTCTCTGACTGATCTCTCACACATTGAATGTGACAGCTGCAGACCCACTTATGGTCCAAAAGTGACTTTTATAGGATTGCTTAATTACAAGAATAGTGTGTTACATCGTGAACAGCGTAACAGCAGCATAGATGGCAAACATGCTGCTGTGGATAAAATATAAAAGAAGTGAAATACAAGCAGATTTGGCATCCTGAAGAAATGAGTGATGACTACAGGCAGAGTCAAGTGCAGATAGAGGAGGAAGCAGCGAAGAAAGGAAATTCAGTCGACCTCCACGTCCCTCTGTAATGAAAGGAGCAATAATTTGAAAACAGGCCAGCCAGGCTGCCCTTCTGCTGGGATTTGAAACATTGCCAAAGTATGCCTGATAAAAGAGGGATAAACTATAAGGATTGAAACCTGGCCGAACTCTCCACTCCTCTTTGTGAGCAGCTAACAGTCTGTCGCAACAGAAACTTGGCCAACCTGTCGGCATTTCTCGAAGGGAGGGGACCAAAACTGCTAGGAATTAAACTTAGCCGACCTCTCTACCCCTCTCAGCTGGAGCCAATGGATCAATCTCACTTTAACAGCTCTGCCCGCTCACGCATGTGCACAGACACACAACCGCAGCACCCACACACATACACACACACAGAGAGAGCAAAAAGGAGGTTGATTTCATTCCTACATCTCTGGCGTTCCATCCAGAACAATCAGTGAAGGAGAAAGATTCAAAAAGACTGCAGGCCAGAGAGAAAGACAGATTTGAGGGCTTGAGAGACAAAAACGAGAAAATATGAAATGGACAGGAGAAAAAGAAAGACATGAATAGATAAAATATAATTGGTGGTGACTGCTGAGGATATAAGAGGAAAGAAACTCAAATCAATCCAACTTTGCATATACCTACTGCTTGTGCTGAAAACCATTTCATTTTAAATCGTTGCCAATGTCTGTAGGAGTCTCTGCAATCGCTGCCAGTTTTAGCTTTGGAAATTACATGCCTGCTCCATAGTGCTCATGACATATTTCACGCCTTCCTCATTTCATGCCAATTTAGAAAACTCACCACAAGCCCACTGTACAGTATGTAACACTGAAGCAGGAATGCACATGGTCTTTCTATAACCCAAAATCTGTCAATTCACATTGAGAGCAACTGCTCCTACTGGTATTTCTTTTTAACAATATCTTAATAGCAAAAACACATAATGCTGCATAGTATCTTTGAAAACACTATTGTTAAAAAAAAGAGGCAAAGATACATCAAGGCTGAAAAAAACTGGGTGAGGAATGTAGTAACATCATATGACAAATTTAAGTGTATGATTGTATAAGCATTCGTCTGCAGATCATACATTTAGTAAGACACGTTCTGAAATACACAAATCCTATTCCACTTGTAATAATTCAATGATAAAACAGCAACATACATTATGAAAATACTAATAAATACATTATATTGATCTTCATTTTTACGCACTATATACATTTGACTTTCTTACTTTCTTTATTATATATCTTCTATGATGATTCCATTACATTATTATAATGGTTACATATAATGTGGTTATATTATTATATAACCAATTATTAATATTAGCAGTTAAAAACATTAAAAGTTCTATTAAGCAAACAAAAAGTAAATCAATAATTTATATGAAGGAATGACAAAATGTGTGATTATATGAATGTTCACTAGCTGTTCTTATACATGCACTTAGACCCTGACTCATTTTCCTGAGTTGATTGTTCACACTTGTCCCTCACAGCAGGAAGTTTCTACCATCAGACGAGCAAGTAATGATGGGGGAGCCTCCAAGCGGGCGAATGCTACGAATGTGACCTGTAGCTCCTCTACCATGTCGTCCCCCCATCCAAAAAAAAAAAAAACCTGTAATTTGCATTGTAGGATAATAAACACAATACTTAAGTCATCATTTGAACCAATGTCGAAGGATACTCGGAACAATATGTGATATTTCAAACAGTGACAATAAAGTGAACTGAGTTTTTGGATATTAAGTCAGATGGATGTTGTACAGTTAAACAGTGACACTGTAATGCTAATTACAGGCCTGTGTGTAATGATGAGAGTCACACACACAACGCCCCCCGCTTGCAGCAATCAGCAGGAAGATGCTAAGAGCTAAGAGACGTTCTCAGTGATGTGTCATGAATGACAAATAGCTGCCAGTGGCTTGCCGCCAAACAAACCAATGAGAGTCTTTATTGTACTTTAAACAATGTCAGACTATCGCAGTGTGATGGGTTCTTTTCACATGGAAACTTCAAGATATGTTAAATAAGTGACAGATATTTAATTTAAAAAAGGGGCCTCAAAAGTTGCATATACGACAGTGAGCAAATCATTCAAATCATTCCATGTAAATAAACATTATGTCAATTTGTGCAGCTTCAGAGCAGGAGAGATTGTCGCATTGCATTGCAGCAGGGCACAATGAGAGAGCTACATCAAGTAAGATCTAACACGAGCACTGCAAAGTAAGGAAATAAAGCACTAAGAGGAGAAAGAAACTAAGGACAATACTGGGTTTAGCAAATGTTAATGTTTCCTGGCTACTGACTTTTCCTGACTGTTATTTATACTGATCCAGGGGCTCATTATCTTTAAGTACATTACCTGACGTTTCATATTCATGTATTTCAAATACTCTTTAGGTTAATCCATTCAGCAAACACTTTCTCACAGAAATTTATGGGGTGTAATAAAAATCTCTGATGTGGCGAATGTTCCAGGAGGACTTGGTTGATAAACTTTTTTATTTCAACCACTTTTTAAATTACAATAACATCTGATACACTCCACATTAGAGTTGTGAAAAATGATTCATGTTGAAATCGAGATTCTTATCTTCTGAGATTTTAAATAGATTCATAACCTCCAAAAATAGATTTTTGTTTTTTTTGGCTAATCAGTCACACCCTGCTAAGTGCTAAGGCTAGCTCTTTAATTCAGTAGAATGCCAAATGGAGCAGCAAGAAATTCAGCTAGCCTCACAGATGAGTGGAGTAGATCGTGAAGTATGTACTAATTTAAGAAATAAACTCTGAATCATGAATCCAGAATAGTTTTTAATCAAAAATAGATTCTCAATCAAATCGTCCCCAAGAATCAAAATCAAAATCGAATCAAATTGAAAAGTGAGACACCCAAAGATTCCCAGCCCTACTCCACATGATACTTTACATTATATAAACCTGTAGCTGAAAACCTGCAGCAGACATAACAACAGAAAAGTGTCCTATAAGTGGTACTACTAGGTGCTACGTTTCCTGGGCTTTCGAGCTAAATCTTGAATTCTTGTAACTGTGTGGAATATTTATAGTGTATAAAAACATTTGGGGCATGGAGGCAAACCGACTAAGCTTTATCATTAGAGCTACGTACGACGTCCTCCCAACACCGGTTAATCTTTTTTTTTTTTTATTCGTAAATTTTCATTCATTCAAACAAACAATAAAGTTAGGAAAAAAACAAACAAACAAACATAAAATCTCAAATTTTGAATGAAAAGGAGCAGAAAGAAGACTAATCTTATAATATCTGCCCCTCTTCCACAAAGCATTCATTAAAACAAAACAAAACACTTCATTCAAAAACAATTAAAATTAAAATAAATTGGCTGCAGGCAAACACAGCCGCTGGCAGCCCCATCGTAGGTCCTCCTTAAGAATTCATTTTACACCGTACAAAGCATATCACGATAAATTTTTTGTTACAGCATCACGAAACAGAACAATACATCTCATTGACATATTTCCACATATTTATTCAATAAACTGGCTTTAATTTTTCTTTTAAATATCATGTTTGATTCTTTAGTTTCTCTGTTGAGATCGTTCCATAAACCGATTCCTTTTACAGTAAAACAACGTTCCCTCAATTTGGTTAATCTTCAGATCCAGGCTGCGTCCTCTGCTCCAGGCTCCAGCCTCCCTCAAACACATACTTACAAGGTGTAAAGTCAGCCTCACCCAGGGACGTTACACCTGGCGTCACAATAATGTCCTTAAATGCCTTGCCTCCACCCTGGAAAGCAAACGAGCAGCCACCAACTCTGCACAACTAACACCCTGCAAACTACCATCTTTGTCCGTGAGGGGGCCAAAGGTACCAGGAGCAGACCCACTCCTCCGGAAAGTGGCCAGCTTCATTAAGCCCATGACTGGAAGATGCTAGTTGATGTTGGTCGGCAGCTCGTATTTCCCCCCGAGATCGCAACCACCTGAGGCCTGACTTGATACTCTGGTCTCCTTCTCTTAGAAAGGCCTTCATTGTTGAACTCACGTTACCCTGGGAGGACTCAGTGGACGAGCCATATGAGCAGAAGCAGCTACGTTATGCAGAGTTAGCAGCAGAAGCACAACTCCGCGGCTGGAACACCGAAGTTCGTCCTGTGGAAGTGGGCTGCAGGGGGTTCGTAGCGACATCGACAGTGAGGTTGCTCAGAGACCTAGGAATCAGAGGTCAGATCCTGAAGGTGGCAACCACAGCTATGTCAGAGGAAGCAGAGAGAAGCAGCCAGTGGCTGTGGATGAAGAGGCAGGACTCCTGCTGGGCCCCAAGGTAGCAGTCCACAGTTGACACAGAGGGGGGTGTTTCTGGAACGCCAGAATTCACTGTTGAGCCCTCCTGAGAGGTCGTGGGCCTATCAACGAAACGTTGAGGAAGGAGGGTGCCCACTTGAAAACCCCTCTGTGTCTACATTCCCCAGCTAGGTACAATCTTATTAGATGCTTGCACATAAGGGATTTTGTACATCTTGACCTGTGTTGCTGAAATCTGACAGGCATACACACAAAAAAGGTCAATATAGAGAGACAGAGTTTAAATCCCCAGAGAAAGAAGACACTGTACAGAATGCGTCTGTAATTTTAAACTCAAGTGGATATTCAGGATGGGATTAAAGGGCTCCACAGAGCAGCACATGGAATATTAAAATCTCCACCCTTTTGCCCCAGAGACATTAATCCTGTCAGAATGGGGCTAAAGGCGCACAATCTAACAATGTTACATTACGAACTTTGTCCTTCATCAGTAATCCCATCATGACGAAGCCATGTTAGGATGCTAGGATCCTGTTTGTGGACTTCAGCTCAGCTTTCAACACCATCATCGCGGACATCCTGCACCAGAAACTCACCCAGCTCACAGTGCCGGCCTCCACCTGTCAGTGGATTACCAACTTCCTGACTGACAGGAGACAAGTTTTTGAAGCAAATCTTGATTTTTCCCTTTTTTGCAGGCTTAGTACACTTTGTGTTGAATCAGAATGTATTCGAATGTAGCTTTATCTATATCAGATTTAGGTTGTTTTGTATATTTACAACTTAGGTTAATCAAATGTAATTGTTATACAGGAACAAAACAAAAATGGGTGTGGCTGTGCCAACTGTTTCAACCGGCGTGATTTAAGTCAATCATTATGATTTATAGGGCTGCAGGGTGGTTCAGTGCTGTTGCCTCACACCGAATCCCATCGGACAGGAGCCTGTCTGTGTTGAGTTTGCATGTTTTCCCCGTTCATCCAGCTTCTTCCCACAGTCCAAAGACATGCTCGTTGTCATCTCTGTGATTGACTGGCCAACAAGTGTGTACCCCGCTTCAACTGGGATCGGCTCCAGATAGGAAAAAGTAGTATAGACAATGGATGGATTATGTCTTAAAGAAAATGTATTATGTTTAAATTGAAAATAATGTTTCTTTGATAAAAAGCTGTTGGTTTGCATTAAAAAAAAAAGATTCTCTATTAACAAAGACGTGATAAGATGTGGGAACCATTAAGGTATTTATGTACAAAAAAGTAATACTTGGGTAATCCCTAAAGTAATCCCTTTGTTATAGAGTTAAAGTGAAAATTTAACTGTTCTTTCTTGCCTTTATATATTTATTCTTCTGATATTAGGTTTCAATTTAGTTCCCTTGACTACATCGTGTGTGACTTCCAGTGAGTTCATGTTAATGTCATTGGAAAGATAGTAAGTCTTTCCATCATATTAACTACACTGAGAGAGTAGTGTAGAATTACTGTAATGTTCAGGTTACAGAGGGACTGACATACTGCACTTCTGTGTGTATGTATGTATGTGGGTGTGTGTTCCTGATAGAGACAGCAGGTGTGTAGAATAGAGGAAATCGGTATATTAGTGTACTGTAGAGAGAGAGATAGTAAAAAAGAGATTTCTAGACTGGATGAAGGAAGGAATCCCACCCGAGGGAGAAAACACTGGATAAGTTTTACTGAGAGAGAATGAGGGTGAGGAAGTTAGTTTGTCTGCAAAGGGAAATGTAAGGGCACCTCAGCCTGAAGGCACACAACCTCACTGTTTGAATTTTTGTTTGTATGTTTGTGGACACGGACACTGTTTTCTGAACCTCTTTAACATTTTAAATCAAATGCAAATTGCTCTTTTTATTTCAGAGGATTCAAATACAGCCTTTGAAATGTGTGTGGGCAGACGTGTGCATCACATCTCCTCTCTTTTCTGAAGGGAGGAGAGCAGAGATTAAATCAACTGAGGTCCCCTGACAGCTCTCTCACTCTCTCTCTCTCTCTCTCTCTTTCACACACACACACACACACACACACAAGCACACTGATTTTCTACCTGGAGTGCCTCAATCTAATCTACGCCAGGTCAGACAGATGTACACAGAGCTATGAGAAGCAGGGGAGCGCCGTGCGTGTGTGTCTTGTAGATGGGGATTTCTGCCATGTTAACCACAGCTACATGACGGATGGCAGCGCATAGACACAGACATATACACCCATTTTATAAAACCAATAACCTGCTCTTGGCCACGCTGCATGGAAAAATCTATCTGAGGCGAGGCGGCGGTGGCTTCATAACTCCCCAGGTTTAGCAGAGTGTTAGAAGAAGAAAAAAAAACATGTTGTTGTTCCATAAACTGGCGATGCAGGATAAGAAGTTGAGATAATATGCACAAACAGTTTGGCGTTTTCTTCTGTCAAGCAGTCAGCGCAGTGTAACTGAAATATGATTTCCATATCCCACAGCCTGTTGTGGGTTATTACCGTAATAATACCTGAGAGGCCATTCCTTACTGTGATTATGGGCATGACAGTGATTTAGAGACATACGCGTACTGTTGGGAACAACAAAATACCCACAGCAGACTGTAGCATGCACTCCTGGGTATCATGGCTTTAATGCAACAGTTAGCAGCACATGGGCCTCTTTGAAAGCTTCCTCAGGAGGAAGCTTAAATGTACATGTCCGTAAAAAGCAGGATAAAGCAAAGGAGATCATAAAATAGGCCCCTCGTTCCCAACAGCATCCTATAAAACACAGATAGCCCTGTTTTACGGGACCCATCACTATGGTTTGAATGCCTCTTTGACCTATCAAATTGTGTGGGAGGGTGTGTAATGCTGTGTGTGTTATCATCACTGGTGAACAGAGATAATGAAAAAAAACAACATTCCAGTCGTGGGGAGACCCAGTGGGTCCATGCAAAATGACAGTGAATTTACAGCCGCACTAAGATTTTATTGTAAAATATAAAAAATGCATTTTGGCCATGTTAATCAATGCGGACTGATTAAAGGCAGAACGCAGTTCCTGACTGTGAAAGGATTACAGGACCAGTTTGGGGTATATTTATTGAGTTAATATCTGCCGCCACTCCTTGGAAAGTTACTTGGTATTAACCTGAGCTGAAGAAAAAGTAATTTTCTCTATATTTCAAAACTATATAGAAACGTGTAAAATTGGAATCACTCCACAGAATCTTGTATCTCACCATGTTCTAATAAAAACTTAATAGATTTTGTGTAAATGACAGAACACCTCTAACCATCTAGGACTCTGTTTTCATAGAAGACATAACCTTTTACAAGATTAAGACACTCTCTCTTTTCACTGGTAGTCATATTACTGTGTATAATTTAAAACTCACTAAAGTCAGAGCTTGTTTCTGACTTTAACCACTATCATAAAAACATCAAACCATTCTCTGACCAAAGCCACGAAGAAACATTTTAAGCTTTAATTCAACACAGAAACACTGACTGTTTTAAAACTAAAAGGAAACATCTTTTGACTGCAGTTGAACCTTGGGGTCACAAGCAGCGTAAACCAGTGAAATACCCATCATACCATAGGACCCAAAGGACAAGTCCCCTCTTAAACAAACATGACCTGTAGTTTTCATCTCTAACTGGGGATCACATGACTGACAAAGTCAACATCTACTTTTTTATTTATGTTTTCAGTATACTGGGCGGTATAGACTTTCTTTACACCTTTATCTAGCAACCTGTCAATAGCATGTGTGGATTTTAAAGTATTTCTTTATTGAAAATTTGAGTAATCTTCTGGTCAGCTGAAGACTGAATACCAACAAACTCTTTGAGTCAATCAACTGCGATTTGTCAAGTCATGACAGATAGCTATGGTTTCTTATGAATGGAGCAAACACGGCTCTTTGGAAAATACTGTTCAATCTGAATCTATGCAAGACATGACTTTTTAAAACCCAACAGATATATAAGTAATGAGTAACATTGTGATTTGTGAAAACATTTGGGGTAGAATTATGTTTGGGTGGGTATGTTTGGATTTACACAAGGAATTGTTTGCGATGTTAAATTAACACTTCATGTGGCCAAAGCAGGATACAGTAAATCAGCTTAGAACAAACTGGGTCTCTTATGCATCAAATTAAACAATATATTTATATTGAGTTCTCTGATTTTATTCTCTAGTTTTAAAGATATGATAGGACGTTGATAGGAAGTATGATACAGCATGTATAAATGACCCCCTACATATGAAAAACATTTGTGGTCATAGACATGTATTCTCCTTTTTTCTAATTCAGCCAATACAATCAGTTATGTAGAGGTTGCACAAATGACAGTAGCTCTTGCGGCTATTTCAATACAGTTTTCAGGCTCTTTTACACCTAAAGGTTTTCATGTAACAAGCATAAAATGTTAGGGCTGTGAGCATTAACGTGTCTCTCCGTAGCCACAGTGATGGAAAAGAACAAAACCTGTGTGCCTTTAAAGGGCTCATTTCAATAAAAAAAACAACTCCCAGACAGCTCAGTTGACAAGGCGAATATAATGTCCACCATGGGACATCAAACATGTCACTTTTTACTGTTATATTAAGCTATTTTCGTTTCCCTTTCCTTCTGAAACAACTTCCTTTTTCTGTGGTGAAGTTAATGTTGTAACCTTTGTTATAATGGAAGTTTTTTGTTTTCCTTCAAAATAAAATGAAGTAAAGTTCCCTTAGCTTAAAACATGTAACAGTTACTTAAAACAGTACACAATACAAAACAAAAGCATGAAAACATGTCTTGAAAATTGGATTCCTTGAAATTTACTGTTAAAATTCAGCGATTGATAGCGATCTTTATATTCATCATTCAACAAAAGAATCATTTTTTAGAAATGCATCAGTTGCAAAGTCATGCTTGTTTTACTCTAATACATTGAAAATCATTCCTTTGCAGGTAGACAGCTCTGTATATTATGGACTGTAAAAATAGCACTGATAAAGTCAATCTTCAATGACTTTACTCATGAACTGTGTATAAAGACACATTTAACGTACAAATGGAATGGCAAAGATCCCTGAGGTCATACAGTCGATAGAAAGTTTAAAGTAGACACTACAGGTTATAAAAAAGTTCAGTGGCTCTTGTGTGGGGGGGAGCTCCTTAAGTTTTGGCTTCATTTTTGGGGAGTTTTTATGTCCTCCATTGTTTGAGTGTATATGACTTCACTGTACTATGCAAATAGTGTACATATTTGTTCAAAGGGTTCCATGGTAAATTCAAACATTTCTGAGAATAACATTCTGTAGACCCTATATGTATGTACGGTATATCTGTAGATGTTCTGATGTGTCAGTCAGGCTCTATACTGAGCAGACTGTGTTTATCTAGATAACAGTCAAATGTGTTCATCCTCCTGTCAGTCTGTCTCTGTCTGTCCACCCATCTGTTTGTCCATCTGTCTCCCACTCATCTACCCCTATGCATGTGAGCGCTATAGAGACCTGCAGTGAATGTGTGAATGAGAAGAATTTTTCACGTCTCATTTCCTAACATCCAGTCTTCACACCTCGTCCTCTGCCAGTCCCCCACTCTCACTGTTTCAATATTATTTTCAGATTCGGTCTGTTCTGTCGTTTACCTTTAAAATTCTCTCTCTTTCTGCATTAATGTATTTCCCTTCTTTTTTCTTTTTTTTAACCCTCCTCTTCATCTCCTTTGTATGTCATTTTTTTCTGCTTTCTCTATTCGCATCTATTTGTTCCTTCTGAACCCTCGTGACAGCTGCCAATCAGACTCATATAGGTAGGTTGCTTTCACAACACACCTCAATGATTGAATATTTAAAAACTCAGTTTCTCTCCCATGCACATATTTAATTTCATTATTCATTATTGCACTATATTATATTATATTATACTACATTATATTATATAACTGCACTCTGCATTACTGTGATACAACACTGCCTCTCTTCTCTGCTGTTTACATTACTTGCTGCTATTTATCATACCAAGTCACTTTAATCACTTGTCACTTTATCTTGTCATTCTCTGCAAATACTGTCTCAATTCTCAATTCCCCCCAGTTAACTTCATCATTCATTTTGTACTTGTATATACCCCCTGTTTTTATTTTTATTTTTATTTTTATTTTTATTTTTCTTATCTATTCTGTTTAATGTGTATTTTCGAGCTTTCTTGTCTGTGCTGCTGTAACGCCCGAATTTCCCCTCTGGGGATCAATAAAGTACTATCCTATCCTATCCTATCCTATCCTATTTATTGTCGATAAAGCAGGGGGAGTCTGAATCTTTGCTGCCGTCCATGTTTTCAGGGTCAGATGTTTGTTGGATGTTTGGGGCATCTCTCCAACAATTTCATTCCTCATAACAGTAACAGTGATACTGATGCTGAAAAGAGGATTAGCAATGAGAAACTCTTTCTATTCAAAATTAAAATAAGGTCACATGGGTTTTCTTAGTGTGTGTCTTAGTTACTTACTGACAATTTGAACAATTCTGGATGACTGTTTCAAGGCAGTAAAAACGATGTCAACTTGTTTTTTAAACACATACAATTGTATGGGTGTCCCAAGTTCTTAACAGATCAATATTTCACAGCCACAGAATGCTGCTGTACAACATATTAGATCATCCTCAGGTTGGGCTTTCAACTGGACGGTTACTGCTCTAAAGCCTTTTAAAAGTAGTTTTTGTTTCAATCAAAACAGCAGAAATTATTGTGTTTGCTTTTTTGGTTGTTTTATTATTTTAAAAGCTAGGCACATCTATTGCAAGAGACTGGAGCATATAGGGGAGGAATACTACTACAGTAGTATAGATAGTACTAGACCTTCATCCCTAAAGTTTCAAACTTTATGCAACATTAGCATCACCAACAAAAAAATGAATGACTTTTTAGTCTGAACTTACTTAACGCAAGGTTTGAAACCCAAAGCTGCTGAGATGAGGCACCAGGCTATACTCATTTTGTGTGTGTGTGTGTGTGTGTGTGTGTGTGTGTGTGTGTGTGTGTGTGTGTGTGTGTGTGTGTGTGTGTGTGTGTGTGTGTGTGTGTGTGTGTGTAACGTGCAGTAAGGTGTTACTAAAAGCAGCATGCATGCTGAGCAAACCTTTCTGGGATACATGGAAGTTGAATATGTAATGCTCTGTCCCTCTCATCCTATATTTTACCATAGTGATTAGTATGGGAGCGAGGTGTACTGCATCTTCTTTAAATGTTAATCAGGCTCAGCAGCGGGTTTATTGAAATTACGTAAAAGACGAGGCAGTGCTTCACACACCTGCATATACATTAGCTTAATCTCTTTTGCACTTGTGCCTCTGTGTGTCGGCTCACACACACTTTAAACTCATCATTAGGGAACTTGAAAAGCTCGGAGGTCTGCTGCTCCACAGCAGCTGAAGAAGATTCAGATCCACTTAACACTCTCACAGTTGTGATGAATAAATGTCTCTAATCGACATCCTAACATCTACTGCAGCTATGAAACTGACACTAGAATGTCATGTGTTTGTATGTTAAAAAGTCATATATGTTCAAAAGCAGTAAAATGTATGAAGAGCTCAGTTGTCTCCCCTCAATCATCCTGACTCCATCTTTAAACATAATAGATTCAAATGTGTCATCTATTGTTTCTTCTGTTTTTACAGAGTTTAACATTTTCTGCTCAGGATCTTTGTTCTATTGTGTATTGTTGTATTTTATAATATTGTTACCGACTGTAATTACAACCTTGTTTTTTCATGTTCCAACATGTTCTGGAACAACAATAGTTTTTTACCCTAAATCCCTGAATCCGAAAATATTATGTTGATATTCTACCAATTTGCAACAGCAAATAAATTTATGAAGACAACGCAGGATGATGAGATTTCATGGTGATGAAAGTTTCGACAAACATGCTGGCAACATGTTTTCCCATGAACTTCACGGAGGAAGCTGAAGCATGATTGACTTTTTATGGTTAATTGTATCAGTAGATTAACACTTTGGTTTGGAAAAGTTATTTGTCTTAAGTTCTGTCGTGTTTTCCATCATATCCTCCAGTTTTCAAGGAGTGCTTCACAGCCTGTCCTAAAGGCATGCAACCAAGCAAGCGTCAGCGACATAATCAGCATGATTCTATTGTTCACTCTTGGAGTGTCATAACTGCCCCGGTGCGACGTGGGATGTGTTTTTTACCTCAATGCCCCGTTTCTATTTCTATCAGTCGAGGAAGGAGGTCTCTCCAAGGCTCTGGCATTCCCTCTTCTCACTCAACAGAGCTTGTAAGCTTGTTTTACAAAGGGTAAATCAGTGCCTAAATAATATCCACATTCGTGATTGAAATATTGAGCTTTGACCTGTGACAACAACACAGGAGAAAACTTTTTTTTACGGCTCACTGCTAGCTGCTTATTGACGTCACAGACGCCTCTGAGAGTTGTGTTTTGATTTAACAGCTCCTCAATATCACACATCCGTTTGTCCACCTTCAATACAAAAGCACTTGATGTCATACTGTATGCAAGGGTAAACTGAAAATCACATAGCAAAGGATGAAATATTTAACGGATGCAGTGTGGATGGCAAGCGTGCGATGCATGTGCTGTTAGGACAAGGTGTAAAACAGAGCCATTACATCGGATTAAAAGGTAATTTATACGGTTGGAGGAAGTGCTGGTATATTAAGTATTCAAAAGTCATAAATAACTATCACAACACATTAACCAAGTCACCAAAAGTCACCTGAGGGCTCCATTTTACAGATGGTTGGCTCACAATTTCGCCTATGGTTAAATTATGAGATTCTTGGAGCCTCAAAATAGATAGAAAACTTGTTTCCTTCAAGCCCAGAATTGAGAAGGCAAAAATAATTTTCCCTGAGGCATTTGTAGGAACATGTTTATTTGGATACACAGCACCAGCGTAACATGTTGGTTAAAAAAAAAAAAAAATAAATAAAAAGAAAATGCAGACTTCAAACAATACAGACACTGAGTAGGGATGCAAGTCGCGTTATCTTCTTTGATCAGTTGATGGTGAGCAGACATCCCGTACTGTTTCATGATCACTCAGTTAAATTAGCACATCAAAACTGTGCCGACTTTCTGATAAATAACTTTTGAACTTCAGGGATTCTTTTCTTGTTCATCCCAGTTGAGATACCGGAGTCCCTGATGTTTTACATGACTCTATCTAAGAGGTGCACTTGTTCAACATTTTTTTAAACACAGATACCTGTTCAAACTATACTTCTAGGTCTCACACACACACACACCATGTTTCTCACGAAGACATGACTCATTGATGTGCGTTTGCTCACTGATTTTTTTTTATCAGTAGGAATAGTTGTAGTTTCATTTGATTATCCCTCCATTTAAGCTCCAAATTCTTTATTACAGTCTCGTCCCTGAGTCCCTATTTTTTCCCTCTCTGCTTAATACCTTTTGTTCCAGCAGCTACCTCTTGTAATTCAAACCCTTTAACTACAAAACTGCGAGTGTTGCCATTGCTGTGCACAGTGTTGGAGAGACAGCAATCACAGCTTCCTCTTGGGTGTCTGTCGTAGCTTTGAGGGGTTGGCACATGCTGAATGAATTATGTAAAATGTTGCAATTTTGGACAGCTATGAGAAAGCAGATCTGTTTTTTTTATATTCCTATATGATTTTCAGAACTCTTCTAACAGATACTCTCTTTCTCTTGCACTCATGCACAAACACACTCCTCCTCACACATAAAATGAGTGAGAGAGGGAGATGTTGGATCAAACAGGCTCATTTGGCCGTGGTAAGAAAGAGTCCTCTTATCTTAAAACAGCCATTTAGTGTTAATTAATCCTTTTGACTGAAACCTCCCCCTACAACATATTCTCTTTGGTTGTTAGGCTTTCATGCTTAAAGTGCCCACACTACCTCAGATAGCCAAGGAAATGGGGGAAAAAAATCTCAAAATCTGATTAGGCCGGCAATGCTTACTCTCTGTAGCAACAGTATCTGGCACACAGAGCAGCAGCTAGTTAATATGCAGTTTTGTTTTAAATAACTATCTGTGATCTAGAAATGGTCACTTAGTGTCCATTTAGTTGTCTACTTTGCTGCATTGAGTTTTAAAATAACACGGTGTAGGGCTTTAACATGTCCTTCCCATACATCACAGACTGTATAAAACATGGCAGCCACCATATTGGAAATGCTAACTCTAGCTAATTTTTGTAAATCTAGCAACAAAGGAAGGAGTTGAGGCAGGTCTTAAGCCTCCTAGCTAACAGCTACAATGTGCCTTCCTGTCACTCAAATCAATAGCGCCCTTCATTATGGAAACGTATGCAAAATCTTATCCCCAATAAAAGAGTTTTAAAAAATCACCCCTGTACAGTTTTTTGTTATACAGGAATAAGCTAGTGTTACCAAAAAACGTTTTCGTTCTGGGCTTTAAAGATGTTAATTTCTATTGTGTAGCATTTTAACATGGGACCTCAAAGGGTGTCCTCAAGTGGGCATATCAGGAAATGCAGTCCTTTGCACTTCTGCATCGCAATTTTACAATTTTCATTGTATAGGATTTAATAATGCCATGTAATTTACTTAAGACTGGGAGTTAACATTAAGTTTAGAGTTTAGTTTCTGTGGTGTTATTGTTTTTAGCTTTTATTTAAGCTGTATTCTAGAGAAATCTGTTATTTTAAAACGGGAAATTTTTGTACATATTTAAGGGTCCCTACAACTTATAAGGGCTTAGTATAGCTGACTCCTTCAGTCAGTGGCAAGCAAAACAAGCTAATGGCAGCACCAACACTTCTGGCTGTCTTGCAAGGGTGACATCAAATCCTGATGTTGAATTGATGTCAGATCCCAATATTGTGCTAAAATAAACCCTAGCATTTAGCTGACATCGATCCAGATGTTAAACTGATGCCAGATCCTTCTGTTAGGCCAACTTCAGATCCTGACGTTGGGCTGAAGTCAGATCCCAACTGAAGTCAGACTCATACGGTCGACTGATGTCAGATCCTGATGTTCAATTGACACATCCAGACATTGTAATGCCATTAAATCCTGACAGTTTAGTGACATCGGATACAAATGTGGGTAGACATCATATCCAGACATGGCTGATAGCAAATCCCAAAGTTGAATTGACTCTAATATTTTATCTTAAATTATCCCAGATCTCGACATTGGGCTGATATCAGATCCCAATGTTTGGCTTCCAGATCGCTCTATTTTCGTAAAGAAAGATTATTCCTCTAACCAGAAACAGCTACTTAATTACTCTAACAAAAAACACCATACTCCATTTACAAAACAGTGATTTTGTTGGGAAGAATATGGGAGCTGCTGATCTACTGCAGACTGGACAAGTTAATTTATGTTTGTTATTGTGATACTTCAGTGTGTGAAATTGTTAGATTGGATCCTTCAACAGACCAGGACAGCAGCAGAAAAGCACATTAGGTAAAATAAATGTTGTTGTGAGTGGAATCTGGCCATTTTGAAGCTGCTGTAATGTTGCTGGACATTTAAATATATGAGCCTGAACTTGTCATTGAAAACAACAAACATTTCTTGGTCATTAGATTTAAATATTGCAGGCTGAGCGACAGTTGGCTTACAAAAGCTGCAGGCAACATCCTCTTGCTGTGGACTGTGAACAGCACATCTCCAACATGTCATCAAGGTGAATCATTGCACTATGCAATGCAGTAGAAAGCAGGCTCACTATGTCAACTCATTGACTGCTTGGGGCTTTTCAAGGCAGTGTATGACATTGCTGTTGAAAACCCCCCAAAAGTTTCCCGACTGTGATGCTTTCTTGCTCAAAGTGCTCTTCAAACATGCTTCTCTGTCTTTGATATCACCTTTTCATGCTAGAATTGTTAGCATTTGTACAACAAACCTCCCGGTCGGAACAAAAGAGCCTCTGCTTTGTAATTTGGCTTTGTTTCTGTAATTGCCATTGCAGCCTTCAACACACACAGGCTATCTTTTGCTGCCTGGCTTTCATGTTGCGATGGCCAACTGCTAAGCTGTTAGAGGGCTGTTGCAGTCATGATAAAGATCAATAGCATGCACTTGGAAAAACAATTTATTTTTAGTATTTGGCTTTCAATGTCACACAGCTTGCACTAAAGTAGCATGTCTTTGTGTTTCCTGGCTCTTTTATGCTAAAAGGCTATTTGTGGTTAAAGCTACATTTAAATAGACACTTTTGTTTGAGTTGCTGCAGTAGCATGAAACTTGTTTGTGCTTTTTTCAAACATGCAAATTGTTAAAAGAATTAGGAAAAAATCAAAGAGGAAGAGAACAGGAGCAGAAAATCACACACATTTGTTTTTGACAAAAGCTCAACCTCTCCACCCTCCTCCTGTTTTCTCTCCTGCTCACACACAACCTCTCTTATTCCTTCAGTCTCAAGTTAATGTGATGTGACAATGTAACGATTTCTGAGTGTTCCCACTATTCAAGAGTCTTGTACAAGTTCACCCAAAGACTCACCGGCAGCGGCTCTGCTTGTCTGTCAGACCGAACACAAACAGACAAAGGCTTTTGGTGCTTTTGTCCCTCTTGCTTGACTCTTGCTATAAAAAAACACAGTCCTGTTTCAAATGTACTGTCTGTGTGTATCCAGCTCAACACCAGTCAAAGCTTTGTTGATGTTACACTAGAGACAAATTTGACATTGAAGTAGAAAAACTGCAATGCCTTTCAAACACAAACTAGACTAGGCACACAGAGAAAATAAACATTTGAAGAGAGAGGAAGACTTCATTTCCTTCAAAAATGTATCCAAGGGATGGAGCAAAATGTACAGCAGGCCTGGTGCTGTGGAATAGAGATGTGGCTATAACTGCACACAATTTATTGTAAAATCAAAGTAAAATGGCCAGGATGTAGCTTGCAATTTATGCTGTGAGATATCAAAAATCAAGTGTAAGATATACCCTTAATCCCTCACCACAAGTGTGTCGAGCTTGAGCTTCTTGACTAGTCCACAAGCAACTCTTGCCCCAATCTGCATACAAGCTGTTGGATTTTTAAACTCCAACCTTTGAAGTTTGATTTCAGTGCCTTTAGTAAAAAAAATGGTAATTCTAAAAAGCACTGCAGCTTTATCCCTCCATGCATCAACCCTCCATATTTCATCAAAAATAGAAACGTCTCAGATGTCAAGTTGGATATTTGTCAGACAGGCGAAAGAATAAAGTCCTCCTGCCAGAACTCACTGTATTGGGGACAAGAGTCCTAACCTTGCCAAAATCAGACAGAGGTGTGCAACAGGGGGAATCGGAGCGTGGATGCACTCTCCCTGTCGACGTCGGCAAGACTCCGTTTTTCTTCTTATATAATTTGTTTGAAATGTCATTGGTAATTCAAGAGCATCAGGATGTCAGGTTGTGGATTGGATGTCTGGACATTTACATTGCAGTAATTTATGGGGAACACCTGGAGAAGATGCCATCCTTTCCTTTAGATCATATTCATGCAATATCAAGGTTGGTACATATTCACCATAATAGGAGTGGTTGGGATCAGAAAGCTGTTTCTCCTTCACTCTGCTTGCTATTGTAATTGCGTACATAGATCTGCATATGTGTGCACATTTGATGATTATGTCTGCTTTATACTAAGTATGAAAAAATACCCAGCATCAGAAGCTTTGCAGATAAAAGCAAAACGTAAGGCTCAGATTGACAGAGAGGATTTTTTTTCTCCCTCAAGCCGGTTTTGAAATCTTTTATACATAAAAAAACTAAAATCAAGTGTAGCTCCCTCACAGGCTGATATGGGTTAATTGGTTCTGCTCTGATGGATGTTAGGTGATCCATCGAACTCCTAGACTCGTGAGAAAGCTCTCAAAAGCGCTGGAGGTGGAGGCTGTGGGATTTGCGGAGGTGCATTTACCTGGCAAACATGTTGACGCTGTGCAGAGATATGTGAGTAACTGGGGACTGTGTGGGATCAGAGTTAGTGTTTTTGACATGTTTGATATTCCTCGGGGACTAATTTGCTTCACATATCATGACAGAAACACACAATCTGTCTGCACTCTGTCTCTCTAACCTCCCTTCCCCCATTGTGCATGCCTCCCAAAGGACCCCAACGTGTCATACTAACTAGTCGTGTCATGAGATGAGTTTGTCTACACTCCACTGGTGCTTTTACCTTCTCACCAACGGGAGCCAACCCTCTCACCAATGGGAACCACTTCAATTGACCCATGAAAGTTCTATGAACCATTCCAGGGTCCTGATCTATAGTTTCAGAAATGCTGACATATGTAGAGCTTTAAATATAGTCCTCCACCCTGGGATCCAGTCTAACGAAAACATTCCCTGGCCAGGTTGTGACCCAACAGAAACAAACCTTTCGTCTTATTTTAGGTTCTGGTCCTCAAAAAAATGAAGGCAGTGTTTTGTCAAAGTCTGGTTTGAGACCAAAAGTGGGTCATGGGAAGATTAAAACTGGCCCTCGAATTACTCTCTAGAAATTGATGTCAGAACTCATTGGCTATGCTGTGTTGCAAGACCCCAGGGTTAGCAGCCTGAACGCAGGCTAAAGTTTTTTTCCATACGTGCCTTCTGAGTGAGTCAGCATACCGCAGTACAAATCAATTCATTTCAATTCTGCTTCATTGTACTCAAGGGGCAATTCTCTAAGCCAAGAGTTAAAGAAAACATCAATACATTCATGAAAGCACATATGGAACACGCAAGCTAAAGTCATCCCATGTGTCGTATACTTTAGTTAAACCGGTAAAATCACCACTGATCCAACTGTTCACTTCATTTTCAACTCAACACTTTTCCCACTGTTGATTTTTAACTGCCTCGTTCTCTCTTTAAACATTTATGTCAGCCTTGCTCCCAAAATTTACACCGAAAGACAGAATACTGCTGACTCGGTAAAGGTGGTGTAATGTTCAAAGATATCATTATTCTAAATCACTGAAAAACTGGAAAGCTTTACAGAGAAGAATACGTTCAAGATTCAACCTGCACAATCTGCAGAGACATTGAGGACGAAAAGGTTGAACAAGGTAACGTATCAGAAGACCATCTGACATAGTTTTCTTTCTTTAGATCAAAAAAAAATGTTCCAGAAATGTTTTTACTGAGGGGTAGTTGTATTTAAGTTGGGATTCAATCATGAAACTGACATCTTGCAAATGATTTACCCATCATCTTTTAAATGTGTTTTTTCCCTATCAAGCCAAATGCACTTAACATTGAGTGAGGTGAAATAATTAAATATGAATTTCTTCATTCTTAGTAGTATATTTTTCGGATATAGGACCATGATTTTAGGAAACTGCCACCAGCAAGGTCAAACTTCAACATGATCTACATATAAAAGGTCTTCACCTCATGACGAAAGGGAAAGTCTTAGAAAATGTGCTACTTACATGATACTTAAGGATACCTATATTCCCTAAAGATGTGTACTGGTTTTAATTGAGAGACCAAAGAGGAATGTGCCAACATCGTTCAAAAGGAGAAAAATTATGACGACTGAATGACTCGAGTGAATGTTTAATTTTAGCTCATTCTCACTTGTAACTTGTCAAATCTATCAGCTTAGTCTGTGGTCCATCGTTCAGAAAAATATGAAGAGCTGGTCATTATGTTTGTGAGAAAATGTGTGTTGATGTTTTAATAAAAAGATCTGACATAATAATAGTAAATGTTGAAGCTAAAGTCTGAAACCTTGTGAAGCGGCGACAGTGTTTTGTGTATTTTCTCAAGGCCACAAACATTCCATCATACAAAATCATCAATCAAACACAGGGTTGAATGTGTTTGTGTGTGCATGTGTGTGTCCTCAGTGGAATGCAGTTGAGAAATCACACACAGAGGTGGAAAGGACACATACGGGGGTCTCAATGTGGCACTCAGAGACACATGGAGCTGATTACCTCTCTTACTGGGTTTCTTTCTGCAGCTCCGTATCCAGTGTCAGCCTATCCGTCTCTGTCTCTCCGTCAGTTCACTTCACTTTATGATAATTGGGCTGATTGTCATGTGTGCATGTGAGGGCCAATGTGTCAAGCTTTCCTGGATGAATGGCAGGCCATGCTCTCCATTGCAAAAGGAGACAAATAGAAGTCGGAGTCAAAGTATGACAACTGCAATAAAAAGTCTAATTTTTCAAGATCATTTGATTAGCCTGTTTTATTTTGAAAAGGAGTTTTTTGTTCCTTGAATGCAATTCAAGGATCATTGAAATTCATTTCAGAAACAAAAAAGGTAATTGAAAAAAAAAGGTTAAAAAAAGGTTTTCCTTTTGGTTCCCAAAACTTACTAAATTTAGGAGACCAATTCTGTTCTGTCTTTTGTCTCCTATCATTATTCCTATTTCCAACTCTCCATATTGCTCTCTCTTCCATTTCTCCCTTCCTCCTCCTCCTCCTCCTCCTCCTCCTCCTCCTCAAACCAAAAGTAAGTATAATTTCAGACACCAAGAATGTTCCCTTCAAGCCACAATAGTTCTCTTTTCCTTTTTCTAAGACCCGTCTCTTCCTCCTTTTAGGCCTTTTCCCCTCAGAACTCAAATCTTTCCATAACCCCTTTCCTCTCCACCTCCTCCTCCTTCTTCTCCCTCTATATTTTTCTCCCCCTCTTGTCCCCCTCCGTCCCTCCCTCCCGAGACCTTGGACAGTGATGCCGGGTGTATTTAAGAAGGAAGCCGAAGGATTTTCCACAAAGCTCCAATCTTGGTCTTTTTTTACAGAACGGCACCGTATGAACACACACCAGGCTGCCAAAGAGGCTTTATAATGGCTTAAAATGTCCAGAAGAGGGGCAACTGAAATGGGGGGGGGGGGGGGGGGGGGGTTCAAATGAGTGATTGTGAATTAAAAAGGACTGACAGTTATGTAGGGAATTGGAAAAAAAGAAATCGTACTCTTTGTCCTTTGTTTAGCATATGTAAAGATTATTGGCTTTCAAACTATTGGCGCTTTTTTCATTGGAATGTTGCATTTTCATGCTAGTGTTTCTTTACCCTCTCTGTCCATAAAGTGCAATTACTGAAGAAATCAGACAAACAAAGCAACAAGCAAAGAGAGTATGAAAAACAAGGTCAACAAAAGGTTACAGAAAATTCAGAGAGAGAGAGAGAGAGAGAGAGAGAGAGAGAGAGAGAGAGAGAGAGAGAGAGAGAGAAAAACGCATGAGAAAGAAAGTCTTCCATTTCCTCCACCTTAGGCTTGATGCAGCTGAGCCTAAAACCACACGGCCACGTGGACACCGCAATCCTCCTCTGTGTGTGTATGTGCATGTGTATGACAGAGAGACTTACATTTATAGTGTGTTTAAATGCGGTGTGTGTGTGTGTGTGAGTGTGTAGATGTTAATGGGGTGTGTGTGGAACATTTCTTCATTTACATTGACTTACAAGTGCACCAGGTTTATGTGACTTTAATGACACTGTTTTTTGTGTGGCTGCACATGTTGGAGTTGGATTTATGGTGAGCTTTAGTGCAGCTGTGTGTTTATACATGTGTTTCTTTTATGTGCGAGGTGTGTGAGCAGAGTGACTTTACACATGTGTTTGGGTGTGTGTGCGTGTGTGTGCGTGTGTGAAGCTGTTACATTAATGGTGTGTTTTTTTTGCTTCAGCACCATTTTCCATTGACCGAACTGCTTTTTCTTCCTGTGTGTGTGCATTAACCTCTGAATGCAGTTCATGTTGTGTGCTTTCTGCATACTGTATGTCTTTTTATACCAGCTCCATACACAGTATACAGTTTGAATTTCCCTCGGGATCAATAAAGTTTCTATCTATCTATCTATCTATCTATCTATCTATCTGTCTATCTAAAAACCCATCAGCTCTGTCTCATAACATTCAGGGCCTGATTGAATGATTTGCAGCCGCTAATTGCATCCAAAACTGTGCATCATCTGCTCCCGCTTTCTTCTCTGTCTCAAGGTCTTATTCACAAAGCATATAGCGCTAATGATATTGAGAAAAAACTTCTAAAACTTACATCTTCATGTGTAAGGTCGAGCATCTGACTACACAACTGATTTAAACCCTGGATATGTTAATAATAGGAAAGTCAAAGAAATATTCATAGTCTTTATAAACAGATGCTTTATAGTAAATTCATACAGAGATCCTGATCACTGGATAGTTTGTGAGTGGTCTCAACAGAGTGTTGTTGCTACAGTCTAACTGCGTGTGGGTATGAGCACCAGTGTTAGTGAATTGGATGTTTTGGACACTGATTTGCATAGGAAGGGGCCAATTTTTACCCAAATGGCTGCAGAATGAGTCATTTAAATACATGCAAACAGCAACAGTGCACAGAAACAGTGTTTGCTCTGCAGCAGGGTTACAGGCGCGTTTAAGCCCCTGCTTGTGTTTTAGAAGGTGTCTTTTTGATTTATTTGTACAGATTAAGCGGGCACAAAAACCCCTCTGTTCGTAACTTTTTTTCAGTAAATATATTTTTAGGGATACCTAAGGCCAACTGAGTCATGTTTTCTCACAATGAAGAAGTTTTGTTTCTAAAAAAAAAAAAAAAACCTGGCAAAGCACAAAAATGTAGATATTGAATAATCCAAATTATGCATTCAAGTAACGTCTTTCATTGAATTTCTGATAAAACTGAGAATTCTGCAATGCACTAATCACTTGCATTGTTATGCTACATACTTTTTCCACTTTTTAAGGATAATGGTGAATATAAAAACTCTGTAGTGACTTATAATGTGACATTACTTGGTTGTAACTGGTTTGACTATCCTGCACTCTGCCGTAATAACCTTCTAATGAATTAAGTGTGCATAAATTAGTAGTTTTAGAATTCCTCTGAGAAAATTCTAAAAAAGGCAGAACCGCCAAAAGTTATTTTCAGTGACCCTAATCCTCTTCTGTACCATGAACCATCAATTATTTTGTAAAAACAAATCCTCCCAGAGAATAAGTCATCGCAGAAATGTGCATACAAATCATTTAAAGCTGCTGCGAGGAACTTAGTGTTTCTGTCGATTTTAGCGCCCCCTGTGGACAAAGCAGCACATTTTATTTTCTTCACAATGATGTCACAAATTCTTCTACTACGCCCAGAAATCCAGCATCTCCACCGCCTCAGTGCCTATCATCTGTCTGTCTGTCTGATCTTTTTATCACTCTGTGTGGAAATCTGGCATCTAATCTGGCATGAACCAGGAAATTAATGCATTTATTTCCCCTCAGTGTGACTTAATCAATCTTATTGATGTAGAGGTTCATCTTGCCTCAGATGTTAATTCAACAAATCACTCATTCTTTTATTTTCTCTCAAATAATTTAAACTGAAAGAAAATAAATGAAAGGAAAATAAATATTCAGTTAGGAGTTCTAAAGGTCAAGCTCATATTTCTGCAAAAGCATTATAATGAAGTCTGTTTAAAATATAAAAATGATTTCTACATTTTACTCCCTCAAAATAGATCTGTGACCCCTCATTACAAGTCTTATTAAAAATGTTTTGAAAAAGAAGATAGTTGTCTTTCTAGATTTCTTCCTTGGAAGTCCAATTTTTAAGTCAACAGAGAAACAAGTAATTCCTTATTCACAAAGCATGCACAGCACGATAAACACCTTTAAAAATAAAAAAGCATCGGGTCTCATTTCTTTCCTGAGTCTGTTTGTTTTCTTAACATTTGTCTTAAATGACCTGCCCAAAGTGAAAATGAAATGGATCATCAATTGGTATGTGTACAGTGTCCTCTTTGGAGGTTAACACAATAACATCCAAGTTTAGAATACATTGTTTTTAAATAATATTTAAACTATTATGGGGCGTAAACATAGACTGTGAATAAACATGAACGAAACCTGAGTGACGTCACCCATTGGTTACTGAAGCGTGTCGACTTCGGTCGCCATGCTGGAAACGCTGTCTCTAACTTTCAGTCAACGAGCTGAAACTGATGTGTGTCTTAAGCCTCCTGACAAACAGACACACTTCGCCTGCTCATCAGTCGGTCAACCTTATAACGAGATACAGTATGTACAAAGACATGATTTATTCAGACCAATTTTGTTTTTTGAACCAGGCTTTAAACATGTTTATTTCTGCTGTAAAAACAGGCCTTTTTAAAGTGGTGTGTGCTGTAAACACAAACCCTATTTGGATCTACATTGGTCAAAGTCAAAATGGTCTCCATACATGCACTGTTTCCTACACCTGTTTACTTTTCTACAGGCTCACAATGTGTAAGATGTTTATCACAGAATGATCTTGCTTCAAAAGGAGGGAAACTTTCCAGATGCCCCTCTGCACTCAGACAGATAGGTCTATAGCCTCGGGCAGTTTGGGGGAAACTACAGTTCATCGATGAACTGTAGTTTTTTTGCACTTCCGCATTGGCTTCATTTTTCAGCACCCTGGATGAAAAACAGTGCTTATTTGAAAATGTAACTTTCATCTGGACAAATTTGAGTATGGGTGACAGGCTGGCTTGGTGGTTTTTTCACTGTCACCTCACATCAGTGCTGTTCTGTGTTCGTGTCCCAGTCCAGGTCCTTTTTCTGTGTGGACTTCGCATGTTTCCCCCAAACTGCCCGAGGCTATAGACCTATCTGTCTGAGTGCAGAGGGGCATCTGGAAAGTTTCCCTCCTTTTGAAGCAAGATCATTCTGTGATAAACATCTTACACATTGTGAGCCTGTAGAAAAGTAAACAGGTGTAGGAAACAGTGCATGTATGGAGACCATTTTGACTTTGACCTATGTAGATCCAAATAGGGTTTGTGTTTACAGCACAGATGTGCTTTGTTGTTTCACAGAAATCAAGAACAGTAAATTGCTGCTGCATGAAAAAACATTTCTGTTTCGTTTTTTGTTACAATTGGTCTGTCAGTGTCTGTTGCTACATCTCATCTTCAATAAGTTAGACTTAAATTCTACACTCCATTTAACATCGTTCTCATCTCCAGACTCTGTTTCTGTTTTCATCTCCCTCTGCCTCACTTCTTGTGTGGGGCTAAATGTAATATCCAAGTATTTGTTTTTTTTTCAGCCCACCTCAGTCTTTATAATTCATAACAAACTTTATATCGCACCACTCACAAAAGCAAAATCACTGAGTCCTCCATAGCACGATGTCTGTCCGTGCGTGATGAATATATCCAGCATACCATCAAAAGCTGAGGTTTTAAAACAAAACAGGCTTATAACCAAAGAGAAGTGAACCACATCATCTTTACGGACCTAAAAAAAAACACTTCTTGAGTCAATGACTTTTAGTAAAATGACCTTCATCAGAGATAGGGGCTGACACTAAGGGACGATACTGACCTGCACTTTGTTGGTCAGGAGCAAACTTCACATACTTTCTCACCTGCATCTGTGAAGTAGGCCTTTATTTTGAAGGGGATGGATTAGCATTGTGTTGTCATTGTTCATAAATTTGTGATGACATGCGATAAATTAGTTTTTGCAACATCCTGTTAAAGAAGTTTGTGTTGATTTGGTAAAGTTAGACACTTTCCCTAAGAGGAAAACATTTTGAAAACAGGACATATGGCAAGCTTTTATTTTATGTACTGCGTTTGCTGCACTTTTGTTAATTTTGACTGCCTGTTCCTTCTGGGGTTCCTCTTCAAAAGGCATCCATATTCTCTGCTCTCTTACTTTCATTGTTTGTTTTTTAGATCTAAAGGTTACTTGAGTTCAGTTTGTCAGGGACCATGTGCGAAATATACATGACTCCCAATTAATGAGAGGAGATGCTTTGCACCACATTAATCTGATTGGTTAGATTGGATGATGCCCCATCCACCACCCAACATGTTGTCGTCCCACAACCACCGCCGTCCTCATTCATGCCCGGCCTGCTCCGACCTCCACCTGAGCTGCAAGGAAGTTTCGGCAACAGGAACATGAGGAATACAAAGGAGAAACCCTTCCTGCATATTATCCCATATACTCTTTTGTAAAGCGTCTCGACATAACACTTGTTTTCATTGGCGCTATACAAATAATGACTGATTGATTGATTGATTAGATTCCGTCAGCAGTCCCTCCACACACAAACAATGCAAAAATACATTACACAATTGATCAATACAAAATAATATTATGAGCTAATAAAACCAAATTATATTAGAGCCACATTCCTTAACCTGTAACCTGCCACCCTACCAAGAGCATACTACTTTATGTACACACACAAACACACACACACACACATGCGCACACGCCCAAAAATTGTCTACTATGTACAGTAAGAAATCATGACAATGAGAAAAGGATACCAAAACAGTATCAATTAGGATTAATGCACACATGATGGTGGTGCTGCTAGATGTGTCTTACTACAGAGTACTGTTGGGACTGTATTTGCCTTTACCTTCACAAATACAGTCACTGTTGTTGCTTGCTGTAGAAGTTAGTAAAATACCCCGTTGTGCTTTAGGTGACAAGGTATTGAGGATGTGTTGGGCAGGGAACTTGACATCATTTTCAAAGATTTTGATTGTGTCTATTTTACAAAAGTATAGGCAAACAGCTTCTGTTGTAAAGAGCATAAACCTCCTCGGACCACATTCTGCTACAGTGACTGGACACATAGTCAGCTAAGTAAGAAAGGTTTTGAGTTACTCTTTTTATGTAATTTCAACATTTTCTGATAAATAATGGCAGCCATTTTGTACATAAATATTTTTGTGTTCACACAGTCCATCTCATCTCACCTGCCTTCTTTGTGATGACATACTGTAGAATGACTGATAACATTGCTTATGTGTGTCTCCCTGTATTAGATGATTTATCTCTCCTGATCCTTTCCATCTTTAAACACTCATGTGAATGTTCTTTCTTCATGCCGGCTCAGTAAGATTCAGTCAGAGCTCTACTTGTTCTGTTCCATACTGTGATTTCCCACGGAACTTTCACTGAGACGTTTTTGTTGGTTTTTTTTCTTCCTTTTTTTTTTTTCTCTGTGTACTTTCGCTCCTTCCTCTGATCAGTCCCCATGTGTCTCCCTCCCTCCCTACCAGTGTCATTCTGTTCCATTTAGAATCCGTTGGACAGCCAGTCAGTCACCTTGCCGTCTGGCTGTTTACAGGCGGAAAAGGTCAGGGCAAATTGAGCAGAAGTCGGCCCTCGAGGGAGGGAGAGCTGGATGGTGAGGCTGGTTAAAGTGAACAAGGGAGAGGAGACAGCCTGTCCGGGCCAAAAAAAAAAAAAGAAAAAAAAGAACTCTTGAATCTTCAATAAGTCACCTTTTGAGCTATTGATTGTGAGCTCAGACTGTTTACACTTTGGATCTCGGCTACTTACCCCATAGATTCAGACTTTGTTTCTCTGGTGGGTTTCTACATGACAAGAAAACTAACTAGCATGCACTTTCTTCTGGAACCTCAGTTACACTAAAGCCTTATACTCACACTCAAATCTTACCCGATTTTATGCATGCACAGACTACAACATGTGAAAATAATGGCATATCACACACTACAGGATTTGATTAAGATTACCGTACCCGGCGGAGGAACTCAGCACCTCACATGACCTCACGTAAACAATGGAGTCTGTGGTAAAATTAGCAATTTGAATGCTTTGGAAGAGAGGAAAAAACATTAAAAACACTAACCATTTCTGTCCACCTACTACTGTACTTCATTGTCTCTCGTGGTAACTATAGTCACGCACTTCTGCCAGACCCTTTGATGTTCTTTTTAAATCGTAAATCTCAAACATCTTTATATACAAACTGGGGCGGCCCTGATGCTCTCTAGGCAGATCAGGGAGGTTAAGATTGGACCTTTATACCAATCACACTACAGAACAATCTGGGCAGATAGTAAGTTCCTAGCAGCCTGGAGTCAGAACCCCCCCCACCATTGTGGGGAAGGAGGATTCAGACCTCAAATCGTCCTGATTATCCTGTAGTCTGAGCCAGGCGTGAGTGAATGGAAGAGGAATGTTGCATTAATTGGGCTGTGAAAACAAACAAATAAAGATATGATGTGTATTTTTCTCTAGGTTCCATCAATATTTAAAACAATATGTTGTGAGACATTTTAAGAATAATTTCCTCATCATTACTTTATATGAAATTGAGGCCTTAGTCCTTTTGGCCTAATTGTACCAGATAGCCCTGAAAGTACCTAAGAATGTCAGGTGGGCAACAGTTTTAACTTCAGACTTAGAAACGCCCAATTGTTCAACAACCCTGCACTTCAGCCTGTGAGGAGAGTGAGTGCCAACACCTTTCAGAGAGAGGCCATAGTTGAACAGAGATCTTCAACAGCCTCTCCTTCGTCTGCTCATAGTAAAGTGTTCTGGCACTACTACACTTCCCCCAAATTCACCTATCATCCAAGCACCACACACCTGCTGCTCCTCTCTTTTTCTTCAAAATAAAACAATGGTTCTTTTAAAAAGCCACTCAGTTATACAAGAGTTAAGGGGGATCAAATACCACATTGGAAAGTCATGTGATATGTAAATCAGAGCATTTCCACTGAATCTTCAGGAGGACGATGTTTTTAATGGACAGAATAAGTTGAAGGTGTGGTGTTGATCTGTAGGTGTCAATATCTATCTGATCTGGTTGCTGTTGTTTTTCACATTCAATCATTTAAATTCATTTGATTAACATATTTCCCCACATTCACACATTTCAGTGTCTGAATACAAAACGTTTTCACACCATAGTCTCATACAGTATTACACCCTTCTAAAGCATTCAACCTATTTTGTTTGCATAAATTGACTTCAGTCTGAATTACGAAACATGAAATGCGTTCAACATTTGGCTCAGTAGAAATTATCAAAGAGACTGACAGTCTGTGTGAAAGTAGAATAAGTTTCATTTCAAAAGGCTTAGCGTCATACTCCATCCGATAATCAGTGCCGGAGCTGAAAGCCGCAGAGTCATAGCTGAGAAATACTGACATTTTTTTCCTCATGTTGCTCTAAATATTTGTAAAGCACTAGTGGTCCTTGTAAACTTTTCAAACACGCTGTGTCACAGCCAAACTCACCTTGTATCATTTAGAAAATAAAAATATGTTGGTTTTTTTTAATCTAAATAGCAAATTATTTTTCTAAACTCTTTATCCTTGTCCTCTTTTATCTTGCTCTTTTAGTCCCTACAACAATTTTTCCCATTTCATTTTCTCTTTCTCTTTGCCTTTTCTTTCAGAGTTATTCGTCCCTTCCCTTTTTTCTCCCTCCATTGGTACCATCTTTCAAGGCGAAACAATCAGACACTTGTCACTTGTCACAGGGAGGAAGAAGCAAGGGATAAAAATGATTAAAGCATCTGTTTGTTATCAGCCCAAAAAATTAACGCATGACATGAACAATGTGCTCCTACCACCCCTATTTTCTCGCTTGAGCTTGAGTGTGTGTGAGTGTGTGTGTGTGTGTGTGTGTGTGTGTGTGTGTGTGTGTGTGTGTGTGTGTGTGTGTGTGTGTGTGTTTGTTATTTTGTTTTAATGTGTATGGTGCAGTGGGAAAATGGGTGTTTTTTGTTTTTCTTCGCTTCAAAGTTATTACGTAGAATCAAAGTTTTTTTTTTATATCCAACTTTATTGAAGGTGAAAAATCTAACATATGAAACCCATCAGTGTCATCTTTTAATTAAACATTAAAAAACAAGATGTTGAAGGAAACAGATCCATCATTAGATTCATATTAAGACTTCCTATTTGTAGATGACACAAAGTAAATATAAGCATCTTATAAGCATTTTTTTATGTACAGTTGAATCAAAGTATCAAAGTTGGGCATTTCTGTTAAAATGAGCTTTTACAGCAGAGTAGAGAAAATATATTCAACTACTACCCATCTAAAAACACTGGCATACAAGGATTGATGGGTTCATTGGTGGAGTGAGTGATTGATTGATTGATTGATTGGTTGGTTGGTTGATTGATTGGTTGATTGATTGGTTGATTGATTGATTGATTTGTTTGTTGATTGATTGGTTGATTAATTGATTTGTTTGTTGATTGATTGGTTGATTGATTGGTTGATTGATTTGTTTGTTGATTGATTGATTGATTGGTTGATTGATTTGTTTGTTGATTGATTGGTTGATTGATTTGTTTGTTGATTGATTGATTGATTGATTGATTGATTGATTGATTGATTGATTGATTGATTGATTGATTGATTGATTGATTGATTAACCTTTGAACACAAAGCAAACAGAACATGGTTATAGATGAGTAAAATGAAGTCCCTGCGGTCAACCAGCAGAGTTGTATTAATAACGGATGGACCTCCCGTCCCTTAAAGATATGTGACCGCACACTTCATACACTCAGGGCAAACTGTACAACCAACTGTAGCTTGCACCTCTTGCACCCCTAATAGATCAATTATTTATTCATCCTCTGGGGCAAATTCAGGTGTATGTCATAGTTCACACATATAAGTTAGATATTGAACTTTTAAACACTGAACAAACAATATTTAAAAAAATGTCGCTGTCAGTCTGATATCTGTATCATTTCCATGTTTCATTAGCATGTATTTAGTCTGGATGTGCATTTGGCAAATTGCCAGACGCTGTCTCGCCATCTGGATCAGACTTTGACTCATTGTTTAGTCTAGGATCCCAGTAGGTGAAATGTTCTACAACAACAACGTTTCACTTTTATAAACAATTATATATATACATATATATCAGATTAAATTCAGGAGCTACATGAGGCCAGCTGTCTTTGCTCAGTTTGGGAAGACGTCTGATGTATATTGTAGCATTTCTTTATCTCGGCCATGTTATTTCTAGACTCATATTCAGAACATGAGAACAGCTTTTCCACATGTATGCCAAGCCAGGCTTACCAGGGCCAAGATGAACTAAGCATTTATTACATCAAAAAACACGTGAAAAATATACTTGTCTTCTATAAAATCATGATAATATAACACATTAGGCCAGATTGCAGTGGAAAAAGCCTTTCTGTAAGCCATCTTGACATTGTTTGGGCTTGACTGGTATAATAGGTACATATCAGTTTATTATGTATTTGCCTTTTCACACATCCTGTTTTTTCCTTACAGTGTGTCACTATTCTGAGGCTTTGAAATAAATAACTGAGATGCATGACAGTGATTTTCACAGCATGCTGACAGCTTTTCCACAAGGCATGAAATTACTGACTTTATCATATCCCGGTGGATAATTGTTTTTTATTGTGGGTTTTTCCACATTTGAAGGAAGGTCAGTGTGTTGGTGTGAATCGAGTACAGCAGGAGCTGTAGTCTTCTATTGATATTATTTTTAGAGTCAGTGTCTCCTTCTTTAATCTCTGGGTCTTAGTTTATTTTTTTGGTTGTGTCTCTATCTGTGTGTGTGTGTGTGTGTGTGTGTGTGTGTGTGTGTGTGTGTGTGTGTGTGTGTGTGTATGTTACTGCTGTGTGTGAGTGCCTTCACATGCCGAGCATGTTGGTGTGTTGCAAACACACATGGCAGAAGTCTTTTTTGTATTTAAACAGCACAAGAGGTAGCAACACCTGCGCTGCCTGGAAGCCTTGAGACATAATGGTTTTCACTGGGGCTCCATTCACAGTGCAGGATTTACACCAGATGTGGCCCCAATTACCACAGGGACAGAAGTCTGACACTTCAGCATGTCTCTCTGTCTGCCTGCCTGCGATCCTTTAACTACACATTATTTTGAAATACTAAAGCCCTTTTTTGTCTCTATAACAAAAAAGTGTGATATTTATTGCTCACATATTTTCCCAGTATTTAAAAAAAAATATAGAACTCACACATTAATTATTTTCAGATTGTGTTGTTAACATTGTCAAATTAAACAAACCAAACTCTTTTTGGACCCTATTTTGACAGCATAAAGCGAAATGTTTAAAGCACTTGGTGCGAAGTGATTTGGGGGCGTGTCTAACTATCTTTGCTATTTGAGCAGCGCACAATCTGGGCTCAGAGCCAGCGACGCAAAGAGGTTGGATTAAGTCCCTTTATTGTACATGGGCGTGTTTTGGGTGTAAAATGAATCAAACCAATTGTAGTGTCAGCGCTCCATCCCTTGAAGAGCCAGTTAGCATCAAGAACTCTATTTTCATGTGTCAGAAAATGTTAAACATTTATTTATCTGAGCATTGGCAGTGCTGCTGTGCTTCCCTGTGTGTTTAACAGGTAGAGAGGAAGTCTGTTATGAACTCACTCAAGTATGCACCTCTTTCTAACTCATCCTCTGAACAACAAGAACCGACAATACTTCACCATAGAGGTATGCTTATATAATCCTCTATTGTGGTTAAGCACACAATGCTTAATAGGCTATTGTATTCTGAATGGGACTATACAAAATGAACATGATGGTGTGTTTTAGGAGACCTGAAACCAGCTATTGAGACTTTTAACCCAAAAGTAATATCTATCATTGGAGTAATAGATCATCTGTAAGATAGGAATATTAGATCTACCAACAATTTCACTTTACTTTGCTGATACAGTTAAGACTTCTGACAAATAGTAGTTTCTTTATAGATATTTGTACTGTTCATAAATCCATATATCTGTCTGACCCTATCTCAGTGTGCTTTACTTTAAATTCCTGGAAACTTAACATAAACATGCCCCTGGGTATATATCATGTGCTGAATGATGCATATTGCTTTCTCACAAAGCCCCTGCAGAGCTTTATAAATGCTCCATCATTCAAAATTGTTCTCCAGTGTTTAAATGCACATTGCATCCATATCTAGACACGATCCAGACTCAGCTGTGATTTGTGTTTGGTGTATAAACCCTGTTGCAAACAAAGTCTCGGGTGACACATGTCATTGGATCTGTGCGGGATAAAGTATCTCCGTTTATGTGCATTACAATCATACACAGCTCAGAGAGCATTCCTGGATTTTGATGTTATATGGTGAGAACTACCAGATAACTCCTCTTACATTATTTGGCTACATGGGAGCTTTAAAGGCAAGATGTAAATGCTATAATAAATCATCTTATTAGCCGGACATGTATAGAGACCTTTCATCTACAATTTGAAATTTCACAACCAAGTTAACTATAAGTCAATCCTTACAGCATGAATTTACACTAGATCCAATCCAAACACAAGACGTCTCTATCATCTTGTCTATAGGAGAGCTGGAGCCAAAACACCAGATTAAAAGTCTTGTTTTACCCTTTAACCATGGCCGCTTATTCCCAGTAAATCAAGTTTTAGTGACAGGAGTCAAAGGTCACTTTCAGCGGTGACCTCAGCCACCTTGTTGAAATACAGCAATTGTGTGTAATTAAGGCAGCCAGCCAGGATTCATTATGTCACTCAATACGGAGATCAATAATGTGATGGATTGGAACTAAGTATTGTTTAGGTTCAGACTAGAAAACCATCAGAGGTGACATTAACTGGCTGTCAGTGGTAGAGAACAAGAATCCCTACAGACTGCTGTCACATGAGTGCTGCTCTGTGTGGTTGCCCCAGTGCATGCTGGTCCTCAACTCAAGCAGCACCAGGTACTGACATGCATATAATTCAGTTAAGGAACATGATGGTTCAAAGAGGGAACACCGATGGCACATTTATAGTTACAGTTCTCCACCTTTTTTTTTAATCAAAATTCCTAATCATCATCTCAGAAATCAAAGTCAAATAATTTGGACGCAGAGAACCAGTAGGTATTCTAGTAGAGATTGGGAACTTAGTGGTCTTTTACCATTTTTTGAGAATCAAACATCCTGAATAGTAGTTACTGCTGATAATTGTTAAAGGGTCACATATGTCTTGAGTCCAGTACTTTCAGTTATAAAATAATGTGCCTGAGGCCATCTTTGAGGTGAGATTCTTTGTGTTTACAGTTCAAAAGCATGCAGATTAAGTGAAACAGAAACCCTATAATGTATGAATGTGAGTATTTATTTTTTTTTATCCTCATTTTCCAGATTAAAACCCTCCTTTTTCCCTTCACATCTTTAAGTTTACAGATATAGATGCGAGGAAAGCAATATCAAGGAACCCCTCATTGATATTCCCAGTGGAATTGAGCCTTATAGTACAACATGTTTCTGTTATTTTGGCCCATTCCCTTTGGCTCACAGTGTGCTGTATATCTGCAGTGGAACAAACGATCTCCAAACTATAATGTCTATGTGCTGGTAATAAATACACTCTGTCTTATAGTTATTTTTTGCCCAGAGCTGGGGTTTTGAAGTGTGTATGGAGTAACATGAGGCTGGTAATAAATAGACTTTGGAGATAAGACGAGTAAGATCTCTGCTCTTCCTCCAGCAGTGATGGAGATGGAGCGAGGAGCAGAGTAAAGTGATTAGGTTTTATTATTTTCTCCAGACTCTGGGCTTCTGCTTGATTAAATTAAAGCGTGTAGCGGCTTGTCGGAACACAGGAGGGGTCAAAACCAAACAGCACAGAATCGCTCGTGGGGAATGGAGGCAGGATGAATGTAATATGATAGATAATGTGGTTTTGCGACGAGTGGGTGAATATACGGAGATGAAAATGAAGGTGTCCCGAAATCTGTGTTTTTGTGAAAGTGGATGAATATAGTGAGACGTATAGCCGTTATTTGTTTTGGAAAGGAAATGACACGGTGTTACAGGAGATTGTCACATAATTGGACAGTGGTTTCATGAGAAACTGTGTACGAGCATAACTTTATTATTCTCACCTTCAAAAGAAATAAAAACGCACCAGCCAAAAGTTAAAGGTCTTTTTTCTTTTTTCAAAAAGATTTGATATTGTTCCAAAAGTATGAAATGCTGGACATGGTGCTGTTTCGAGAGACATGAAATAAAATCTGTGGCAAACAAGAAGCCAACATGACTTAATTCTGCACACGCACAAAGAGAAATATACACATGAAGTTGTCATGTAGCTGTGCGTGACATCTTTTTATGCCAGAGAGTTATTCTGGACACAAACTTAAAGTCTTGTTTTAATCGCAGGTCTTAAAACACACGATTTGAAACTCTACAGTAAGTAAGTATGGTAAGAATGGAAAACATTCAACTTTCTACGTATAGGTTTTTTATATTGTTTTTATATTTTCAACTGGCTGCAAAGCAAATTTCCCCTCAGTGACAATAAAGTAGAAAGTTGAATACACTCAACAATTGACAACATGGGGAGGTTTTTTCTACCTCCACAGGAAAGAATCAACAAAGACATACCACTTTGTCCACATGGGACACATTGTAAATGGTAAATGAACATGAGCTTGTATAGTGCTTTTCTAGTTTTTTGACTACTCAAAGCGCAGTTCACACCTACCCATTCACACACTGATGGCAGAGGGCTGCTATCAGTGACCATCAGTAAGTAACTAATCCCATTCATACACATTCATATGTCACTGACGAAGCAACAGGAGCAATTTGGGGTTAAGTGTCTTGCCAAAGGACACATCGGACATGAAGCTGCAGCAGCTGGGGATCGAATCCCCGACCTTCCGGTTAAAAGATGATTGACTCTACCAACTGAGCCACAGCCTCCCCGCAACACTGACACTAACGTTTCTCACAAAAGCCTTTTATCTCAGTAGAGCAGTTTCCTTTACTAAATCACTTTTAAGTTCTGAAACTGAATCGGACACTGTTTTAGAAAGCTATCACATGTTGGAAAGAAAAAAACAACAGACTTTAAAACAGAACCTTTAGCTGGGCGTACACTGTTGACAGAAAACCATGAGAGGCATTCTATTTTACAAATGATCCACTTTTTCCTTTTACACATTAGGTACTTGCAGTATTCCATTTCAGATACGTATAGCAGCATAACAGCATTACTGTACATCATAATCACTGCCTCACTCTCAAGATCCTGCTGAAATAACACCTTGTGATTTGGGATTTGGTCTATTTATAAATTAGACCTTGTATTACTGCATGTATTAAAATTCAGTCATGTCGGGGGAAGCAATATTATTTTCCCAAGAGCATTACCTGAAATTTGATAGGCTCTTACTAATCATATTCTAGTCAGTTTGTTTTTATTTGTCAAATTCTACTCCACTTAGAGATTCCCAGAATGCTTACTTACAACAGAATAATAATGACTTTAAAAGAGTGGAGCAGAGAGCAGACTCTGTAACATGCATGGGGGTTCTTGGGATTCATCAGTTCAGACTCCGACTTGTGTTAATGATGTGCTCTTCTTTAGCCGGAGTCAGGTTTATTAAGACATTCTTATATCATGTGGGGACCCCATCAAGGTAAGGGTATTCTCTCACCCTGGGACCAGGGCCCATTAAATATACCAATAGTCCTGCCATGTGGGAGTTTAACCTAAGTAAATGTCATTCCTCATCCTGAGCGAGCCAGCTGATTAAAACATAGTAGCACTATCTTCCCTGTGACCATTTTTTATCTTTTTAATGAACAGGCTGAAGGAGATACCACTGCACAACTCATTTTCTTCAAATGAGAGACGTTTCCTGGTCTCATGATGGGAAACCAGCCAGATGGTGTTACTATTCAAAGCTGGAGATAGATTTTGACAAACAAATGGTGTCTGCTATTCTGTTAATTTTTCAGTTATGCAGATGATTACCAATTATACATGTATAGTTTTTTTCAAATGATGAATGTCTCATGTTGGAATTCAAACCCAAAGCTGTGAAGAATGGTGGAAAAATAGAGCAATAACTAAATTACACACTATTTTAGTAACTGAACAGAAACCCAGCAGTGTAATTATAAACTCACCAAAATAATATGTCTGTGTGTTAACCTTAACAGCTCACAGTAAGAATTACAATTAAACTCATAAAGATTGAAATCAGCATGACAAAAGACGGGCATGTCCGTGCAGTCTATAATTTTCTGTTGTTGATTTAATCCGATTTTTTAAATAGTTTTCTCAATATAGACACTTCCTGTGATATTTTCTGTCATTGTACAATTATTAGGAGATGTGGGGGAGGGGGTGCATTCAGGGGCACCACAGTGGGAATGAAAAAGAGATTAAGGGTCTCCTTGGATAATAGTAACTTGTTGTAACTCAGCCCCCCGCATGTTCCCAGAGACTAATTCAGGGTAGCTCTTTGTAGTCTGAAAGTAGCTGCTCAGCACCTGAATAAGCAGGTCTCTGTCTTCCTCCAAGTCAATTATGTGCTTTATTAAGACTGAGAATGCAATTTGAAGCCAAGGGTAATTACTCCAAGATGACCAGCGCTCAGATTAGGCTATTTCGTAATGTTTTCTTAACCATGATAACAACTTTAAACTACAAGAAGTGGAATGAAATTCTGTTTTTAAAGGAAATAAAACTATGGTTGTGGTGTTCATTTCAGTATTTGTCTCCAAAGTTCTGAATTTAATGGATATAGGCTAAGGCCTGCTACATGGTTCTCCCGACTGACACAATAATGTAGAAGCACAGATAACTGAACACCATAGTCATCCTTGTTTCTCCTTTTCTTACACTCAAGCAAGCAGAAATCAAACTTATTTTTCACAGACTTCAAAAACAGAAAAAGCGATCATAAAACAATATCTGTTGTAAAATGATGACCAAGAGCAACTTAGGTTTGAGACAAAAACAAAGAAACAACTATGGTGAAGCAGGAAAACTGTTTTTATTCTCTCATTCATTCTTTTCCTTCATTCAAGTTAGACACTAACTCTCTTCCATTCCCTCTGTCTGCCTGCTCTGCTAATTCTGAGCGTTTACTCTGTAAGAAGTAAACCAACCAGTTTCTGCCACAGCCTCTCTCAACCAATCATCCTGCCGCTGTCTAATTTGAAAATCGGTTCTCTCTCTTCCTCAGTCAGTTTGTCATTTCAGTGTGATTGCTGCGACCCAGTCACCTCCATTCCAGCACAGCAGAGTTCAGATACAGCCTCAGAAGCCCACTCCTCATCACGTCATTCATTCTTCTATCACCACCACCACCACCAGTGTCTAGACCCCATAGGAAGGTACCCTCTCCTGCTGTCAGCATCACTACCCCTCTGAGGGCATGCAGTCATCATGATGGAGTCTAATCGCCAAAGACTTTGCATATTTATCTTTTCCTAAACTGTTAAATAAATTATTCTTCACTCTTAATCAAGTCTCTCCTGATTGAAATATTTTTCTTAATTATCCACAAGTGGATATCTTTGCTCCGACACTGGTGGAGCGTAAGGATGCATTATTAATCATTTGATTGGTTGGTGGATGTTTCTGGGGGAAACTATATAAATATACAAAACAAAAGAGCTAGCTAAAGACCCAGCTCCTTCATGAGTACCTACGACCTTAATGATGATGATGACGATGGTCTCCATTTTATTGATTATGATGATGATGGTAATGACGATGGTTTTGTTTGATAACGACGACTTTTAAGATGGTTTCTATACTGATTAGAGCTCTCAAGAACAGCCGTCAATGTTGTGCTTTGCCTCTGTGCAATGCCTGTCAGCACCTGTGTGTCCAATGGGACTCAAAGCTGACCGTTTGCACTTACTGACATTGTTTCCTCACTTCTAGATCCTTGCTTGTGTTGTACTTACTCTCTGATGTACGTCGCTTTGGATAAAACGTCTGCTAAGTGAATTGTAGAATGTTGAGAAAAATCTTTGTCGCCAAGCATGTCTATGGAAATTGCTGCTTTCAGGCTCCTGCTGATTTTGAATTGTTTTGGCTAGATGATCCGTTGGTCTTTGCTTTAGAGCCCCTCTCTGTACAACTGCACTTACAAAACTCTACACTCATTCATTGAATTTCAACCAAAAGGATTGATAATGGATTCTATTCATTATCTATATTTCCATTGTTTATAACGACAGTTAAACACTTGACTTGAATGGAGTCTTTCTTTCATGCATGTTACATCACTACTCTTTGTATGTATTTATGCTGATCTTTGCATTCTTATATGTACCGTTATTTAAAAATATTCGTCCTGTCTTCTCTCAACCTTGGATATTTTCAGCTTGTTTATCATTTCAGTGACTTTTTAGGTTAGCTTTCTTTTTGCCAAATACATTATACATTGAAACCACAAGACACAATTAATGTCACCTTCACACCTCAGTACGTTTGCTGGGTCAAAAGAAGGTCACATCTCACTAATACTGTCCATAGATATTGCAGCAGACTCTGATTGAAATTTAAATATAAATAAGATCAGAGCAGCTGAGGAAAGACATGGAGGGTGAAGACATCTGCTCATAGCACATATGACAGGAGAGAGAGAGAGAGAGGTAGAGACGGGCAAGAAAAGACAGGGACAGAGAGATGGATGGATGGATGGATGGATGGATAGAGGAAAAGATGAGAGTTTATTAAAAAGAGTGGATTCCTTTTTTCTTTCCATAAAGGGACATTCCCTGACTTTTCTACCACTAAGTGGAAATGACTCACCCTCAAATCTAGGCCATGTCATTCACACTGAAGCCCACCCTCCCACTGCCTTCTGCCTGTGTGAGTGTATGCATATGTGTCGTCTGTGTGTGCGTGCATGTGTGTGTGTGTGTGTGTGTGTGTGTGTGTGTGTGTGTGTGTGTGTGTGTGTGTGTGTGTGTGTGTGTGTGTGTTTGAGTGCTTTTTACTGTGTGTTATGAGCTGGTTTTGGTTTACTTCCAGCTACCTCAGAGAACTGCTGCTTACATACCATGGCTCTGACACACCACACCACAGCACACACACACACACATGGACGCACTTTCCAAAATCTCAGTTGTTTTTTTAAGGGAAGAAATTCGAGCGAATATGAGGGGAGTAGCCTAGAATTAAATTGAATTAGAGGTTGTCTTTTCCTCTTGTCATTTATTCAGCTCCTTTTCTCTCTTTTTTTTTATTGCTCGGGAGCAGGATAGGAAAGTGCTTCCGGGCAGTAAGAGTCTTTGTGTGTGTCAACATCAGTGTGGGTATCGTAAGTGTGATCCTTTTTTAAGAGTGTGTGTGTTTATGTATAAATAGCCGTGAGCATCATCTCTGCAGAGGCGGGGAGTTTTGGGGAGTTTCAAAAATCTTTAAAAAAAAGTTCTTGTAAAATAAAAGTACTACAAACTCCTCATATATATATATGTATATATATTAGAGAAATTACTTCAATTTGATTAGTGGAGTTTGATACGACACACACTAAATAACTGTACAAATCATGTTTAGGCTACTGTGCTATCTGAAGGGAAAAGGATACACATAGGCAAACAAAAATATGTGTATACCTTAGGTTTTTTAGAAAACGTGTGCATAATGCATGTGTCTGTTTGTTTGAGTGAAACTGATTATAATTTCAGGCAGGCAGCTGGCATTCAGGAGCACAGTGAATCCCTCCAGTCCTCTTGGCTGGGTTTTCCAGAGCAGTCCTGAGTGCTGAAAAGCCCTCGCTAAGTTAAAAAAAAAACGTCCCAGTTTTTTTTTTTTGCATCCAACTGATCAGTTTTCCGTCTCTGCGATCAATTTGGTCTTCCACAAATGGAGAGAGTCCAAGAACGCTTTTGAGTTTGTGTCGAGGGAGACGGAGGGAAGAAGGAGAGCGGCAGAGGGGGGGTGATGTAGAGGGGAGAGAGAGGTTAGGTGATATTGCTTTTTTTCTGCCAACACACACTGAATTTTTGAACAAGCAGCCTGTACCACTGGTATAGGATTTCTACAATGACAAAAAAAATGTGTCTAAAAAAATCAAAGTCACTAAGCAGGAAACTACAAGACGGTTCATTGCCTAAATGATTACAGAACAAGAAGCTTGGTAGAAGGATCGCTGCTAGAAAAGGATTGCTGCTAGAATTCAACTGCATCAAATGTCAAGTAAGGTTGAAATTAGCAGTTTTAGTGTTGTTACATTGCTGCTGTACATGGACTATATTGTATATACTGTATTGTAGTAATTATGAACCCCTCATGGGGGTCTCCAGCAAGACTAATTACTGTATTAAGCAAAGACACTGTAATGTATTCAGCAGCCGGAGGATGGGTAGCATTCACAGTGTTCATTTCTTTTCCCTTTTAAGATAGATAGGTGTGTGTGTGTGTGTGTGTGTGTGTGTGTGTGTGTGTGTGTGTGTGTGTGTGTGTGTGTGTGTGTGTGTGTGTGTGTGTCACAAAGGGTTTTGAAAGTTCTTTTGATTAAATTGGATGGGTTGGTATAAAGGAAACATTTGTTTTAGGTTAAAGATGGCAGTAAGGCCTTACAACAACAGAATTGCAACCATGTGTCTTACAAAGGGATAGGAACACTCATGATGGGGTCTTCTTCTATTTAACACGTAGTTTGAGCTGATTCTCCACTCATCATTAAACACTTGCCCTTGGAGGGACTTTTTTTTTTGCCCCTTTTCATTATTTTTTTTTTCTCATCCTCTTTAACTTGTTTTCTCTGTCTGACTTTATCCTCTTTCTCCCTGTCTCTGTGTCCCTCTTCCAGGCAGTTATTACCCGTCTAATTAATTCCACATGCTGACACTGGTCAGGCGTGCTGTCTCACACACACATCAATTTCACACACACACACACACACACACACACACACACACACACACACACACACATCAATTTCACACACACACACACACACACACACACACACACACACACACACACACACACACACACACATGCACCTCCAGATATCCTGGCTAAGCCTTCCCTCCCTCTCCCTCGATCTCTTTCCTTAGTAGTCTCACACAACTGCTTCCAGCCCGAACAATTAAGTTCCCATCAAAGTGAAAGCAGAGGTCTTAAAGCTGGAACACTTGAGGCTAACTGGCCGTTCTGGGCAGGCATGCAGAGTACAGATGTAGACATGACAGAAACTCTCTTCTTTGACTGGGCGGATGCAGTGAACTGCTGCTGCAGGAAGTGGTTGAAACAGTCGTTTGTCTCATTCGTGACACTGAGGAATGCTCTCGTGGCGGTGCAAAGGAGTGCTGTTGGGTTTCGCGCTTCAAAGTTAATGTGCATTTGTAATAGGTTCAGCACTTATAAGCAAAACACTGAACCTTTCATCTTCCTTTTTTTTAGTCCAAACATAAGAGCAAAGTGCACAAATATGTTTTCTTTTTGCCATTATTCCTGGACTCACAAGGTTCTTCTTCATGGTTGTTATATTTGCACATTTAGCCCCGGTTGAACACTCTTGAAATATTTTTATTTGGCATGAAAGTGCAGTTAAAGAAAGAAATATGAAAAATTATTTTGGGCAAGTGATACATTTCTGGCTGTTGTGGATTGTCTGATATAAAAATTCATCATGGGAAATGACACAGTGAAAAACAGCTGATAGAGGTTGAGACTTGAAAATAAAGTTATGCTGATGTGTTTTTTTAACTCTAAGTTTTAGCTCTCATTTAATTGAATTCATCATTTCATTAATGTTTTTATGTCCTTGTTTTTTTTCTTAACTCTAAGCTGTTTTGGGAGCAGTTAAGTTCATATTTCTGTTTGAATATTTATTCATAATACTTATTGTTAAAACAAGGTCAATTTAAGTCTGTTGTTCAGTAAATGCTGACCCTGTTTGACCTTTAAATTAGACCCAGATTTGGGACGCCGGTGGCTCCGTGTTTAGTTTGTGCGCCCCCCTGTACAGAGGCTGTAGTCCTCAAATCCTCGAAGCAGGCGGCCCGATTCAAGCCTGTGCCTCCTTTCCCGCATGTCATTTCCCACTATCGCTCCCTGATTTCCAAATCTATCCACTGTCCTGTCAATACAATAAAGGAATAAAAAAAAACAACAAAATTGACCAAGATTATACTCTGTGTTGGGGTTTGATAGCCCTGGTTTAAAAGAACTAATCATCTGCTAGCAGTCTTTATATCCATGTGTTAAATTATATTGTTATAATCTGGCCTCCATGACATCTCGTTTGAACAAATACACCCCCACTTTGCTGGAATCCTAAATGAGTTTGACACCCCTAGAGGATATCAAGGCATTACTAGGCCAGATGAGGTTTGTAACTCCTCCAATGTTTCCTTGATCGACTGTACCTCTGGTCCAGTTGGATGAGTCATGAAAACCTCCAAAAGGAGCTGCATGGGAAGCATTATGACCAGATGCATGAACCTCCTCAGCTGGATCTTTTCATTAAGAAGCAGCAGCGACACTTCTCAGCTTCCTTTGGGTTTCTAAGCTCCTTTTCCATATCGCTGCAGCTGAGCCTGGCTAACCTGCATAGGTTTCTATATTATGGTCACCATCAAGACTTCCTGACCAAAGATGAGGGTTTACATACATCATAACATCATATATTTACATACAACATAAAATCACTCCATCTCAGATCCATTTTATGCTCACTTGTGAGCAAAATCCCAAGAAATGTATCCACTTATGACAATAATTAACTTTAAACCAAAGGAAGCACTCCACAGTTTCCAGCAAAGAACAACAGCTTAAAGCAAACAGAACCACATCATCTGCAAACAATCATCTGCTGTTCAGACGCATTGTATGCTGGCCGCCTACAAAAGAGAGCCACCAACATTGGCAAGGACACAACACACCCAGGACACAGTTTGTTTTTCCCCCTACCATCTCCAAAGAGGTATAACACAATTTGAGCCTGGACTAACAGATTGAGAAACGGCTTCTTACCCTGAGCTGTAGCCTCCATCAACCCCCCTAAAACATACTCACCATACTGACACGACTTAAAATCGCTGCTAAGGACTGTTCTGAATAATAAAGCTCTACTGTGCACTTTTGAACCTGCTGCATGTCGGTCACTTTGTGCAATAACCATGATTCATTTTTATTTTCTATATTGTCCGTTGCTTGCTCTCGTCTTTAACCTCCTGTTTGTATTTTTATATATACATTTTTTTTCATGTCTATTGCTGCTGGGCTGTTTGCCACCAACAGAATTGGGTTGTATTGCATACAATGACAAAATCTTATCTGAGAACTCTTCATTGTTCTAAGGAAGCATTCCACTTATTTTTCACTTAGGTGTCATAAACTAAATTTGAAGCCCTCCTGAATCATGACCAAGGAGTAACAAAGTGTTGACAAATAAACTTAAAATCTGAGCATTTTATTTTGGTAGTAGTCACTTAAACTATAAGGGCTGCAGTGGTTTTCACTGTTGCCTCACAGCGAAGAGGTTCCTGGTTCGAACCCCGAACGGGAACAGGGGTATAGATAATGGATGGATTGACTTACAGTGTGTCTTTCATTTGGAGTTTCACAAATGCTACTCTAATCCACATGCGACAATTCTCTGTTCCTTCACAAAGCTGCATCTGTATGAGCTGTTTTTAAATGTAGCCAAGAAGAAGCCAGATGTATGCTCTATACTCCAATGTGGACTTAGTTAAACTCATTTTAGTTGCTTATGAGATACAGCTAGTTCAGAGACTTGGAGAGACATGATATCATAGCTTTTTAATAGTCGCGCAGAAAAGAAAAAACCCACATTTGGCAGTCTGCGACACTTGGCTAGCGAGCGAGTTGAAGCTATAAAAAATAAATATATATTTAAGACTTAAAGGGTATGAGAGCAGGTCTGTAAAGTGACCCTGCCCTGCCTCTTGGTTGCTCCAGCTCCCCAAATAGATTTACAGGCTTTCATTAAAGCAGCGAGCGGTTATGCAGGGCAGCGTCTCTTGGATGGCCAGCTGCGTGTATGTGTGAGCACGAGTATGTCTTTGTGGGCCTCTGTGACTCTACATATCTGTGTGTGTGTGTGTGTGTCTGTCTGTCTTTGTGTGTGTGTGTGTGTGTGTGTGTGTGTGTGTGTGTGTCTGTGGCCAGGCCTTAGATTACTTCCAGAAGTTGAGCTCCACAGCCTGCTGTTTCATTACAGCTACAAAGCGACCGCACAACTACACAGAGTGCAGAGTTGCAAAAACTTTTTTTTTTCCCCTTAGTTTGTCCTCCTTCTTTTTCTCTCTTTCATGGTTACAATTGGAATGGGAATACACATCTGTGGTGCTGTGTTTCTCTCCATTTTAGGATTTTAGGGAAAGTGGAGCTGGACTTATCCAATTTCACAAAAATATTTGCATATGAACCACCTTCGAAATGGCAGCTTTGAGATTCCAGCTGTTTCTTTGAACAACTTCAGCTGGCTTTAGCCAATAAAGTCATTTTTTGTACCTTACCCCTGTGTGACACAAGCTGAGTAAATGGGTGTGACATTTTTTTTTGCCTTTTTATTTTACTTTGCACAATGAAAATTTCTTTTTTTTTTACACTACTTGTTGTTGGAATTTAATGTTAAAGGACACAAAAAGCTAGTACAAGTCTTTAAAGGGACTTGATTATACAGGACACAAGTGCAACATGAATGGTTCTTGCTGCCATTGTTGTAAATCAAACAGCCTTGCACTCTCAATAGAAGGACAAAAATGCTAAAATAAATGGCTGTTTCTTGATATATTCTCTTGATGAAAGAGTATGTGAGCAGATGTTGGTATGAAGTGGCACTTAATGCTCAAAGCCAACTTAATAAGAAGTGGTTTTGTATAGATGCATATAACCTGCACTATACCACTGATTATAGTGCAGCACATGAGAATCCAGTTCCACTTTGAGCCAGACAAAAGGATGTGATGCTTATTTCTGATTGAAGCTCCCAATTTTTCAAAAAGCATAATGATGCCTGATGTTGTTCAGTGTTCGCTCTCCTTGGGAAGAATGAACTGAAACTGAACAGCCCTTGTACTTTTAGATTTCAATTGCAGGAAATATCTGGTTTTACTTATTTATGCTCCATATTTTAAGTACAAAACTCAATAAATAAATAAATAAAACTTCAAGAAGCATTTCTTATTAGGTCCAGAGCAGGATCTTGTCGTAAGACTAAAAAGGTCCCATTCACACACATGCAAACAGTTTCACACATACCTTGTATGTGAGAAGAAAAAAGTCAAAATCCGTTGAACTGGACATTAAATGAACTTCATTGTGCCAATTCTTTAGTATAAGCCTGCATATTGTCAGAGTGATCAGATGTGTGAGTGGAGCAGGTCAATGTGCAGATAGTTGCACACTGTTGTTGCCTGTGGAAGGTATGCAGACTTGATTCTCAGGACAAGATTATGATTATGAAACGTTTGCAGTTTGGTTAGGTAAAGAAACCAAAAGAGCCAAGTTAGGCCGTGTAACAACGCAGGGTTTTTGGTTTAAGCTCCCGTGGGGAAATTTAAGTTTTTGTCAGTTTTGGTTACCCCCTGTGGATAAAATCATATGTCATATCTCTTTGCTGAGTTTGTGCTTTTCATGCATCTTTTTGCCAGTCAAATGTATCACTCATCAAGAATCTTTGCCATTGAAAAAAGGCTCATTCGTGAAAGTGCTGTTAATAATCTACATTCTGGCAGCTGTTTCAGACATTCAAAAAACAAACAGGTAGAAATCATCGACCTTTGTGCAGATGGTCTCTGTTGCTTTTGGTAGATCATTTCACAGGCGCATTAAATACAGACATTCAAAAGAAGAAGTAAAGTCCTATCCTGTCCATAGTGTAACTTTTTTTTTAAATAAACAAACTTTAATCCTTGGTTTACACGGAACACAAATCTTGATCCCCTGGATGAAAGTCACATGTTTTTCTTTTGATATTGAATAAGTTGAACACATTGTAAGCTTTATTTCTTGGATCAGTAAACTGTTGCTTGAATGCCAAGTAAGAACCCTTTTCCATCTTTAGAAAGGCCACCTAAATACTAGTCTGATTTAATTACTAACGCCCAGAATGAACTAAATTGGCACAAACTTCTTGTATTTACCTCGTAAGCCCTAATTACTTCACCTTTACAAGCAGAAAATAGGCCTGGCATGCTTCATAATAACAACATAACCAAGAGTGTGTTCATGTGTGTATGTGAGACATTCAGAGGCCTGACATTGATTCTCCACACTTCAGACTTCCAGATGTGGCTGATTCAAACCAGCACCTGGCAGGTTTTTTCAATAAACACACACACACACACACACACACACACACACACACACACACACACACACAGACTCACGCATGGACATACATAAACATTGAAGAGGTTATGGGAGCGATCCAAGGGAGGGAGTAGCTGGAATTTATAGCATCCTCTTCCTGGGCTGTTTATTAATACCCTGTGTGTATGTGAGAGTGTGTTTGAGTGTGTGTGTGTGTGTGTGTGTGTGTGGGTGGATGGATGTGTGAATTAATCCACTGCTTGACTCCCTTCAGTTGATCCCACTCATGCATCGCTAAAAGGAAGCATTAGGCGTTCAGGTAATTTGAATCGCGGATTAGATGAGAAGAGGAGAGGAAAACATGGAAACGGACGAAAGAAAAGGAGGATAAGAGGGAAACCTGGGCGTCTCCAGAGAGCCTTAATGATGGGGCAGAGTGAGAGAGTGACATCAATCTGCAGGAAGTAGAGATCATATCAGTCCAGGAAGCAAAGGCTTGGACAGATCAGAACTCACACAGGTCCGCCTAGACAGAGCTGATTGCTGGGTGTCATTTTCACAGCTGAGCCTTGTAAAAGTTTCCTTCATGATGCAGATTGTGCCAAATGCAACAGGACGGTAATTCCTTAGTAAAATTGTTTTCAAGAAGAAAAAAAAAAGGTCTGTATAGATTGTCGGTCTTTAAGATTAATACGTTATAGTATAAAAAAGTCAACCTCTTATCTGTGACTAGTTAGTAGTTAATTAGGCCCTTCGTCCACCTAGCATCTTTTTCTACGCAGAAAAGCGCTGGCTGTGCGCTGCAGAGTGCTTGCATGAAGTGTTTTTGCACTGAGAAGAAAAGTGCTGCCTGTCTCTATGACAACAGTCTGTTGACAATGTATGACTGACAGTGCTCTGTTGCTTTTTACTGTATGATTTATCATCTAGATTTTTTATTTCCGGATCAGACACGGATCAAAGACCATGTGGGTACAAGACACAACCGTTGGCGGCAAAACTAAGGGTAATATCATTCATTTGGAAAAGAGCGATGGTGACGTCAACAGTGCCTTTCTGTTGAAAGAAATTTAGCTTTTCTGCTGTGAACGCTCTCTACTCAACTGAAAACAACTGAAAAAAGACGCTGGCGATCAGAAAAAAAAAACTGCTGGTTGGACACGGGCCTAAGTCAGTCAGTTAATTAGTTAGTTAGTTAGTTACTTAATCTGATTCTTTATGCATATGTCCCAAAAAAGAAAAACAATTCATAATACATTATAATTCCATGACTGCTGTAAGAAACAATAGTAACAGGCTGTTGTCTTAAACTGAAAACAAAAGGCGAAAAAACAGAGATGGTTGTTGTCTTATTATCATGGTTAACTTGATTTCTGTCCATTACTGTATGAACTGCTACACATCTTTGTACGTCTTATTACTATAAACTTAACTTTAAACTGTCAGTTCACCTGAGTTACACATGCACTGAAAGGTATCTGCTTTCAGAGTTGAGACCATAATGTTGTCTTGATAGATTTATGGACACTATATGATGGAATTCATTCTTAATTGGAGCAGTGTTATCGGCTTATTTTGAGAGAAAAACAGAAAAAGCCAACAACAAGCTTGTGAAGTCATAAACTGAACTTGTGCTGAAATGGAGTAAAAACCATTCATGTTTAACCGGATCTCACTACCTTCAGGAAGAGGATGTTGAGACAAATACTGTGATTTATGCACAGGGGTAGAAAACACATTCTGACAGGGAGCAATGGAGATGATGGAGGAGATTATAGACAGAGCTTTCACCACACAGGCCTTCTAGGAGAGAAAATCCCCTATCACTGCTTATAAATATATCATTTCCATCAGTCAACTTTATCTTATTTTGTAACTCACATATGTGAGTTTTTACCAACCAGCTTACATATATTATTGATTTATTAAACAAATAGTATTTTGTGTGTTTTTTATGTCAATCAAAATGTGTTTAAAGTTTTCAGGATAATCCGCTGGGGCTTTTTATGATCACGATCAAAATCTCAACTCTAAAAAATGTCACCATTTAGATCTGAAATGCAACATACAGTATATCTAAGTGATGTGCTGCCCTTACTTGTGTGAAAAATGTGCATTTCTCTATGAATGAATGAATGAAGGGAACCTTTATTGCCATTAGGGGAAATTGTCTTGCACCAATCAATACATCCCGAAAATACATCATCAAAGCATCGCATGTTCACATGAAAGGATGTCAAGCAGCAGGTTCAGTAAAGTGCAGAGTGCCAAGAGTGTTCAGTATAATCAGAGCTTATTAAGCAGCTGAATGCTTTTAGTCCTTATCTATGTCCTTATCAGTACTGGCAGTACCCACTTTTCATTTCATTCATCCAAAATGAGGATATTGTCTATATAAAATGTTTACAGTAGTCGCAAGCTTTCACTCTACACTCCTACCATTACTACTGCTTTTATAAAAAGCCAAATTCATATTCTTATGAATAACTCTAAAAGAGATCACATGTATCTTCTTATATCTCTCATTAAAGTCAGAAAAATGTCAAAGGAGGGTAGCTAAATAAGACAAGCTCTTCTACGTCTTAATATGCTCTTCCTGATGTCATGTGTTGTAGGTGCTGGCTGTGGTTAAAACATAGCAAAACAACACCGGTTAGTGTTACTCAGACCTCGTTTGAACTTTGAGTCAGCATTTTGTTGTGAACATCGTTTCAAACATTTGGCATACAACGTGTACACAGCTCGATAAAAAGTGTATCATATATCTCAGTGCCTTTAGAATTTATAATGGAAAACTGTTCGCATTATACTTGTAAGCCATCATCCCTTAAAACTGTTGGTATTTGAATGTCATTACACTTTGTCTACCATTTAAGGTTAGGATGTGTCCACATCTTTAGAACAACATCTTAGAGGTTTAAATGCAAGCTGTGTTTGTTTTCGAAACCTCATTTTAAAGAGTGAAAACCAAAGGGGACATGGCAGGTAGAGACCTCATTATCACCTGAAACCTTCACCACTGCAGGTGTAAAACTCATTACAAGCAGTTCAAACGCAGCAAAAAATCTCATCAAGAAGAAACCGGCATCTCAAAAAACAGAAGCATAACCACAAAGGGTAGAAATTTCATTGCCACAGCCTCAACATGTGTTTGCTCTAAGACTGTCAAACAGTCATGTAGATGCTTGGATTGTCTTCTCTCTCTCTCTCTCTGTCAGAATTTGGACTGATTCATTTTTCCATGCTTGTCAAAATGACTCTGAGGAAAACACCAAACTTCTGCAAAACCTACGAGAGTTTGGCAAGTGAGTTTGTTCAATTGGGTTTGCCAAATCTATCCACAAACATTGGCCCTTCCAGATATTTTCAAAAAAGACGTTCATGCCTTCTTCAGTACATCTGTATTTTGATGAACTATTTAGCTGCTCCAAGCTACACATGGCTGTACAGTATAGTAGTGTTGTAGTCAAGACCACACTAACTGAGACCAGAGTGCTCTGAGACTGAGACAAGACCAAGACCATAACTATCAAAGAAAAATCATCATCTTGTGTGCAGCGAGCATGTCAATCACTTCGACCGTAACACAGAAAGATTGCGGCCGTAACCGAGGGATAAAAAGTCTGATCATGAATACATTAAAATGATTTGTTGTTTTAGAAAGGGTCTCTTTTCCTTCTAATCACAGTAATTACGTGGAAAAATAGCCAATCAATGGCGGTCTTGACCAGTCTTGATTTAAAATCTGGAGACCGAGACTATACACTTTAAGAAATGATTCGTGGGGTTAGTAAAATACACTTACAATAAATATGTTTTTCAACATAAAATAATAAGTTTGTTACTTGTACTAGATTTAGTAAATTCACCACATTCTTATATGGAGTTTTTGACAAACTCAAAATGAAAGAACATTGTCTTAACTTATTATTATATTGATTTCAAACACATTTTTCTGCATCCAATTAACATTTGTAGATATTAAGTTAGTATATCTTAATTACCTACTCTTTTTCAACTGCGTGCGTCATTTCTAAGCGGTCACGTGTGAATTTGCTCAGACTTGTCCTGCTGACACACAGTGTCCACCATGTTTGAGAGAAGCGTGTTTTTTCTTCAAGAAAACTCATTCAGATACTAGGTAAGTAGCTATTTTTTTACTATTTTTCATGACTGTACCTGCACACAGTTCCAAAAATCATTTTAACACAGCGCTAAACTTAAATTAATGTGATGTTTGTCCTAAGCTAACGTTAATGTAGCATTGACATGTTGCTAGAACTTCACTGACCTAGCTTTCAGTGTTTTCAATGTACTCTTTATTTTGTTTGTGTTTCACAGAGTCAACTGAATGCTGTTACTCAGCATGCACTTGTTGTTTGAAAACTAATACTAACTTTTGTATTTGGTTCTAATTTAAAGTTTGCTTTAGGTTGTGTGGCTGGGCTGTTTGGCATTCAGGTGTAGTTTAACCTGTGACAAATGTAGGTTAAGATGTTTTTGGGTTAAAGTCGATGACATGTTCAAGACGGAATGGTAAAGGCATTTTTGTGTTAAATATTTTGAAATATTTGTCTAATACTTTAAAAATTTGACGGATTACTTTAAGTTTTATAATGCAAAAACTAATAGATATGTCTTATTTGAAAATGATATGTTTCTGAATCAATTTTAGTTGTACATGATAAATCTATAAAATACAGACTGGTCAACACTCAGTCCTCTCCACCCTGCTATGTACTTTGTTGTACATTGCTGTTGAGAATCAGTTTTAAGAAATTTTTTCCCCTTCTGCCTGGTGGTTTATCTCTGGGGGAAGGCCTTCAAGGAAAACATGGTAGGTCAATTCAGACATTAAAGTTTAGAAACACTACTTGTGTAACTTTTGTTTTAAACCATGATGACTTAAAAAAAACTGACATGTCGATTCTGACGTCCTTATGCCAGGATTCTGAAGTGAAGGATACTGATGGAGATTGTTGTTACCAGAGGAGCCATAATGTCTGATGCAGCCAGCACAAAGATAGTGAAGGAACGTAGCCTTGAAGACCTGGATGAACCAAGAGCTGTGCCTTGCTGATGAGTCTGGTATACAACTCAACCTCAGATACCCAAAAGAATTGATCAGAACGCTTGAGGTATTTCAACAGATATTTTTTAAAGCTAGATGGTCTGAAAGCAAGCCTAAAGGTAATGTTCTTAAAACAATAGACTGCTTTCCTGCAAAAAAATATGAAATCTATGGTGATTGTTTTTAAAGTGTGCTTTTGGTATGCTATTGTGTATATGCTTTTATAATGAACAGTTTTAACATAAAGTTGCAATGTGTTTTTTGGTCTGACTTAAGTGAATTTAGTTACTTAAAAAAGTCAATGCAATGCACCTGAATTGTATTAAGTTTGAGCAAAGTAAAAATAAATAAGTTAGAACAACTTAAATGAAATGAATTAACAACTTAATATGACTACAACTTTTTAATAAAAAATAAGTTAGTTCAACTTAATTAAGCTTGGAGAGGTCAAAACTAATGATGTTGGTTGTACTCAACTAATTTGGTAAGTTTGACAATAAATACCTTAAAGGATTTACTCAATAACACTAGAGTTGGATCTACTTAAAAAGATCCATGCAAATTGTTACCTTGTTTTTTTTTTCAAGTTCATCCAGGGTATATTTTTTTAGATTGTAGACTGAGTAAAAAAAAAACGTTGATTCCGAGACAAGACCTTCAAAAAGTGAGCAAGACCGATTTCAAGCTCTACGACACTAGCCTATAGTATGATGACCTGTTAGCGAGCTTAGTCATGGCTGAGTGACGTTTACATTGAGTCACCATAGATTCATTTAGAACTATATACTGTATATATATACATATATATATATATATAGCGAACACACAAATATGAATAACATTTCCATAGGCAACAATTGTAAACCATACAATACCTCATGTGCATTATGTTGCATTGCATTGTGACGTGATGCAGTGCAATGCACCACAATGAATGATGAAGCATAGTAGCAGTGTAGGGTTTTCTCGCACAACTTCCCCCGACTACCACAGTGCAGAGAGAGTAAATGGTTCAATGAGGTCAAAAGGCTCCAGCAACAACTTTATTTACTTTATAAAGTAAATGAAGTTGATCTTCATACTACTAGTGTTTCTGGATCTTTTTGAGCTCTTCATGTAATGATATGATAAGCTACAGTACGATGCGATGCGGTACAAAATCCTGCACACATTTAGATGTCTCCACAACAACAACAAAACAACAATACCCAAAATCTGATACTGTTTGTATTATAATAAAAAATGAATAACTTGCATCATAATTTTTTGGGCCTTATTATGAGAGCATGGGCAGAAAACAACTGGGAATCCCTCTTTAAGAAAACCCAAAGGACAAAAAAGAAAGGAAAAGAAAGCCAGGCTGTAAGGTGACAGCCATATTTTTTGTTGACTATCAACCCAGACTTCCCAACCTAGACGCCTGCTTTGCATATACTGCAGGCAACAAACAAGATTCAATCATGCTGCGGAGAGAATGCTGACATCAAGAACAATGTAATACCAGCATATGCAGGGGCATGATGGGACTGTTCATTACATTCACAGCATATGCAGCGGTAGACTGCAGTTTAATACAGAGTGCAGATGAGGTCTCTCTGACATCTTGCAGTCTAATTTGACGGTTGCTGTGGTGCTAGTAGCACTAGCTTTTCAACACACACTCACATGTAAGCTTTTTCAGGTGCTGTTTAAGTTTGACCACTGGGCATTCACCACAAACAAAAAAAACACCCATATATCTCTCAATCTATAGTATGGGACACAGACACACACACACACTTACAGACACACATACATTTGGACCAACAATCCATCAAAATGATCAAGCAGGGAACGAATGGGAGCTGGCCGGTCGTACATCAACCTCTCTGAGCTTGTTAAGACAAACAGAAACACACACACGCACACACACACACACACACTCTGGACACAGTGCTACTTGAAGTCGTCCCTTTGAAATGACAAGCAGGGCAGCAGAGACATTGGTTTACATAGACAGGCAGAGCAACAGGCTGATAAGACAGTCAGATATATGGATAGAAGGTCCATCATTGACAGATGAGTAATGCTACAGTGGCAGATAAGCTCAGTCTGGGAGGCAAAACATATTTAATCCGTTTAATCCCGGTTAATATTCATTGAGATAACAATCCAAAACCAATCATGAACCAAGCCACTCTGGTTTACTCTCTAATGCTTTGTTTCAACAGAGGAAGACATGCAGACAGGAACAAAGAAAGTGTCATAACAAGGGAAGAGATGAGTCGTGACACTTCAGTGAAAAAAATTGGATATAGCCTAAAATCACTTTCCACTAATTGGCTGCCTGCTGTGATTTGACAGCTGATCGTCAGTGAACCTAGTGGATGGAAAACTGTAAGTGTTTATACTTCATCATGTTGTGCACTTCTTCTGTGCATTGTGTTGGACTAGAATCCATATGATTTAGATATTGCAACTGACTAGCTTAGCAGTACAGCTTTATTCCGCATGTTTCTTTGCTGTGATTGGTTTTGTGTCTAGAAAAATGTAACAACAGAAGGAAACTGGGAAAAAAAGGGAGAGATTGAAGACTACTCACTTTTGTAAATAGGTGATGCCAGGCTACAGTTTATTTCCTTAAAAGGTAAAGATGAAGGACAGATGTAGGTTAACCTCTGTGAGGATATGTTTTTGTAAGTGGATGGTAACATTAAGGCAAAGTTTCTCAGGTTTTAAAATTGATTCACGTCCAGGGTTAATTTTGCCAATGGCATATCCAGTGTCCTCTTCATGTAACAATATACAATAAGTGTGCAGATAGTACAAACTGTAAAGGTTTTTCAGTCTTAAGAATTGGTGCAAAATAGCATAATTAATCTGTGGTTTTCAGGGAATTGTCTATTTGATGTCATTCCCTTGTGAAAATTTCAAGCAGGATGGAAACCAAAATCAAATCAGTCTCAACTTCTGTTACTACTACAACAGTATCATCACAGAGCTTTTCCAACCTCTCTATTCAAGACTCAAAAACGCTTTGTTTTGTTGTTGATCTCTTTATGATATATCTTTATGATAGAGAAGTCAAACGCAGAAAATTACATTTTGATAAATCCAAAAATAAACTTAAGCACATGCAAAGATGCACTAAGCCATAGTGACAATATGTGGTCTCTTTTTAAATGGATATTGCAGTAGAAGGTTTTTTTTTTCTTTTGTTATCAGCCCCCTGCTGTGCTGTTTGTAACTACACCAAGTTGCTGCCCTGTGTCTGAATTTATGTTTACCAAGAGACTGTAAAGACCTGACAGTTGTGTTCGAGAGTTTACGGGGATTTTAAGATGCATGCTTTATGACTCTTCAGTGCCAGGGGACCTCTTAGATTGAGTCTTTACATTTTTTTTAAAAACATGGCTGTTTAGGTAGGCATTCATGTTATTGTGTTCATATGGTCTATTAACTGTGAATTGTCTGTGTATTTCATTCTACTGTTTACCATATCCTGTTGTTGCATTTTCAGTATGAATACATTTTTTTTTATTACATGGCTCATTTCACCACCTTTTTCATTATTTTATGTATGTGTAGGCCTATTATAAATATAAGTTAAGCACTATGTGACTTCAGCGAAAAGTGCTAAATAAAATTGACTTGCTTACTTAAGATATTGGTCGCTTCCACCACCCATACCCTCAAGCCTGAGTGGTCCAGAGAGTTCCCCCTGCTGTAAACCTCATCTGTTTTTCTAATGTTCAGTTCTATGGAGCTCATCTGGTACGATAGAACGTTGCTGTCCGTACACAGGCAATATGGGATTGTTTGGTTGCCTGACTTGCCCCAAAGCCCATTTTATCAGTGCATGTTGTTAGACACAATTGAAGTACCCTAAGTCATACACAGCGTATGAGACATTGGAAGACCATGAAACAAAAACAAAATGTAGAAGCCATGTAGATTGGATTGTTTGAGTTTCCCCCCATTTCTCTGCCCACCTCAGTGAAAACTGCCAAAATCCAGATATAAAATCAGGTGCAAATCATTTTCAAAGCTAACTGGTGTATCAGTCATCCCACTTGAATTGGTGTAAATTAAAAACATGTCCTTAAATAACCTTTGAGAGACAGATTTTACTGAGTACTGATTGTGTTTGAAAGCAGGGGCTTTAAATCACTTAGCACATCATTAATAACAACTCACTCGTGCAGTAAAGTGTAAAACAGCATTCTCAAGTTTTGCACTCTGTGTCTGTTCATAAGTTGTACTAAACTAGTTATTGATTCATGTTTGGATTGAATGCTACAGAGCGGGCCATGATGTGGCGTGTCCTACTCAAGAAAATTCCCTCAGATCGGACCGAAAACAAGAGCGGCAACAAACCCATCAATGGCACTACAAGCCAAATCATTCGGCTCCGTAATTACAACTGAGCCACAACCGGCCCGCTGTGGCCCAACAGAGGAAGGGAGGCTGACAAGAAGAGAGGAGAAGAGGGGGGGAGATAGATTTCATGAGTGAGAGCCTCCCAAAGGGCCCAGGGGGATTGTGGTTACAATGTTGTACTCTACATCTGTTTACAGCAGAAAGAAAGGACAGACGGATGAGGCGGGAGAGAGCGAGGGAGGGACGGAGGGAGAGATGTTGCCTGCCGCATGCTGTCATATCAGCAAAGTAGTAACTGTACCTCATTATGTTCTATTTCAGTCATCACCGTACGTATACGAGCACAGACACACTGATCCGCCATCCTACTGCTAGTATCATGAGCTGTGAAAGCATCACATCAACAGAAAGCAGAAAGAGGGAGAAGGGGGTAAAAAACAAATAGGAGAGAGAGAGATAGAGAGAGAGAGAGAGAGAGATAGATAGAGAGAGTGAGTGAAGCAGGGATTGAGAGCTGTGTTGTGTTCAGGGTGCTGAATGCTAATCAGTTTCTTATTGTTTGTAGCCGATGGCAAAGATTTCCACTTGACTCTTCTGTGTTGCTAGTCGACGTTTGTTTATGTGTTTGTGTGTGTGTGTGTGTGTGTGTGTGTGGTTTTACACAGTGGTTTTGAGCATTATTTTAAAGCCACAATTTTATATGCAAACAAGAGTCACTGACAGATGAAAACATAGATCCTATAGTTTTTGGGGAAAGTATTTCACATTAAAATAGTTTTAAAATACCCTTTTTTATTCATCATTTGAGGTGAAAGAGTCAACATTAAAGATCAATTAAGGATCGTTTGGTTTGTGTGGATCTTGAGGCCCCCTGTGAACAATGCATACATACATCTTTTTTTTTAACAATAAAACGTACCACTCATCAAGAATCCTTACAGTGGAAAATTAAAAAAGATATGCTGTTCTGTCAGTGTACTGTAAAAGGCTTCGTCTGACACCTACCCTGCGGCAGCGTTTTTTAGACATTAAAAATAACTATATAGAAATAGTCAATCTTCATACTGATGGTTTTGTTTTGCTTTTGTTTCTCAAAGAGTCATCACTATTTATTTCAGACTGTTTCATAACTGGCAAAACAACTCCTCACAGTAGCTTTAAACTAAAAAACAGGACAGGACAGGCTGAGGTAGGCTGCCTAGACCTTAACATTGTAGAAGCACAATCCTCTAGTTGGTCGTCATATTGGGAGTAGTTTACATAAGCTGTGATTGTATACTCTTTAGCGGGTTGGCAAGTAAAGACACTGCAGAATGACCTTTGGAAACTCACAAAAAACCTGGCCATTTAATCTGCAAACAGCTGTGGAGAACATCACTGTAACTACAAGGATGAGCCAATACTGCAAGGAATTATTGGATCTCTATAAGATGTCAGAAGACATATTTTTCCACTGGCAGTATTCTTAGATACAGGTGCAAATCTTGATACATGCTTTTATTAACCTAGTAATACAATTGCATTTATTAAAAAGGAGGGGGTAGTTGATTAAAGTATGCACAAAAGTATCATTATGTCTGGTTGGGAAATAATTATTTTCCACATAAAGCAGTTCAAACAGGGAAACTAGCAGATACCCATAAGGGATACCTGAATCGACTTTGTTGTTATTTATTGGAAATAATAACCAAATAGAGGTGGCAGTAGCTCAGTCCATAGGGACTTTTGTTGGGAACCGGAGGGTCGCCCATTCAAGTCCCGATGCAGACCATAATATGGAAGTTGGTGTGGTAGCTGGAGAGGTGCCAGGGCACTTCCTGAGCACTGCCGAGGTGCCCTTGAGCAAAGGCACCAAACCCCCAACTGCTCTGGTACGCTCCCTGCGTAGCAGTGTGTAGCAGCCCCACTCTGACATCTCTACACTAATGCATGTCCACAGGTCCTGTTTGTGCATGAGTGTGATTTGGGCCTATGTGTGTGAGAAGCATGTCCCTATAAATAACAGTGTAGACCCGTGTATCAAATCAAAAATCAAATGCAATGACCAAATCTATCTGTAGACTGAATCATCAAAATCCATGTTAAACCAAATATATATTAATAAGTCTTGAACAAATTCAGAAAGACTAGAAGAAGATGTTGCTTTAATGCCAGCCAGTTAATCCACAATAACAGGCTCTGGCCTCAGCTACCATCCCTGGAGGACTTTGAATGGCTGAGACTGACCGAGGGTCAGTTAGGAGCCGTTCTGAAATGTAAAGGCCTGAACACTGAAAGATAATGTTCATGATGGCATTTCTTATTTTGTAGGACCTGTAAAAACTCTCTTTGAATGTAAAAAAAATGCTATGCTTTAATCTTATTATGTGCTCCAACCCAGGAAAAAATGTTGGTTAAACAAGCTAGGTGTGCTGTGTGTATATCTTCACGAGCTTTGTCTGGCTTAAAGTGGGCAACAAAACCATATTTTAAAAGATAACAATAACACGACTCTTTAACAGAGATTAATCAAAAAACACATCTCTGATGTTGGAAGCAATATATGACTCTCAACACCTCTTTTATATTTCAGTCCAAAGAAAAGGTTGCACAAGGACACATGCTCACTTACCGGTGATAGACAAGTTTTTGCTTTATTCATTTTATCAGTTGTTTGAATCCTTAATTCCTCCAACACAGAGGTTAGTCCTTTGCTCAATTTGTATCAAATCAGTTACTTTCACTAAAATGTTGTATTTTTTCGTCATTTACCTCAGGATCCCTAGAAGAACAGTACACTAGCATATTGTAAAAGCATCAAATAAACCTGGTGCAGCAGTAGTTTGACAGCGACTGTCCCTGCCTCATTATCATTCACATCATGGCCCTGATAACTGTAACAACATCCCTGCTCTTTCTCATTCTCCACTCTCTCCCTCAGACTCTCAATCGGCCTTTTCCTGTGTTTACATCTTACACTCTCATCTCCAGCCTTTTATGCTGTTTCTAATCTGTTGCCGCAATCAATCTGTTTGGATGGAAATGCAAATCTGCAATTAGCCAGTTCACGTTAACTGCAGATGAAATGGTTGACATTGCCCAAATTGGTTTTCTCTCAATCTCTTCCAATTCCTGGGCTCCCTCTTCCCCCAGCTTTTATTTATCCTCCATGTTTCCTCTCTCACCAGACGTGGGTCTTGTTACATTGCTAACCTGAGGATGATTCATCAAACAACACCCCTGTTTGTTACTCTTCGTGCGCAACCACATGTGTTTACCTGAGCTGGTGTCTTTCGAAACAGAGAGAGAGAAAACAGAGCAAGAGTAAACATGCCGTCTCCCCGTGGGTGGTGCAGTTGCCTCCTGGGCTGACAGAGGCAAACACAAAAGATGGACAAAATATCAGCAACACCTGACAGTTGAACATGTTGTACACTGAAAAAAAGCAACCCCTGTAAAGCTTTTCATGTTGAGTTTTTGATAAGCTGGGGCAACTGCGAATCTGAATGTATGTGCAGCAGGTGGAAAGACTTACATAGAAAATACAGTGTAATGTTTATAACAGTACATCAATCCAGGGTAAAAAAGACTACAAACTATGGCACGGAAACTACTCCGAACACAGTCTCATACAACAAGTGACATCTCGGATGACTGGGGGCTAAAGGGTTAATAACTAATCTAGCGTTGATTAGCCAATTACTTATGTGCTAAATTGTTTGTGTGTTTGTTTTCAAAGGGGGGGGGGGGTACTGTATTTTAAGTGCTTGCAACTGTGAGTTCTCCTTACAAGCTCTTCACATGACATGCAAAGATTAGTTTCAAAATCTATTGATTTAATATTACTATGAATGTAATTTCATACTTCTGCACAAGGACATCTGCATCTGAAGGTGAGTCATGTCAAAGATCTTTAAATACACTGCTTGGAGATGAAGTCCTTTTAAGTCTCAGTGGTAGTATTTATGACAAGATGTGTTAATGATGTACTGTATGTTGCAGTATTGTAATGAGATACCTCAATCAGTTAGTTCTCATTTATCAAGAGTGTCCAATCCATATTTCCAGTCTCTATAGGATTAAGAGGTACTCTGCCTCTGCCAGAAAATCATATTACAGTTTACATCCATGTCCGTCCAAACAAGTTAAATATATGTGATCTGACGTGTAGGTAAAAAATAAACTGCTTAAACAGGCTTTTTTAAAATGAAGAACAGAAAGCTGGCCCTAAATTCATGCTTGAGTCCGAATTGACATTCAATCCAAATTCACCAATGAGGTGTTCAGTGACGCAGTCCCAACAAAAAAAAAATACATTACATAAATTATACTGGATTGACCAAATGTGTAGTGGTTCTTACACCGGTGCGTTTCAGCCTTCCCAAACTTTGGGTTAATAATCTGAATTAAAACTCTAACAGGTAATCAATGCTGAATAATAAGGGGTTATTGGAAAGACTGCATTCTAATATTGCTTTAGTCCACTTACACCTTCACAGTTGGTGTTGGTACAGTTCAGATTACTGATGATTGGCCTTTGATTAATGTGAGTTTCTCTGCAGTGCCTATATAGCAGCTGTCACTGCTGCTGAGTGAGTGTTGGGACTTAGCATTTAAACCAGCTACTTAAATCAACCTGTACTACACAAACAGTGACTTATGGGGCTATAGGTGGCATACTGTCAGCACACATACCTGTCACGATACACATACCTATCATTGTACCCCTATGATGGGTGTTTGTGTGTCACTTAGACTGTGTTTGTGGCTTTGAGTGTCAGTGAATAAAAGTGATTTATGGTGTTGATTGGGTTGCCGTGCCCTCACAAATGGGTGAGACAAGGTCAACTGTACTGTATATAGTTTATAATTTATAGGTGTGAAATGACTTGTATGTGTACATATTCAGATATAGTGGTCCATACAATTTAGAGTGTAAGAGCTTGTGCATAAAGTGTAAAGTGAAAAGAGAGGGAGGCCAACTTGAAAAAAAAACCAGAATAAATTCTAAAACAAACAAAAGACAAAAAAGAAAGAATAAACGAAATAACTGCAGGACAAAGAGAGAGTCATATAGGAGGGGAAGTTAAAAGAACGAGAGACAAATTATAGTATATAGTATGGAAGAATTGACAGAGAAATTAAAGAAGAAAAAATGCAAAGTCCAAAATAAATTTAAGAAAAGAAAAGATAAAAGGGATGGTGCAAGACAGGAAGAGAGGGAAAGGAAGAATGAGTACAGATGAAATCCAGAAATAACTGAAAACGAGATAAAGTAAAGAAAGAAGGAAATGACAGTAATATAGTGAAAGTATAAAAAAAAATGCATTTCACTGCCGTGTGTCACTGCGACACAATACAAGAAACTTGTTCATGAAACTTTGGACATGAACAACAAACATTTCCACAAAAACAAATGTAATTATCTGTAAAAGACAGACACTCTTGTTGAATAAAATTAGTGAAGGACAGCAGAAGAGAACGGTTTGGACTGGTGTGATGCGGATCAGCGATATTTGATAATTAGACGGCAACACCGTGTCAAGACGACTAATTGTTCTCATCAGATGTTGGGAATAATTGTGTGTGGATACATCATCAAAACATGGCAGAGACACATTTGATCAGAGCAGATGTTCAATTAATTGCTGTTGAGGTTGATTGCATTAATGCTCTGAGTTTATTAGTCAGATGGACTGGTAATTACCACTCCGCCTCTCGCTCACATGACGTGATGACGCCTCACACAAACAGGCTCATGTTCATTCTCAACAACAAATGCCTTAAAAAACAAAGAGACGAAAACTTTTTATATGCAACTGATGTTCTGTTGTTTACAGAAAATAACAATTTTATTCTTCTGTTTTCCAAATTGTTATCAGTCTTTTGGCTATGTAATCACTAACTCAAACCCTAAATAGCAGCATTTTAATGATTTACCATTCCATTACCTCAGAGTGTGTGGTTCTGCATAAATGCCTACAGACAATTTTGCTCGATGTTTTACTTTTCCCTACAACCTGTAACCATCAATTCTTTCTGATGTTTTTAAACCACCGGCTTTTAAAGCACAAGGGAAAATGTGTGATTTCACAAGTGCTTTTGTTTCACAAACCTTTTCAATGTAATTTGCGACGTTCTCCTTAATACAGTTTATTGGGACTGTATACCAAATCAATCAATATAGATGTCAAATTTTGCAACAGCAATACTAAATTCAACTGGTTGTATCCACCCTGCAAGAAAGAGGGCTACAGCAGGTCATATATTCCAACTGCAGTCAGATTATTCAACATTATCACCACCACCACACTCCCATGTGAGAGGTTTTACCTGACTGTGTCATAATGTTCATTACAATCAAGATGCTACACACTGTGTGTGTTTTTGTAAATAACAGTTCTGTCTTTCAACAAGTGAACGTTCACATAGTGTATATTTCTAGTACTATATCTACTGTAAATATGTTAGCTTTTAAGTTTTTACTATTTTTTGCTGATTGTACTCCTCTTTTTTTGAGCTATTATAACAACCAAATATGGGATGAATAAAGTTTATCTTTAGTATGAAAGAGAAACATTTACTAAATTTGAGAGCCTGTATGATTTCTAATGCTCTGCACTGGAGCGGGGCATTGTTCAGGAGACACAGGACACATAAACCTCCACCAGTTTAAGCTTTTAAGATCAGCTGAAGGATGTAGTTTCAAACTTTGATAGTTATACCAACCGCAAAAACCCATGGGTGGTGAGGCTTTTAATGCAAAGCTAGACGTCAAACAAAATCTCAGGATGTCCCCACATGTGTTGTTGAAAAAAATATTGTGAGTTGTTTTAAGGAGACCAGGGTTATATCAAAAGCATTCCATGTCTTACTTAACCACTAGACCCAAACAGAATGGTATTTTGAATGGGGCACAAATTGGACTGCAAACCGTTGTTACATATAGGTATGAACATGTAAAGTATACATCTTTATTATGGACACTTGACATTAACAATGTTTTAGCCAAATTAAATATATACTGTATAACCTGCAGGTAAACGATAATATGCCCAAAGAGTCCGTTGGAAAATGTACTTTATTGAAAAAAGAGATTAAGTTAACTAACATAGCAAGTGTACAAATGACTGATTTGTGTTCATACATTACATCCCATGGTACATCATTTCTAACTTTGATGAAATAATGCACTCATTCCCTGGGGAATCACTGCTGTATCCTGTTTAGCATTGATTTTATTTACTTCCAAGAGATAAAGAGGTAGTATCTGCATGTCAGTATTTTAGAGACTCTGCCTGTCAGCAGCCAATCATTCCCACCTTTCCCTAGATGGTTGTTGGTGCTGCAGCTGGCATTTTCAAATTGAGCCAACCCCAAGAGAGCAGCAGTCCTTTACGCTAAAACACAAAACTGGTCAGGTGTTCTCTCACGGGAGAGGAGATCCAGTGAGGAACAACACATCCACGTCACCAGAATTCACATGAAAGCACTCTTATCCCCATCCCTCATTATCTTGTGTTTTAATTGCTTATATTAGACCGTCATGTGCTGAGTAAGGTACAGGACTTTAAGGAGCACGAGTTAATCCATTGTGTCACTGGATCAATTACTTATATTTGACAGCAGAGGTTTTTGTGTTAGTACGGAGAAGCCTCCTTTGGTGTGGTCAATTCAAAGTGAGCAAAATGCAGATATTATCTTTGCTAAAAAAAACATTTCTTTCTCAGAAATCATTCAGCTGTACAGGATTCTAACGATAATGAAGATCATCTCTGTTGTGTGTTGTATTGTTCTATTGTTGTGTCCAATTGTTTGTTTGCTTTAATTTATTATTTATTTATTACTACTCAAGTTAAACCAACTGGAAGGAGGTCTTGAGCTGATTGGCAATTTGCTTCTTTCTAGTTTAAGATATTGCTGTCATCAATCCATCCATTCAATACCACTTTTCTAGTTCGGGGTCGCAAGGGCGATGGAGCCGATTCCAGCTGTCATTGGGCAGGAGGCGGTGTACTGGACTGTTGGCCAGTCAATCACAGGGCTGACATATGTAGACAGACAACCAGCCACACACCTACAATCAATGTAGAGTCACCAACAAGCTAACCTAACTAGCATGTCTTTGGACAGTAGAGGAGGCCGGAGTAAATGGTACATTGACTTGAGCTTATATAGCGCTTTTCTAGTCTTCAGACCACTCAAAGCGCTTTTACACTGCATGCCACACCTACCCATTCACACACTGATGGTAGTGGTCACTATGTAGTGAGACCATCAGAAGTAATTAATCCCATTCATACGCATTCATACGCCGCCGAAGAAGCAGCGGGACAAATTTGGGGTTAAGTGTCTTGCCCAAGGGCACATTGGACATGTTGCTGCAGGCGCTGGGGATCGTACCCTTGACCTTCCGATTTAGAGACGACAACTCTACAAACTGAGCCACACCCGCCCCCTATCTGGTGGAGAACTCGCAACGCATGCACGGGGAGAACATGCAAACTCCAGTCTGGGAACTCGAACCAGGAATCTTCTCACTGTGAGGCTACAGCGCTGACCACTGCACCAATACAGTAATATTTTAGAATTGCTGAAGCTAACTGACACTCCCATTCAAACTGTCACATATGGCAGGAAACATGAAAAACAGACCTTTTATGTACACGCCTTAGGACAAATTGTCTTCCATTGCGGTTAAACAAAGGTAGATCATACTTTGAGATGAAATCCCTAACTTGAACATCAAAGACTGAGTTTCCCTTTCTCTGTCACATTCAGATCTCTCCATCAACACTTTTTGACAATTAAAATGGCAGACTGCTGCTCACTTTCCCCAGAGAAACTACTTTATCAACTCTAATACACTGTTAACATGACAATGTCTTGTAAAATAATCATAAGGTCACTGGCAGCAGCAAAACACTAGCTCAGGCTCAGTGTCATAATAATTCACCTGTAACCATTACTTTGAATTATTGGTGGATTATCATGACACTGAGCCTGAGCTAGTGTTATTACCATGACCATACTTTGTTCACAGTCACAAACGTCCACATTTAAAATGACATCTTCAGTTCAGTGTCACGACGCTTTCCTTTTAACAAGACCAACATGTTCTTTCTCAGAAAACTTATCTTTTAAGAAAGACAAATGAGGTGCCCTTCCAAATTAGCTGATGGTTTAAAAACAGTCTTGAGTGTAATTTTTCCAGCAATGAGACGAGACAAGAGCTCACTCGGCCGTGCTTCTCATAGAAAATGATCAGACCAATCAGCTTTGACAAAACTACATTGTTAATAGATGTATAAACTATAGAAACCTACTTTACTACGTACACACACCTGATATCAACAAACTGACTGGTTGGATGTTAAAGTGATATTTTGTCAACATAGATCAACATAAGTTATGTATTTAGAAAAATGTGCACTGTAGTGTTCCAGCATTATACAGTATGTGCTGTGAATTACTCAAATTACATCATCAGATTATCTTTAAGTCATGAAGTCAATTATCAGAAGTTTTTTTTCATCTAACTTTCCCTGGACTCCACTGAGGATCACAGTGATTGCACTGTGAAGCTGCACTTATTTTACCTTTAAATGCAACAATCACTATGTGCTTCAATATATGAACATTGAAGATTTCACAGTAAGAACAAAGATGTAACATACACCTGATGAAGTAAAGCAATTTCATGCCTTTTTTTTTGTTGTGGCTCATTTTTATCCAAAATCTACATACAAGTGTCCTCAGAGGACCTCAAAATGCAATTATTGTTCAAAGAAAAAATATATATACAGATGTATTCATTGACTCATTCTTTTCTCTGCTAGATCATCTGAGGGAAAATCCTCAGCTTGCTGCTAACGTCTACAATTAACCTGAATTTGTAGTCATGCATAACTGTGTACAGGCCCAATGTAAATTATACATCAGCCTTTGATTAGCAGTCAGCAGCCACCGAACATTTCCCTCTTCACCAGGCACATAGTTTAAAAGAGAAGTAGAGCAGCATTAGATGCACAAACTGTAGCTCTTGCTTGGGGAGCTATTCATTGCGCTCTGTTCATGTGGTGTGTGATACAAATGCAACCTTTAGAGGAGATTCTGCAAAGTACTTTTTTTTTTCAACTTTAATCAATTTGCATTTTTAATGCCTGGGAGCTGCATAGTGAACAGTTTAAACTAAATATTTTTAAAAAACCCAACATAGGACATACAGTCAACAGGAGTAACCTGATGTTTACCTTTTAGTTTGTGTTAAAATGTTCCCTAAATCTAAGGAGAGAGTTTAAAAAGTATCTTCTATCTTATAACAAACTTTTAAGATTCATCTGATGCTTTTATTACAAGCACTCACATTTGAAAAAAAGGGTTTCACATTTTAAATAAACAAAGCGTTCAGCATCGAGGCTCAATCAAGATCCATAAAAACATGTCAAATTCTTATCCAGTGTTTCAATTGTCCCTCTGGTTGAGAGCCTGATTGAAAAGATAATAGGAAAAGTGCAATACATATATGAAAACTAACGTCATTGAACTGACATTCTGTAACCACTGGACCCCTTCATTCGCTCCTTCCTGTCCAATCATGGATGTAATGTTCTTGTTTACATCAGAAACTGAAAACAAGTTAACCTTGTCTGTCATAAGAGACACACATGTACACACCTACATGTACATATAAACAAAGAGACACATCAATCACATGTCTAACCAATCTGTCCAGTGCTGAACCCTGTAATAGCATGGTCATTACACACACACACACACACACACACACACACACACACACACACACACACACACACACACACACACATGAATAATGGATCCTTAAATTGACCTGTGTATGTGTGTGAGTCAGATAGGTGCACATGTACTTCTAGGCACCTATGTCCTTGTACATAAGAAACAGTGTGTGTGTGTGTGTGTGTGTGTGTGTGTGTGTGTGTGTGTGTGTGTGTGTGTGTGTGTGTGTGTGTGTGTGTGTGTGTGTGTGTGTGAGAGAGAGAGAGAAATAGAAAGAGAGAGACAGGCAAAAAGCTGATGTATGTATCATCACTCTCAATACACACACGCACACACACACACACACACACACACACACACACACACACACACACACACACACACACACACACACACACACACACACACACACACACACACATAAACATATTACTGACAGAATCGCAGCTCAAGCTTTCAAGCAACCTTGATGGATACACATATCCACTAAATACACATGCACAGGGAGATGGAAGGGGGGGGGAGAGTGACATGAGTGGCACAGTTATCACACAGAACACACAAACTCCTTATGCCACATGTCAACATGTCATAGTGTCCTTGAGCAAGTCAAAAATATGCTCCCAACTGTAAAACCAGCACCTTTCAGCTGTGTACATGCTTGTGAATGGGAGGGCACCTTAGAGACAGCAAATAAATGCCGCTTGATTAGCTATTTTTGAATAACTTTTTGGATGAATAGTCAAAAATTCACAAGGGTGTTCAGAAGATATAAAACTCTAACGCTGGATTTAGTCTTATTCCTAAACATGCTGATGTGAAAAAACAAAAAGAAATGTAACTCCAAAGTTGTTTTCCATTTCCCCTCTGTGATTGTCTTCTTATCATGTGGCAACACTTGGTTAATGACATGAGGTAGCATATTATAGGATGCTATTTCTTTTTAGCTTCAAAGGCTTGGAATATCAACAAGACTTGCATTCAAATGTAATCAGATTTTATTTGTCGACTACAATTTAAATCAAATGACAATGTTCAGTGCCAGCTGGAAGTGTGACTTCTCTGTAAAGAGCCAAAAAGTGGAGAATGGGAGAACGCTTGTTCAAAAAGACTTTTTATATATAGGGTCCAGATGTGATTGCTCACTACCTCTACATTTAATTAGGAAATAAGTGTAAAACTATATAAGAGAACCAGAGCTTCACTTGAATTGGTTCTTATAACATGTTACTGTGACAGAGCCCCTTGTAGTTTTAGTGTGGTTTCAGGTTAGAGACCAAGTCCAAGTATGCCTGACACCAGAGTCGGCCGGCTCATTCGATCATTGTAAACACAAACGTACTGTACTAATACCGTACTCGGGTACTAAGCTTGAGTCTACTTGAAGAGGCGGTCTCTGGCATGACTCGTGTACTGCAGTACGGTCCGCGTGAGATGTGCATGTGCTCAAACAAGGAAGTGGACCGCTATATGACGTAATTCTAAACTCCTCCTCCTGTCACTTCAAAAACTGTCAGATCCGAGCAGCACAGGCCTGTTATGTCCTCTGAGCTGTAAGTTAGATGTGGAAGTAGAAAGAGGGTCGTTGTTGTCCTCTCAGAAATAACAAAAACATCCACAGTTAGCAGGATCGACTTAGCCCGCTAGTGGTTACCATGGTTATTACTTTTTCTTGGCGGATTTGCAAACCAACTATGTGCATACTGCCACCTGCTGTATCGGACTGTGTGCATACACAAGTGTACTTGGGCACTGAACGATGTTACAAAGGGGATTGCAGACCAGTGGGGGAGGGGGAGCAATCGTGCTGGGGCACGGTACAAAGACAATTGTGCTTAATGTAAAAACACCCTTAGTGGCCACTATCGCAGTGTCACTATAGAATATGAATAACATGAAGGTAAGGACACTCCAAATTGCAATTTTGTTATTTTTTTAATCATTGAGGGGTTTTTATGATGGACTAAATGTTGTTTCAGAGGCATTTCACATAAATGTGAATAAAATAATGAATACCTCAAATTTTAAATCAGTAACTTCTTTTAAAAACATACATGTCAATATAACGTTCCTTCAGTGGTAAAAGTGCTTCACATTGTCTTTTCTATCTTCTGTCTCTCTTTTTGTCTGATATAAATGTGCAGTGTCATACTGCCCCACTGACCCTGCAAACCTGCTGATGAAGCAAAAAATCCTGTTAAAAATGAACGGGCAAAGGACAGAGTCCCCATGGGAAATCATGGAGCCCCACTAACCAGGAGAGCAAAAAGTGACCACTCTCGCTCTGCTGTCACTATTCTTTGCTATGACATTGATTGTGAAGGATAAATAATGTAAACTATTAAAGATGTAGGTCTTTCAACGGAGATGACAATACATTCTTCATTCTCATATGTTTCTCCTGCCATCACCATACACTCTGCGTACTAAATGTGATATTGTTACTGAATGATTTGAATACAATATACAGCTAAACATGTGGAAATTATCGGTATATTGGCTTTGTGAGAAATAGTTTTTTGACATTCCGTTATTAAGTCAATGTAAATTCAAAATCAAAATAAAGTGTATTACCAGATTTTTTTTTTTAGTGTAGGCTGGGTAAATATCAATTATAGCAGTATTTATACCATTAATGATGAAATGACTCAGTAATTTATACATGTAACACAACGTAATATACAGTGTTTTCTCTCCAGGACAATGTGATTTTTTTAAAAATAATTCCCTCTTCTACCATTGTTCAAACATGCTGAAGCATGTGAAGGTGCTTTGTCACTGTTTTAATCCTGTAGGTCTATCACACTCTGAGCTACATGAGCTGTATGTGGTTAAACCGTATTCTGTACATGTTTAAAGTATGGCATGAGGGATGTGAAAACTAGTATTGTTTTTTTTCTTATTTGTGTGTGAATAACGTCCTCTCAGTTACAAGAAGGAGACGCTGTATTTGTATGTCAGGCCGCTGCAGAACATCTTAGGCCTGCTTCAGACTGGCTGTGTGTTGAATGCGTTTTGGCTGCAGTGCATGACGGCTGCTGCTTTGGGTCTGGCTGTCATGATATTCACCCAGATTTTTTGTTGGTTAGGTATTGCCTGTTTGTCCCTGCTGCTATCAGCCAAGTCTTTCTTCATAAGTTTTCCCTAAAATAAGTAAAGTCAAGTCAAACTTTATTTATATACTGGAGCATATTTCATACACAGGGCAACACAATGTGTTTCACTTAAACCGAAGAAACAACACTATCATGAAATGCACACAGAGAAAAGGGTCATAAAAGATTCAGAGCTCATACATACATGCCTAAAAATTGCATACATTCACCCACACCCCTGCACATCTGAATATAAAGTGTCCAGATAAGCACAACACCATGCATGTGCATAAACACGTTAAAAGTTAAGCCAAAAACTGATGATAAAAGGTTTTAAAGATTTTTTTCATTTGTGGGGCTTTTGCATTTATTTAGCTATGACGGTGTATAAAGAAGAAAATCTGGAGAGAGAGTGGAGAATGACATGCAGGAAAAGAGCTGCAGGTCAGACTTGAACTCGGACCACCGCTTGGAGGAGTATAGCCTCCGTGGATGTGACCTCTCTAGGCCCACATACTCCAGAAAGGTTTTTAATCTACTTTAAAATGTGTTTAGTGTTGGGGCCCCTCTCAAGTCCTCAGGCGGGCCGTTCCACTGACTTTGGAAACTTCTATAAAGTCTGTAAACTCTATATTTTTTCATACAGGTTTTGGTACTGTGTATGTTTCATAAAAATAAAGATTTAGTCTTTACAGGAAAGACGTGTGTGCTATAATAAATAGATGTTGATAAAGACATATTATTAACTATTCACCTTACTAGGTTGTGTGCCAAATACTTAGTGGTTTCAAATGTCTATATAAAAGTTTTGGTAGCTGCGTTTATCAGAAAAAAATCAACTTAGTATAGGTACTAAGATTAAGTGCATGGCAACAATTCTCCGAGCAGAAGGAGAAAGGGACAGAGAAATATCACTCTTAACCTCAAGTAATTAAATTTTTTACACAATGGACTTAAAGCCTTTGAGTTTCATGAATATGTTTTATTTCAAAAACGTTAATTTGGGAACCCAGTAAGTTTTCTTGAGGGTAACTTGATTTAATAATGGACAACTGTCCCGGACCAGCTTCAGAATAAAAGCATTTTGTATGAGCCAAGGCACTTTCTGCACAGAAATGCTAGAACGGGCCTTTACTTTGAAAATCAAACCGGAAGCATTACCACACTTTGGTTTTCTTGCGTTTCACATATTCCATGTTCATCTTCTCGATGTAGATGTATACTGCAAATATTGCTCATATGGGTATTATACAATCATTTTATTGTCCATTCTTTCTAAGAACTGAACGTGGCTCACGGTTAAACCAAGTGCAAGCCTTCTATTGTATTTAGTGTGAGTTTCAGATGCATCACATGTGTGCGAGAAGCACCACACGCATGCATGAGCTGCGCTGCTAATGTCAGAAGTGTGAAAGCTCTGACTTGAGAAGATGTACGCTGGAATGAATACGCAGCCGCCACTAAGCTGCCGTGTCTCCAGTCTGAAACCGGAGGTAGAAGAGTGGTATAGATGTTTAATTCCAAAACAGCACCCATGATAAAATTACTCATATATCCATTTTTAAATAATTCAATAGCTTATTATTGATTAACCAAGCGAGAGGTCCAGAGCTGTGTCATGTCTCTAACGATGCAACGTCTGAAGGGTCAATCTTGGAACAATCGTTGGTACAATGCATCCAGCTGACATTAATATTAGGGTTCAAGAAAACATGCTCTGCTTGTTTTTGACTTCCTTAAACTCGGTTGTGCAATGTTTGTTCTAGAGTATAATATTCTTCACACACACTCACAACGGTCCCTGTGGCTAGCTAATACAGTGTGACCCCTGTCTGTCTTTCAGCCTTTATCTCCTCTGGAGAGTGTCTGCTGGGACTGACTGACTGACTGACAGACTGAGAGTATAAGTGTGTGTGTGTGTGTGTGCGTGTGCGCGTGCGTGTGTGTGTGTCACAGGGCGAGAGGAACATAAAAAAAGGAATAAAGGAAGGAAATAAACTGAAGTCATGAATCTTCTCCTTCCCTCTCCAGCTCCTTACCCCCTCTCCTCCTTCTCTGTCTGTACTCGTGTTCTTTCGTCTCCTCCTCCTCTCTCTAAGCTCCCAAACTGTCATCCCCACACAAAAGCCTAAAATTCATAGACTTAACACACACTACACATGCGCGCACACACACACACACACACACACACACACACACACACACACACACACACACACACACACACACACACACACACACACACACACACAAACACATATATTGAGTGTCAACTTTACACTAGCAGTGTAAGACGACTTACTTCTATTGGAGGAGCTGGCAGAGAAAGCTGGCAGCATGAGCAACATGAATCAAGTTAAGTCCCTTTTCGAATACTTTAAAGGAACATGACAAGAAATATCAGTGAATGTTGATTTATTAATCACATATAATACATGCTAAATAAATCCATCCCAATCCTTCTATAAGTGAAAGACGTTTCCATTTCTACTTCAAATGGTGCATGCATGAGAGTGAAGGTGCCGTACAATGTTATCTCAATGTGAATAACACTGAAATGTTACACTAGCACTGTGATTATAATTTAATACTGCTGTAATTACAGTTAACAAAGACGACATATAATCAATGGCAGGTCCTTTTTGTCTCTGCAGCTTAACCCTAACCCTAACCCTACCCTAACCCTAACTTTAACCCACAAATAAAAAGTCCTCTTCTTCAAGCTTTATCGTTAAGAGTAGCCAGAAAGAAAAAAAGCAATGCCATTCTTATGTCAACCTCTTTTTTAGAATATGTTCATGCTTCAAACACATGCCGAATGGCTTCAAGCTGCCTCCTCTATTTTGTGTGAAATGCATCAGCAGAGCACGAACATAAATCCATTCACCTGTACGACCTATTGGCCTGCAGTCATGTCCGACACTAATTGCAAGGCATATTGAAACTACCATCGATACATTTCAATACAATGACCCCAGCTAACTGCATTGGCCAATGAGGTCAAGAAAGGTTACCTGTGTAATGAGTGTCATATGAAAGCAAGTCTTAATAACAATGACAGTATCTGTTTTGTCTCTTTACTATCAAACCCTGAAAAAGTAGTTGTTTCACTTCATTTTACCGCCTTTAGATTGCAGATATTAACTGATAGAAGAGCGACTGTAACAAGCTGCACTCAGTTTGAGTGTTTAAACCATCAGCAATTATAATACTGTAGTCATCAAGCTAATTTGAAAATAAGCTGGCAGTGTTAAAGAGACGTTGATTGGGTGGTAAACAAGCTGTCAGATGATACTTCAGGTTTTACAAAGTGAGCAGCACTTAGCGAGAAAACTAAACTATTTAATTTTGACCCTGCGAGGAGTTTTTAGCTGGTTAAGAAGCAGACTGTAATGAATATTTACGCATCTTTATCACCTATAAAAACAAAGATTGACACTACTATTTTGGAATTTTTAATGCTTGTAACCACTGGCAAAACAGCGTTTGTTGACATTTTCCACAGCAATGATTCACATTGAGGGAGATGTCGGACTGTTAGAAGAAAGAAGTAGGATCATTTTTCATCAGAAAACACTACCTACACATGCACAGGACAGGACAAGCAAAGAGATAAGACATATGGCTTTGTCCATAGGGGTCATCACAATTGACACTTACCAAAAGTTCCTCAAAGCAGCTTTAATCCATCATAATTTACAGTTTAACTAGGTCACCATTGGCCTAATTACAGCTTTCTGATTTAGTCTTTAGATCATTATTTTAGAGTGGAAGTGTTCTGTTTTACGGTCATAGTTCAAATAATATTAAAGAATCAAGATTGGGTGGGTTTTGGTTGTGTGCAAGAAAAACAGTCCATGTGGAGAGCAAAAGAGATCGAACAAATTCACAACATGCAATCCCAGCAACACATCAAATGTTGACCGACAAAAGCTTTATATGCGATTTTTTGATCCAGCAGATGTCGCCCTTGAGCACCAGCATGTAACCAAAACAACTCGCGGTGCATTGTGGGTTAGCATGCTAATGCTAGCGATCTTTATTATGCTCGTATCTTCACACTGCATGTAAATTTACCCGAAATGAGCTTGATCTAGAAACACAGTTAAGCAGTGAGTACAGTATGTTATTCTTCTTTTCTCTAGTCCCTCAATTAAACAACTTTTATTCGTGAGGGGAGGAGTCATCCGTCGGGCCGGCGATGTCAACAAACAGAAAATATGACTCGGAAAACTCGGAAAACATCACAGACAGTGGGACTCGGGTGTTACACCCATTGTAGACAGTCATGACTCACAGAGTTATTTTCAGAGGATATACTTGATTTATATTATATTTAAGTGTGAAAAATCGCATATAAAGCCTTTAAGCTTACTTCTAAGCAAGGCATATTAAAATCATATTTTATATTCAACAACTTCCTAACTTACTATCAATGAGCAGTAATTAGGAAGGTATTGAGGGTCATCTCTTAGCTACAGACTATGGTCGGGTAGAATAGGGAACTAATAAGTGCTTATTAATGACTAATATAGCAGTCAAAAAGTTTATTATTGGCATGCTAATAAGCAACTCCTTAATGGTGAATATTGTGACTTTAATATAAAGTGCATTATATATATATGGTAAAACGTATATATATGAAATATATATTTATGGTAGGAAAAATCTATACTCCACTGTATCTCTAACAGCATTTCATTCATCCTTTTTATATTGATACCACTATATCTAGTGTCATTCTAACTTCTGTTGCTGGAAATGGATGCCTATTGTAAAGCTTCTGTCAACAATAAATCTGTGTGTTGGCGTTGGTGTGTTTGTGTGGGTATGTAAAGATATGACTTCAAAGATGATTGCTATGTGGCTCCTTTGCACTGAACTTTCTCTCCCTCTCGCTCTCACTCTCTCTCTCACACTTACACACAGATCACTTGAAGCATTGAACTGCAGCATGATCCATCTATAAAACTATAAGTCACTGTGGACTCTCAGGGTGATGTGATTATTATTAATATAGAATTCAGTGGCAATGATTTATCCAGCACTTGAACTCCTAATGTATAAGAGTGGAGATAAAGTTTGAACATGTGGGGCCATCACTATTTCAAATGTCAGTATCGCAGATCAGTTTGCAGGCTGCACACCGACCCTGTGTTTGATTGGCTGACAGGATGAGTAAGTGATTGTATGCAGTTGTGTGGAAATTATACTATTACTGTATGTCTAGGGAGAGATTTATTTTACAGTTTTTGGCTATTTGCCTGAATAGCCTTTTCCCCTTAATAGGCCTGCAGATATACACCTTTTGTTATGAATGGCAGAAAAAAAAATGTTAGCCTATTTTACATACTGCACATATTCCTTCATTAGCTCACTGGCATGCTTTGTAGAAAACTTGAGGACTTCCAGGTAAGTGTGGTGACAAAATACAGCAGCTGCATTTATCAGAGGATTTAAAGTCCACTATGAAGTGCATAGATAACACACGAGCTGGGCTGACCGGACAAACCTTTGCCTGGCTAGCTGACTGACTGGCTGTGGCATTCAATTAATGTTTTTTTTTTCTCCCTAAAATAAAACAGAGAAAATATGTAGACTTTTAGGAACACATGTGAAATCCAAGGTCAGTTAATTGGATGACTGTCAAAATGTTAAACTACTTCCACATCATGCTTCCTGCCGAGGTGGCTGCCTAATTGGCTACCTGCTGACTTGTCTGAACTTCACTCTTGCTAATCTGCTAAAATATAGTCAACCACACTAGAACATTTTTCATGGGATGGGTTACTCAGATTAGACATGACTTCCCTTCAATACGTTCAGTTTTATATTACATTTTGCATGCATTCCACTCATGATTTAAATTACCACACACAATCTGGAATATAATCTCTGCAGTGGATTTTTTCTCACTATATCATACTTTAACTTTCCCACACTCCCTGACAAATGTCTTGAACATGCCCACATATAAAACACAGCTTTTTTATTACACTCTAGATACTTTATATATAGCTCAATATCCTCTCAGCTCAATTCATCAGCCTTACTTTATACCAATGACAGTCCAACAGAGAAATTGACCAATTTCAAACAAACTATAAAACGATACGGCACAGATGGCCTACAAAGGCTATAGTCTTCAAAGCGGGCAATCAGGGTTCAAGTCTGGCCTGTGGCTTCCTTCCCGCATGTCATTTTCCCACTCTCTCTCCCTGGTTTCCTACTCTATCCACTTTCCTATCCAATGAAGGCAAAAAGCCCAAAAATAAATGTAAACAAAAAGAAAAAAAATGACAATATAAGCACAACAATGATACTAGTTAAGTCTATCTGGAGCAGTGACATATGGTAGCTTTGTCACTTTATTAGTTTATCATTCTCTAGGCTTCTGCTCTATGATCCCCATGTGTTGAATGTACAAAATTGAAACTACCAAATCTCAGCTCTATCTATTTGATTATTATGAAGACTATTCTCATAAAATGGGAAATTTCCTGCAGGAGCAATTGACACATTTTTGTTGATGGTTTACAGAATAGAAGTGGAGAACACTTAAAACCAATGGTTATCCAAGGTGTACTGAAGATGTATTTAAGTTGACTGCAGTGGGACTTCATCCACCCTCAGGTGTGTAACTGTTGAGTGTTGTTTTGTGCATAATCCTCCCCTCTCCTACAACTAATGCCCCACAAACTGATGCTTCAAATAAAAGCATTATTTCTGGCAACTTGCCTGCTTAAATAAGGGACCTGATAGAAATTGAAAAAAAGAGAGAGAATTTTGAGTGGAAAGCGATGGCTGGTGATGAAAAGCTAATCAAGTTGCAGTGCTGTTATCGAGGCGGTCAGACAGAGAGATGGAGCCTCCTTCAATCTGTCTGATAGGAGCAATCAACTGATGAAACAGACTGAAAGATTGAGAGATGGGAGAGCTCTCACGCTCACTCTAGCTCTGTGATTTTCACACATCCGCCCTATACCCCTCATTCTCTCCTTCTCCACATTTCCCTACTTCCAACATCCCTCACTCAAGGTTTGTCTCCTCCTTCTAATCATCCCTCCATCTTTCTCAGTGAGGTGAAGGCAAGGAGAGGAGAAGAGAAATGTACAACAGGAGCACCTTGTTGAGCAGACAGTCAGACAATGGAGCATCCTATTTTCTAAAACAAGCAGCGGCATTGTGCTTCTGCATGACAGGGGGTGACAGCTAGACCAGAGGCAATGGCGTGGGAGGAGACGGGGAAAAGGGAGCCATAAAAGTGTGGGTGTAAGGGTGTGCTGGGGATGAAAGACTGGAGGTGATGCAAAGAGACGAGAGACAAAAGCAGTGGGAAAGGAGAAAACAGAGAAAATCAACATATAAAATAGAGTAGAGAATAACAGTGGGAAAGAGAGAAGGCGAAAATCCCATGGAGAGATGAAGAATGGTCTGTACACACTAAAGTTGACCTTCACAAGTTGAGGCTGATTTGTTAGAGCTTGTGCATGTTTCTGTGACAGAGACCAGGTGTGATAATAGGCATTTTCAGCCACATGGACTCATGACCTGTTTGTGGACACATTTTTTGTCTTTAATATAATAGATTTTTTTTAGTTCAAAGCTACAATGAGGAGGATTTAGCTGTTTATGAAACAGACTGAAATGAATAATGATTCCTCTTTAGTACCACTGCTACCAAATCAGATCAAATTATCTGGCAATTTAATATTTTAAGTGAGATTTTACAGAATGATTGTGCAAAAAGCATCAGCACACTCATGAAAATTGAAGATCTACATTTAATGGCTCAAAGGTTTCTCAGGTAAAAAAATAATTATTATGCATTTTGCAATTGATTAAAAAAAACATGCTGACACAGCAGGAGCACAATGTTGAGTGTACACATGAATAGAAACAAAATAAGCAGCAAAAAGGTTGTTATTAGAGAAAGAAAAGTGTATTATTGATCATGCATTGGTCAGGTGAAACCTTGATAAGAAACATGACACACTCTCTGAACTGGCAAATCTCAAGATCTGCCCTCTGCTGGTTTGTGTCCTACCTCTCAGGGAGATCTTTTAGAGTGTCTTGGAAAGGGAGAAGTGTCTGAAGCACACAATTTATCAACAGGGATGCCTCAAGGGTCAGTGCTCTGTCCCCTTCTCTTCTAAATAGACACCACCTCACTTGGTGCAATTATCCGCTCCAACAATTTTCCATACCATTTCTATACTCCTGTTATTCCCGCCAGATGACATGATAGTCTCAGCAAGAATTTCGTCATGACTTACGGATATCTCTAAATGGATTAATGAATGCCACCTTTAACTCAAATACCAAATACTGAGCTCCCCGATCACCCCGGCTGGTCCCTCAAGTTACTGCTCGTATATCAAAATCAACACCCTGCTGCTTGGTTACAACAAAAAACAGCTCCTCCTTACCTAAACTCTCTCACTCCCATTTTCCACATAGTCATGCCGCATTATGTCAGTGTCATGATTCCATCACACGCGAGAATAAAGATAATAACGTGCAAACAACATATTGATGGTGTGTTATATTTTGAAATTGACCGGATGCTCTGTGCATTCCCTTGTCTGACTTCCTGTCTTGGTTGATGTACTCTGTTCAACTTGACAAGTTTTTGCAAGGACTATGTGGAAATTGTCATCCAGGTCTACACTGCCTCTTTCCCATTATGCTCTGCAAATGAAAGCTTAGAGAGATTCCCTCTCTCTAGAACTTTGCTTGTGTTGTACTCTCTCATATTGTTTGTTTTACACAAAATCATCTGTTAAATTAATTGTAGAATTGTAACACATTTTTACTTCATACCAGGAACACTTTTACAGTGATGCTTCAAACAACTGAGAATCCTGCTTGTGCTGATTTTTTTTTAAACTCCTACTTATCCATCTTTCATTCATTTTGTTCTCACTGTAATAACTGTGATTTGAGGTTTAGCGTGCATCCTGAAATAACCTGTTATGTCCTCAAGCAGGATGTGAGTCGGTGTTTAAAATGCTGCGTGCATGCAAACATGCTGCTGTTTCCTGGAGGAATTAGAATGAATGTATCTCCCAAAACAGCTTATGCTTCTCACAGTTGCAGGCCTTAGTCAGCAACTAAATGCTGCTAGTCTCGACTAAGTGACATATTTCCGAGATATTATCTGCACTGCAGGGTGCTTATGATTTATCTCAGTTGGAAAAAAAAACTAGTGTGACTATGTTTTCTGTGTCAATAGAAAGTGGCTCCCCATGTCACACTGAGTCACCTGTCTGTTGCTTTGCTCTGTTTTGTCTGTTATGACCTCAGGGAATCAGAACGTCAGACAAGCTCCCGGCATATCAAAAATCTTCAGTTTGGTGTGCTTTTTAAGCACACATGTTTTGTAATATGTTGTACTGTCTTCCAAGACTGTCACTTTTTCTTCATGATATGAACTTGCATTTAATGTTATGTGTAGGGGGTTGTTTGGGGGGGGGTTCAATCCCCCGGATTCCTATTGGCTATCAGCTAATGATTGTTTAGCGTTCTATTAATCTCTACTAACTGAAATTTCCATGCAATCCAGTCTAGAGCCCGACCGATTAATCGTCCAGCTGATAATATCATCTGATATTAGCGCATCCAGTGACTATCTGTATTGGCTAAATTTATCGCAGAAATGTGCAGATATTACTACATTTATTCACCAGTCATATAGCATTTCATTTGAGTTTCATTGAATTACATTAGCAGTTGTCTTTCTGGCAGTTGTGACCACCTTGTTTTCATTTTACAGTACATCTTTTGTGTTTGATAACTGCATTTAAGGATCAAAGTAATACATTTATATATCTAGATCTATCCATCTCTATAGATCAAACATAGATCTAAGAAATATATTGGCCGATATGTCGGAATATGATTTCCTGAACGTGGATATTGGTATCGGCCCCCGAAAATCCCATATTGGTCTGGCCCTAATCCAGTTTTAGATTTATCCTCTCAACTTCAAATCCATTCTGGCTTTTTATGTTTCTAGTCTGACCGTAAACACATGACAGCACACATAAAAGTTTCACTTCCATTGTTTGGTCACTTTCTTTCTTACTGTTATGCTCCAGGTTTAAGTCATTAATGTCGCAAATCCAAGCAACTGTTCTCATTTTAAAGCTTCCTGATTGATGAAAAAGTACACAAACAATGGCTCAAGATATAATAGTCTAGATCAAACAATTATCGCCATTTCTACACATTAGTAACTCCTTGTTGGAAAACTTTATTTTAGCATTCAGAAAAAAACCTTTGATACATACGAGAACTTCATGTTTTTTACCTTTACTTGTGGAGTTGCTACAATTCTACATTTATACAGGCTAGAGGCCGTCATTGTAACAGGGCCAAGGAAAGAATAGTGTAAAGTGGTAAAGAATGTTTCTTTCTTAACAAACAAAGGCTGAAATAATTCAATAGAATCAGAACTGTATTTTAATGTAGAATAACAATGAGCTTTACAAGTTATTCCTTTGCTTACTTAAAGCACAAAGCACACAATAAGGTGGTATTTGAAGGCCTGACACCGTGCTGATCTCGATTGGAAGGTTTATTTACACACGTGTGGCAAATAAGGCTAACTCCATTCTGTTTCTGAGGACAAATTGCTACCTCAGCCTCATCTTCTGCTGATAATTTGACAGACAGCGAGCACTTTGGTTCCAGCAGCAGTAATCTGCCACTATCAGCAAACAGCACTTATATCTAATTGCTGAGCACTTACCAAACCCCTAACTACAGATCCAATGTACACCACCGACTGTTCACGGCAAGACAGGAGTCACTACCAATTTTTCTATGTTCTCTTCAATGTTTTAAAGGAGGTGTTCACACATCCATTGGAAATAAAAATATCTTCCTATCTTCTCCTCAAGCAATACATTTACAACGTATAACTGTTACAAGTCTAACAAGGAAAGTGTTCTGACATTCATTTAATAACTTTTACTTTAAATCAGAATAGAACATGGAGTTATGAACATTTTGACATATATTCAAGTTGTTGCTTTTGTTTTACTGACATTAAACACAGTGTGTTTATTGGACCCTTATGCACAATCATCTGTAAACACTCTGCATGCAGTCCACAGCAGGTAGCTGACAGCTGGCTATTTTGTCCCCCCCCTGCAATGTTTGGTTGTCCACCATCCAGAAATAAACCAATTTGCGTTCAATCCACAAAACGACTTGGTCTTCTTTACTTAAATCTATACGTTCTAGGCAAAAGTGCAATGATGAGTTTGAAACCATTTTTGCCATCTGCCCATTCAAAATAAGGCTCCAGCAGCTATTTAGCTTAGCTGAGCTAAAGAGATGAAAACAATTCTGAAACAGCTGGCCCTGCCATGCCAACAGTTATTAGGTGGGGCGGCTGTGTTTAATTATAATGGTAACTTGAGCTTTTATATCGCTTTTCTAGTCTTCTGACTAGAAAAAAAAACGCATTTTAAGTGTTCATCTATATTAACTAATCCATTCATACACATTCACAGGCTGCTGATGTAGCAATGGGAGCAATTTGGGATAAAGTGTCATGCCCAAGGACATCGACATATGGCTGCAGGAGCTGGGGATCGAACCCCTGACGTTGCGGTTGAAAGACAACCGACTTTCCCAACTGATCAAATGCCACCCCAGCCCTCCTAAACTGCGTTTGCTTTGTTTAATTCATACAATAACCAAAATAAAAAAAACGGCATCACTTCTTTTTCCTGCTGTCTTTTCTGAAAAAGCAAAAAAGTGAATCTCCTAAATTGCTTGAAATCCTCTATTCGAGACTCTGTTAATGCATACATGTTAGCATCTCTATTTGTCTGCCCTGTGTGTTTCCATGCACGTCTGTGTGTTTGCCTGAATACAGTATTTCCTCACAGACATAAGTGTGTATGTGCGTGCACGGCTGCCACATCTATCAGACAGTCCAGAGAGTTACAGAGTGTGAAATCAACTTTGACATTCATGGTTCTAACCTCCCAAGGCCATCCTAAAGCGGAACACTTAGAGTGGGGTGTCACTTTTCAGACAGAGAATAATAGCCAAGTCTTCTCTGCTCTTTGAAGACGACTTTTCATTCTCTCGCTGACTCTTATTCATTTTGACCTCGCCCGTGGAAATAATGGGCTAAATACTCTTATCTTTCTTCTTTCTTCTGCTCACTCTGTCTCTTTCCATCCCTCTCTTTTGCATGCCCCCCTCACTGTGTCACTGTTCTCCAAAAGAGTCCTTATGTCGTAACAATGACACAGAGTTTACTTATTCATCAGGAAAAAAAACAAAACAGGTTGTAGACATTACCATGGGCTGCCTGGTTATTCAACCTTTAACCTAATTCACTGAACTTGGAACTGTGCTTCATGTGAATTAACTTTTATTCGTTGCATTTAACTTGAATAAATAAAAAAAGAGTCTTTACTATCAAACTTAATGCATGAAAAATTATTTAAGAGCTGATTTTTTTATTAAGGAAGCTATAGTTATTCAATCTGATCAAGTATTGATAACGTATCCTGTTCCTCAAAAGATTTAGTCAAACAGAGTTTTTCCAAAAGTGACAGAATTATCTCTAGCCGGCAATACTGACTCGGACATGATTTTTAATGTCTGCAATATGTCAGTCAATGCCTAACTCCAACGCCAAATATTCATGTCCACGTATTTGAGTAGATTTCGGGAAGGAAAAAATTGTAAAAATGGTGGAACTTCTCTAAACATTAAGACATACTTTATATCTTTGCCATTTATTTAATACTTTTTATCATTACAATGCAAGAGCACTGTCCAAAACCCCACCATGACAGAAAGTTTGAAATCGTTTGGTTTAAATGGTGAACAAACATTTACAATAGCCCTGTGCCTCTTGCAGAAAAAAAAACAACTTTTAAAATGTCTTCATCCAATCCTTCTATGGTTGTTGAATAAGGTGTCATAAATAAAATTACCTCTGATGTCTGTTGCTATTGAAAGACCAATTTTGTGTTGAAGGTTGACCTTCTGACCCCCAAAAAAGACCAAGCTGTCAGACAGACTTATTACTTCTCTTTTTGTCCAGCTCCTGTCAAGTTCCAGTGGTTTGTTCTTTCTTTCTTACTGTCCCTTTTCCACTTTAATCTTCACTTTTTCCTGAGAAAACTGCACCTTCGATTGGTTTTGGTTTTGGAAAGGCAAGTTCTCTACATTATTATTATTTGCTGGTATAACTTACAAAGACAACTCCCTGTGTCCCTGCTCTTTTTTTTTTGACCAACTTTTGTGCTTCAATTTCTCCAGACTCAGAGAAGTTGATGAGGCAGACGTCTGGCTATGCAAGATTAGGTTTCGTGTTCATTCAGGCATTCAATTGTGTGCGAGAATTTGTCATGCATAGTGCTTAGGAGAATTATGGCGTGTCCTGTTTGGGCAGAGCAAAGCCGCAAGAGCCCTGAACAAGGACAATACTGCACACAATACTCAAAAATATAAGCAGAGTATCTTCAAGGTTGATTCTCAGGGTACAAGACTCTGATAACAAAGCTTATTGACATATCAAAAACGTATATGACTAAGTTTGTTTACGTAAATCACTTTACAATCCACTTGTGTTTTGTAAATCCCTGTTGTACCACCACCATTTGAAATAAACACATTTTTGGGAGAAAGAAAATGGGGGTCATCTTCTCAAGCTGGGCTAGAACCCATGCTGCTGGAACAACTTAATAACCTACAATTTCCGGGGGCCCTCGAGTGAACACTTGCTGTAGGTATACAACGAAAAAGTGTTAATCCATCAATTTGAAGCAAAGTTTAAATTGGTATCAACAGAAGAATATCAGTATTCAAATAAGGTCGCTTTCACAGATGAAGTTCATTGGAGTCATTCGGTTTGACATCGTTTACGGCCAAATTCAACCCACAACGTACTGCTTTTTGGTTCACTTCCATTGTTTGGTCAAGAATGCGTTCTCACCATAGACTGTAAATCTTATTGGACGAAGCGCGAGTGATGTCAGCCATCTGTTACGGCAGCAGGCTCATCAGCAGCAGCCACCATGCTGGAAATGTTTTCTCAGCCTAACTTCCAGTCAGCCTAACTTCCAGTCAACCTAACAACAGGCTGAGAGCTGGAGCTGAGGCGGGTTTTAAGCCTCTTGACGAGCCATTGCATCGCACCCAAATGTCAATCATGTTTGCCTGACTATAGATAACACGTATCTTTTCCTATTCAAAACAGAGCCATTTAAAAAAAAAATGACCACCCGTACAGTGTGTGCCAGTGATGACAATAACCAGGCTGTAAACATGGTTATTTATGCGGTAAAAACAGCTTTTTTGCAAGTCCTGTGTCTGTGAGGTCTAGCGGACTCTAGAGGAACTGCAGGACTTTGAACTACCGCATTGGCTTCATTTTTCAAAACCCAAGGTTGCCGATTGGTTCCCACCTACGCCGAACCGAGCTTTGGTGCACCAAAGCGTAGGCTGCCAAACCTTTCTATCTAGTGACCTCAGCAGAAATAATTTGTGGGTTGATCCTGTTAACTCAGGTCAAACATTGACTTTCAAAACATTCAAATTTGTTGAGACTCTTGGTGTACTGCATGACAAGTTTATTGTGGAAAACTTCTGTTGTGAAATTAACTTTTGCTCGTATAACTGTTAACTATATTTCTCTTTAAAATACATCATTCTCCGTTGCCCCTGTAAGGGCTCCTGGGCAACTGCACAATAATCAACAAATAATAAGACAGCATACTGCATATCCTGTTGAAAATTGCTGCCTTGAAGAAAGCCCCTACATATCCTTAAAATCACCTTTCATAACAAATATGCACAGAAGCCTGTCTGTACATTGATATATAAAGGGAGCTTTGGGGAGATGTATGCTCTTTGAGTAAAGAGATAGACGATTATTCTTTTTTTTTTGTTCTGTCCGTACAGTGATTCATATTGCATTTGTGTGTCTTCTATCTGTGTGTTTGTACAAGCTTGTGAGTGTGCATTTGTTGACTTCTTTTTTGAGCTATAAAGAGTGTAGACAGCTCCCAGTCTCCTGATCCCTTTTCTCCTCCAACAATATGGAGACAGAGCGATAGAGGTAGACAATGAACAACAGGGGGATGAGCCAAGAACAGAGAAAACAGAGGTGAATGGAGAGAAATCAATTTATTTTTACCTTCATATTCACTTTATCAGATAGAATGATAATTGTCCATAGACTTCCAGCTGACCTGACCAGCTCCTTTAACATTGTCCTTGTAATTTTTTGTCTCTGTGATTTAATGGAGACGAAAAACATGGGCTTGATTTTTTTTTTTCTGCTGGCAAGGAAATCAAGAGGGAAGAAAAGTTCCCAGAAACCCCCCCAAAATCCCAAACTTTCACAATGTTTTCATTCCATTTTGTCAGTTTCACACTCTCTATTTCCCACAGTTCTGCTTTATGCGTCAACTGTGTGAAAGTCGTGTTTTGTGCAGCACATCTTGCTTTAGGAAGAGAAGAAAAGACAAAAGTTCTCACAGTTCCTAAGGTCCCACTGTTTTATTGGCGAGGAATATTCTTTTGGAATGTGCTATTTCCTTTAGTGATTTCATTTATTATTTTTTTTTCATTGTCAGAAAGTACTTTTTATGTTCACTTCAGTGACTGCTCTGACAAGCAGAGGTAAATTGGTTTTCTGAGACCTTAGACACCAGCAAACAGTTATATTCCTTCCCATTCTTGTTTGAAGGAGTTTCCTTTGGTAGTCAGTTAATACTGCCAGCTAAATCACCCATTGGTTTGGGTACTACCATTTTGTAGCCCATTTTTTGAGCCACAGCTGACTATATTTGGACCACAGGATTGATCCCCATACATACATCTCCATGATCGACATGTCGGAGTGGTGGTGAGTTGTCAATTACAGAAAGACTCACCCTAAAGCACACCCGGCTTCATTGTCTACTCTAATCATAATAAATGAACATATTGCTTTATTGACGAACAAGAAGAAAAAAATTAAGAAAATGTTTACAAAGGAAACAAATCAGAAGAATACAATCAGATGTCTTTTCAGTACCAGTTGAGTCTTCCCTAACTCGCCATCAGAAAGATGACACAGTGAAGCATTCCTGCATTGACTTTACTTTTGAAACCAAGATGCTATACCTGCCTCTTGTCATGATTTGGTTTTGTTTTTGAGTTTCCCTGTTTTATCCCAGTGTTGCTTGTTTCCCTTGTGTGTTAATGTTCCCTAGTGTTGCTGGTTTTTCCCTTGTGTGTTTCCTAGTTTTGTCTTCAGTGTTTTCTGTTTTATTTTGTCATTTATTATCCTCGTGTATCTCTGTGTTCTAGTGTGTTTTGTTAGATTCTTGAGTTCTGTGTATCTTTAGTGTTTCATGATTTAGTTTGTGGTTGTCCTCAGTGTTTCTTGTATTCCTGCCCCTGTGTGTTTCCCAGTGTGAGTGCCCTGATTGTCTTCACCTGTGTCTTGTTAGTCTCACCTGTGTCTGATTACCCTATGTCTATTTAGTCTCTGTGTTTCTTCCCCTCTATGTCAGTTGTATGTATGTCGTTCTTTGGTATGTCAGTTTTTGCTCGTGCGCCTCTGTGGCTCCCTGTTTTTGATCCCTGTGTATTTTGTTGAACTTTTGAAGTAAGTTTTTGTTTGGCTTTTTGTTAAAATAAATAGTTCAGTTAATTCTGCACTTGGGTCCACACCTCCTTGTTTTCCAATCATGACACCTCTTCTGTTAAGTTTGTGATTTTGTACATAAAGTCGCAACTTCCAATCATATTGAGTTCAAAAACTCAACCAAAATGAAAATTTCCACATATAAACCTCTCAGTCATAATGGCTGCTATAACAGCCCAAAATTGGCAATTGGCTGCCGAGCAGACTGCATTATGCATCTTCTGTGAGCTGATAAAACACAAGCCAAAGAAATATTGCATAAAATCTCTATGGTCTGAAAGGCAGTACTTTAGTGAGAGGATAACATGATACATACAAAAGAAAAGAGAGATTGTAACCAAAGCAAGTCATTTTACATGTCTCCAACATTCTTATTTGATTAAAGTGACATGGAAAAACCCAACAATATAGCCTACTTTAAAGAGGTCAAGCAACTGTCGATCAAGAAAAGCATTCTGTGTCTTTGCCTATAATTGTCTTCTTGATTAAATGTAAATCTTGTAGCTTTGACAAGCAATAAGGTTGGTAGAAAAACATCTCTTCCTTTTAGAGGTTTGGAAATGGTGTTTTTTACTGTTACAACATTAAATATTCCATCTTTGTTCTTGAAAAATAAATATGGTAACCATTCAAAGTAACTATTTTAGACCTTCATAGGTTTTGATTTTAATAAAATCATATTCAAATTAATGTGAAGTTTTGTGCTTTTAGTTTTGATTTACCCATCAATTAATCGTATACCATTTTTTTCAAAGCAGTAGAGCACACCATGCTAGCTTAGACGTTTGAGGTCAGAGTAAAATTAGTTCTACTGACATTTCCATCCCACTCCAAAGAAATCTACTTCTGCCTAATATGCTTCTGGTACCAGTTAATATCCCCTTTTCTGTAGTCCTTTGTGTTTGACATTTTAATAAAGCGCTGTATTGTTAGAGCACACTCCCACTCTCCCTCTGTTTCTGCTCGCTCTTTCATGCTCACACTCTCTTTTATGTCGTGCTCTGCAGAGATTGCCTTCAGCACATTGTTGTGTATGAGATCAGTTGTCAATGACAGGGAGAAGACAGGGGGGGGGGGGAATGTACGGAGGCCAGCGAAAGACACTTTGTGAGTTGTTATTCGCAGAGAGAAGGAAAAGGACTAGAAGCTAATTATATGTGACTGATGAAAGTGTGTAAACGTGTGGAGTGTTGAAACAGAGCTGCTGGCCTAGAAGGCGACGCTGTCCCAGACCAACCAGCCTGATCTAATGAAAACCTTTGAAATGCTCATAACAATCCTGCCAACAAGGTGAACGTTATTGGCTTATTCAAGCTTATTCCATATTTATAATACCAGATATATCTCCACTCTGCACTATGCCAGTTGCACAGAAAGGTCCGCTGAACTCATCACACCACTGCATTAAGGGGAAAAAACACTCTTTGATACAAACCAATCGGAATTGTCTTTGGTGGCTCTATTGTCCTAGGATGCATTGAAATTGTCCTTTTGAAGCAAACTGGTTTTAGAGGACCATTTGCAGAGGGGAGGTTAGCCCTTGCATTTAAATAATTAAATACAACACCATAGAAAACGTTAAAAACTGTTAACAACATAAGGAAAGAAGATGTTAAGGCTTGCTTGATAGCACATTTGAATCATTGACAGTACCTTTCATTGGCTGCATTTAGGCTGCTATTTTCAGAGCTTATTGTTTAATGCCTGTTCGGTTATTTCCACTTCAGGCTGACAACAGAAGGGGAACTAGGTTGGTAGGCCAATACACTAAATTTACACCCTGTGACTCAGACTCTGTGAATTTTTACGGCAAGTCACTAAGAGTAAATTTCACACATGGCAGCCCAAGATATGTTGAAGTTATAATAAACTCATGCTACTGTTCCATTTAAAATGTTGAATTTATCTATTGTTCACTTGAACGGTCATCTTGATAAGGTGTGTTTACGTCCTGTGTTTGGTATGAAGTTCATTATACGAAACAAAAATATTTTGGTTAAAGAAACAAGCTTGAAGATCAATGGCAATTATCTGTCATTTCCGGGGTGTTTTTTGGATGTGTTTTTCAGATTCTATTCAACCTCAGCAGTCTGTTGTTTGTCACATCATTGATCTTTTCTTCATCTGTTTGAAAAAGAACCCTGCTTAATCACAATGCTTGCAGAGAATGATAAAAACAGGACATCACTTTAATGATGTCCTGGTGAAGTGAAGTGAGGATTGAGTCTGTTGTGTTAGCACTGTTGATTCTCTCTGTAGGCCCAACATCTACTGCTTGGTAGAGACTGCAACACATTGTGTATAGTGCTTACGATTTTGCATATATGAGTCAACTCATCACCTGCAGTTTGGCAACACAGCCAAGGGCTTTTAACAGTGTTGAATTGACAGTACAGTACAGTATGCTGGATCAGCATTGCGTAATACAAATGTTTCCATCTTGTACTTCAAGTCTTTACTTCAGTGAATTTTAACATTCAGACTACAAGCATCCATATGCTTTGAATTCCCCAAACATGGAGAGTTTTTTTTTTACCTACATCTTTTCTGAAACTCTATCCTAAACAATGAATACAGTTGTTAGTAAAACAAACCAGTCATTGTTATTATTTCTTATTAAATAGACAATGAAAATGATTTTCCCACATTGCTCTATGGTCACTTTCATTGTGGAGGAACATTATTTTCACGTACGTTTGCATGCGATTTGAGTTCACCCTCATTTATGTGAGCCTCTGTAAAGCCATGTTGAACATAAGCTTGAGGCAGTTAGCAAGAAATGGAGCTCTTCATCGTTGCAACAGCAGATGAAGTAATTAACCCAGATACAGTTAGCTGTGCTCGCAGTTCATTTTCCAGGTATTCCTACCAGCCCACACTTTTCACCGTTATGGCTACGGAGGAAGTAATTAACAGACATACAGAGGGAATACGACTATATTAGATCCTGGATGAGTTGTCCGCTGGGACAGTTTGTTCTCGTTCTTTCACTTGCTTTTTTGTTTTCTGCAAACACGCACACTTTCTCAGCCTTCCTCTTCTATTCTCTCTCTCTCTCTCTCTTCATCTCCGCTTACTCTCTCCATCATTTTCCATCTTCCTCTTTTTTTTCATCCCCGCCGCAGGCCATCCTCTTAACTGCTCTGATGACTTCATTTTCTGGGCTGAGGGAACTTTCTATATTAGCCAGTCTTAATGGTTCTTTATGATGGCCCAGATATTGCAGACTGTCTCTACAATGCACCGCCTGTGCGGGCGTATTTAACATGACTATTACTCTGACAACTCCACAAGTGGTTGACTGAAAAGGGCGTTTGTCACAGTGGTGTTTCTTTGCACTTTTTCGCCTTTCATGATTCCTTATCCGCCTCACCTACTCTTGGGTCTTCTTCATATAATATAGGTTTCTTTCCCTGTTTTGTTTCTTGTCTTCTCATCCTTCTTCTCTCCTTGGCGTGGTGTATTTAATACAAATATTTGCCTGACAAACTCATTGTTGTGGGTTCAGTGGCTGTGACTGAATGCAGGCTTGTAGGTCAAGCATCGACTTCCTCTTTCTTTACTGACTCGTCGCTCCTGTCCTTCTCTATCTTCTCTCTCTCAACCACATTTATGATCTGTCGTCTGTCTCCATTCACAGTCCTGCTTCGTTATACTAGACCTACAAGACTGTATTTAGTTTGAATATTAGGCTGCCAAGTCCGGGCTGGTCACGTCAATAGCAACAGAAAAGAGTTATTCTCAAAAATAAAAAGGTTATAGTCTTTTTTGATGAAGAGATAAAATAATCAAATTAATCTTATACTTAGATTATAAAGATTCATACAGTAACCCTTTTCACTCTCCATTGGCAATATCACCTATAAAAACTAAGCAGCTCTTTTCTTACACTTGTCCATGTTTTTTGTAAAATGATTTAAAATTGTTATTATCATAGTAATAGAAATAAATTGTATTAACAGTTACATGGTTATTAGGAATTACACTAGTCTTTCCGATGATTAAACATTAATAACATTAAATAAAGGCTTATGGTGTAAGATGGGATAGATACTTATCCACTGTCCTGATCAAATCCTGAAGTTAGTGCAGATAATACTTTAAAAACACTAAAAACTAAACTAAGTTCTTGGGAAGGTTCTTGAACTGTCTACATTTCTTTAAAATGTGTATAATGTTGCAATATACTTTTTATAATGATTTCTTCTTGGAAACCAGGATAAAGTCATGTTGTAAAAATCGTTATGTTTAAGTGGTTGTCAAGTGTGCATCTCTTTATCTTAGGGACAAAAATTTGTTTGCTGTGGTATTGTAACAGTATTTGATAGCGTGAGTTAAAGTTGCCATTAGTGAATCAGAAGAGCCAACTCTCATCGAGTGAGAGCCGGCTCCCAGTTTTTTCCTTTCACTGCTTAGCTCTCACAGTGGGTTAGCCCCAGCTCTGCTCATAGCAGTACTTTGTTTTGATTGGTCAGTATGGCCAGTAACCGTGCAGAAAGTAAAGGAAATGGTTGTAGCTCTTTGTTCAGCCATGGACCGAAAATTTCTAAACCTCTGAACCTGTTTGGAGGCTCTTTGATGAAAGAGCTACAGGTGATGCTGCTAGGAGAAATCCTACAGCTGATGCTGTAATGGAGGTGAGATCCTATCTTGAGGATGGTGGCAGGCCAAGACCTCAGTCTTCCCACGCCTGGTGAAGGAGGGAAGACTTTGTTGACACTGTATTGTGGCAACATCTGTTCCTTCCGAGAGAATCTTCTCAAAAACTGGGCAGATACTTACAGAAAGAAGGAATCGCATCAGCCAATCCAAGCTGAGGCATCTAATTTTTTCGCAAGGCCAACCTGCACTGAGGACATCCATAATGTTTGATTGAAGAGTTCTGGTTCTGTTCTGTGGATTTGTTTGCAGTTTTTTGTATTTGTGCAATTAAAAAGTTTGATTAAAATATTTAACAAGGGTAAGAATGCTTTTGTAACAGAATAAATGCAAGCAAAAAGGGTTTTCGACACACAAACCATTAATTTTTGCAAAGTTAAGCTAAAATATGAGGCTACAAAAGATCCTAAATTAAGAGCCGTTTGGGAGTCGAAAGAGCCAGCTCTTCTTTGGGAGCTGAGCCGAACTTCCCATCACTAGTTGCCATAGCTAAAAAACACTAACTGTCTGAACTCATGTGATTGTTGAACCAGTAATCAGAAGCAGTGACAGAAATACATTCTGCCTTTAAGCACTATTCATCAATGCCTCTGAAACTCTATGAAAAAAACACTTATTACATTTCTGGTATTAATAAAGATGTCTGAATCTGCAACATGCTCACTGCCTTCTCTTGCGATGTTTCAGCTGTTGTACCCTTGTTGTCTTTATATGTGTTTGATAAATATTAACCTGCCAACATCATAAGTGTTGTATTCTGAACAAACACAAGCTAACATCTTCTCTCAGCTTTAGTCTGCACTTGAACTCACAGCAGTCCAAACCCTGTGACCCAGCATGACTGTAGAGGAAAATAAAGTTTTCTTAATAGGAGACATAACCAGCCGCTATACCTTCCAACATTCAAAAAGCCTTTTAAATCCAATAGGGCACACACAGTTACCGGTTAGCTCTAGCTTTTTTGTTGATCATCAAAGACCAATTGACCTTTGGCTGTGATCACTGAAAAGAGCAGTGCACAGACTTCTCCTTTGATACTTCTCATCCACATCTAAAGGGTTTTGACCTTGTAGTTTCAATAATTGAGCCTTTCAGGGTGTTGCATTGATAAAAGTGACATGAGGGGGGAAAAAAAAGGATTTGTGGTTTCATTTAGCACCTTCTCATCGCAACCGGCAGGAAGATGGACCATTTTTACCACGTCTCTCTGCCCTGCTCTCACATTTACGGGACAAAATGTCTATGTTTTTGTAGTAGGATGTATTTATGATGTAGTTTTCGATTGATACTGTCAAACTGGTATTAATCCAGCAACATCTTTATCATCAGGTATCATTCAGAGGCTTCATTTTTCATCTCCATTGTGTCATGAGCATATAACCATGCCAAGATGTTAAATGGTGTGCAATTATAGATCTACTGAATAGAAACCAATAATTCCGACCTGTGGATCTGCACTTGCAACCATTATACAATTGAATTTACTCTTAGAACACTGACAGAGATCCAGAAAAGCTAATTAAAAAGTTATTTCAGAGAAAGCGATAACCAAAACATTTCAGTAGGTTGCAAACAAACTGATAGCACTGATATTGCCAAGTGTTGATTGAACTTTTGCTGCAGTGCTGATTTTAACACATTCAGTTTCCAAAAGTCTATCCACATTAAGTATTTGAAACAGAAGAAGTCAAGTATATCAACCATTATGTATTTCTACTGTCCTCTATCTCATTGTTACAGAGCTTTTGTGAAGTGCATGTGAAATTGTCACAGAGGGATACACATTCAGCCTGTAATGACCCATTCAAACTTCACAGAGTCATTTTCATCTCACCCAGACACAGAAGTTAATTTCCTCACTGGCATCTGTGATTTTTTTCTTCACTGGGTTTAGTACTTCAGCCGTTGGGTTTAATCATTGAGCAATAAAACAACAACTGGTAATATTTAATTACATAAATGACTTTGTAAAAAGCTGCAGATCGGGGATAAAATGCAGCGATCATCTGTGTGTGTGTCACTGGAGGTTGAAACTCTCGGCTAATGAGCCGTGGGTTGAGCCAGAGTCCCAGGGCAATGGACAATTAACCAGGAGAGTCATCTCAGACTTTCTTTGTTCCTTTTTCCTTTTTCCACTCTGTCTTTCGTGCTATTCTGGGAAAATTCCTGTGAATGCAGATGGCTTTGTGTGAAGTCGTGTTTAGCTGAGCTAAAGTGTATGAGTAAAGCTCATAAGACAAAAGACCTCTTGCTCTCAGAAGAGAGGAAGAGAAGTATGCGTGAGTGTTGTGTGGTCAAACTGCCCCCTGAGTGCTGACTGACAGGATGGAGAAATAAGAAGAAGAAAGATGTGGGTGTTCTCAGACAATACAGCCATTATGTTTGGACTTTAGGATAAATATACAGTTTGGATATGTTAAACAAAAGAGGGGTCCCAGATTTAGATTTACATACAGACGTATGTCTTTGTTCTAAAATGAAAAGCAAATACATTTACTCTATTTGCATTCAGAAATTGATTATATCCATCGCCTGGAAATATTAATGGACAAAGCCTGAGTGACGTCAGCCATCTGTTACTGCAGGGGGCCACCGGAGGCTCATCGGCAGCAGCCAACATGCTGGAAATCCTGTCTCAGCCTAACTTTCAGTCAACCTAATGAAAGGCTGAGAGCTGGAGCTGATGCGTCTTGAAAAGGCAGCATACCGCGTTGCCTGTCAACCAGGTCAGCTATGCACCTGGATAGCAATAACAATGGATAACAAGTATCAATCGTCAAATCAAAATGGATGCATTGTAAAAAATGTTTACCTCCGTACGGACCTATTTTGATTCTTTGTACCAGGCTGTAAACATGTTTATTTCTATTTTAAAAACTGGCTTTTTTTTTGGCTGTGGTGTGTATGTGACTTCCGAACTGAAGGATTTTGCACTTCTGCATTGGTTTCATATTCCAACACAGGAGGTTGGCTCTTGATTATATCATGATAAATGGAGCGTAAAACACAGTGACAACACAGGGTCGACAGTGGCAAAAGCACCAAGATTAAAAAAAATAAATAAAAAAAAATAGACCATCAGAGGCTAAATATTCAGAATATATTATTTATAAATGGATATAAGATTTTTTTTTTTTTTTTAAATTGTAATCACTCTCAACTCTGATATTGAATCGAGCTAGTCTGTGTTGAAACCGTCACACTGATACGATGTAATGCTTTAGGTGAAGATTTCAAACCATGGACCCTGAGCATTCTGTCCCTCGTGAGGACAAAGAAGACTAAGTGTTATGGAGGTTGAACATTTCTGCACTCAAGTATCCTCTTTTACCTCTTTTCACCTGCTGCTCTAAATGTTATACAGCATTAAATATTGTTACATGACATTTAGTGAGACATTTTCTGTTGAATAATTAACAAGCACAAGTCCATAAATCTTAACCATGGTGTGCTTTCTTTGCAGTATGAGTCCTTCCTCTACTGGTTAATTAATTAAAGTAAGAAGAAAAAAAAAAACGTTGCTGGTGTCATTGCTTGGGCTGTGGTTTTCCGGTCCGTCATCTAGGTTCTTTTTTTTTACTAGCTACCCTTTTGTTTTACGAGTCAATAAAATTTGAAAATAATGGCAGGGGAGGGACGATGGGTAGTTTAGTAGAAGGAAAGGAAGGAAAAGGGGAGACAAAGATGAGGTTGTGGAAGAACATGACGATATGGCGGAGGAGGGGGGGGTTGTCTTTGTGAATTATTCCATCAGCTCTCTGAAAAAAAAAAAGATGCTCTGGTGACCGACATCATGTGAAAAGCAGAGGGAACAAAGCACAGGAGAGTGTGAGTGCATTAGCGCTGATCGCTGAGAGTGCAGCGGCCTTGAGTATCCACCTGTCACTGAACTCAAGCGACAGGATTCATTTGAAAAGCTCAAGGGCAACACGACACATTATTTCCACCTCATTCAATTCACTTGTATTACAGAGGAAGCAGCATGCAAAACTGAGCAAAGTAAGAAATACATATTTACCTTTTTTATTAATAGTGTAGAAATAAGTACATGATAATAAGTTTCTATTAGAACATTGATTGCTCATCACACTGTGGGCCTGATTTACTAAGATCCCAATGAAAGATTACTAAATTGCGTGTTCGTTTCAACAAATTGCACGTTTGGTTGGTGGGCGTTTTGCGGGTGATCTACTAAGCAAATTTGCGTGAATGACAACAGGTGCAAAATAGGTATCAGTGGAAGAGACATTAAACGTACAGTATTCGAGTTATAGCAGATAAAACTGAATATTGAAAAAATAAAATTTTGCTTATCAGAAAACCTCGGCATTAAACAGGGCCTCTCTTTTCTTCCCTCCATCTTTTGACCATGAGTTGTCATACATTGCGCAGAAGGTGCGAGCTGTCTCCTCTGTGGCGCTCAGGCGTGACACTCGGCACATTGTTGCGCACAAGACAGGTGGCCAGTGCTGTGTCTGATCGGCCATAAATGCTCTGGCAAGAGGTATCGAAGATGGGGGTACAAGCAGTGGTGAGGTCCCCCCCATCCAAGCGTAGCGGCAGCGGGCTGTAGAGGGAGGAGACGAGTGCACTATGGAGAGGAGCGCACCAGACGGCACGAGCTTAGGCAGAGACGCGCAGCCCGAGAAAAAGGAAATCCCCAGTTTAAAATATGATGTTTGCGAAATGAGGGAAATAGGAAGAAATAAATGTGAATGTTGAAATTCTTTAGAATGCAGAGGCTGTGAATGTTCAGTTTTGTTGGCTAAAAATAGGTAACAATACAGTTTAATCAGGGTGTTTCCTGCTCTCATTCCAAACATATTAACATGTTTGAGGAATAACGCGATCTGTATGCCTTCTTTGATCGTCCTTATGTCTCCACCTAACTACAATAACAGCAGCCTGTTGTGCGTAACACTGCTATCCTGGGTTAGCACGTTCTTTTCAAAGGTGTTAAATACAGACACCGTCACAATCATCGCAATGTGTGTACTAACTTGAGTTCTTTGCATTTTCTCCTCCCAGTATTTGCACGCTAGGACAGAAACGCCCCATATTGCATATTCATTAAGACAAATGTACTAAATGGACAATGCGTGTTGTTTTGCTCATATGAAAGATGCAATCCTCACTGCGCGCCGTTAGTAGATCAGATAGCACTTTTTTGCTGGTGGTATCAAGTTTGCACACGTTTTAAGACACGCAAACCTTTAGTAAATCAGGCCCTGTGAGTGAACACATGAATCAGACTTTTTTTCTTTTAAAGCTGACATGACAGGCCGTCCTCAGTGTTTTGAAACAGTGCAATACAATTCACCAGCATGACACATTCTGTAATTTTCTTATAAATCATCTTAAATGAAATGCAACACATCAGCTTTATAATGTTTGAATATTTTGGATACTGAGTAGTCTCACTGGAACAGAGGAAATCCAATCTAGTGCAAGTTATGCCGAGTAAATACTTCAAGGTTTAAGCAATGAAATAACAGGTAATAGAGTTTTTCTTAAGATCACAAAAGCAACCAAATCAGAAACAAATCAACATGAATTCTTATTGATTATAACAGCAGATTATAACTTGTCAAAGACGCAGTGTGAGAAAGTTACTGAAGCATCCTGGTTTTAAAGATTTCAAGCAGTTTTAAGATCTGTACTTCCAAATCTTTAAGTTTCACATATCTTTAATTGACCAACAATGGCATAAGTGACAACTTAAAGCAAATGAGAGCACAGCATTCAAGGCATAACACCTGCAACATAACATCAGAATCCTTACTTGTGTCCTTGGGTTTTTCACTCTGACTCAGCAAGAATAGCTTGGATCACTAGCTCTTGCAGACATGGATATTTGTGAAGAGAGCTCCTCACTTACTCTCTCATGTATCTTCTAGCATCATTTTTGTTCATTGGGTGTGTGTTTGGGTAGTAGAGAACTGTAAGATATGTGTAGGGCATTCCTAACGTATCTGTGACCCCCTGCTGACCATCATAGTATGTATCTAAAAAATAGATGAATTAATACATCCATTTTATTGTTGCTCTAAAATAAAAAACTTTGGACCTCTAGAACTGGCAGGAGAGTTTTCAGACATCCAATAACTCTATATTCCTCAGTGATTGGTCGTTTCAACCTAACAGCACATTTATTAGAGTTGGTGTCACTTGTCAAAAGCTGGACTTGGATATCTAATTTCATAAAGGAGGTCTGGTGTTTTTCTGTTTGACAGGTGTCATTGTTTAAAATGGTTCAGTACTCACCCCGCTCCCCTTTGTCTCTTTATGTTATTCCACTGAGTTTAACATTCCAAGCAAAGGACCCAAATGGAGTGAATTTAGTTTCTTACCCTGGGACTCAGATCAGAACAATGCTGCGTTAGTGAAACCATTTTATTTCAAACTGAAGAGTTTGCTCCTGTTTAATGGACTCTCACAGTAAAACCATTACCAAAGAGCACCATCCAATTACTGCTGGATATTATATTTCATATTAGCGCTCTCATTATGGTCAATCAATTCGGGACCCTGACTCTGGGTCACTGTAGGACTTTTGACATACTGTAAAAACACTTCAATCTCTGGCTGCTTATAATATAGTTTAAGAGACACTTATGCATGATGTATAATGTTGAGAGATTTTTTTTTTACAAGTGCAATAAACAAGCAGGGAGAAATCAGAATACTCTGAATATTTAAACTCTGTAAATCCACCCTGTTTCTTCAGTTTTATGAAACCAATTATGCTTTTATTGAGTGAATAAATATTATAATATATATATGGCAAGCCGTTCAGGAAATTAATATATTGAATGAAGTCTGAATATATGGAATTGAAGGTGATTTCAATTCTCCAAATCCACCAGTTTCATTGTTGTCATCAAAAAGACACCCTGCTGAATATGTTGGTTTTGCAAAATGACATCAGCTGAAATATAACAATAATTTCTTGAACGTCAAAACTATTTTTGAAAAGTTGCTGGTCGTACTCAAAATGATATGAATAATATGGAATGTAGAATGCGTCACCTCGAAGATCATAGTTCAATTATTGGAACACTTCTACTGCTTATGAGTAGTAATGTTCAACAATCACTGAGAGGAGGACCCAATTAACAAAAATATTTCATTAAACAAAAACTTACTTCCAAAAATCCAAACAGGAGAAAACAAGGAGCCGTGGGTAAACTGACATACAACAACCGACACACACATACAATGAACTGACACAGAAGGGAAGGCATTTTTATGCCTTTTATTGTAGAGATAGGACAGTGGATAGAGTCAGAAATCCAGGACAGAGAGAGTGGGGAATGACATGCATGACAGGAGCCACAGGTCGGATTTGAACCTGGGCCGTCTACTTCCGTCCACAGCCTCTGTACATGGGGTGCACGCCCTAACCACTTGTCCATCGGGTGCACTCAAGAGTCATCATTTACCCTTGATAGTAATTTTGCAATGAGAAGTCTCTTTCACCATTAGACAGTATTTGATTTTAAAGGGGTTCATACTTTATTCAGCGCTACATGAAGTGATATACAGTACAAGTGAGGAGCCGATGGTGAAAGGGTTACACATTAGTTTGAGAAAATGAAGGCTTATTTTTCCACCATGAATCATGCGGTTTCTTAATGCTGCCTTTTATGAATCATAAAAAGCAGATTGTGTAGAAAAGCATGCAAATGATTGTCTCCATTAATATTTCTCCTGTACTATTTTTCTATTCATGCCTTTTACAATCCATTAGCCATTCGCAATGGATAACATGTATAACATGGCATTTTCTTTCTTTTCCTTTGAAACACAGCTTCCACATGCAGATACACTTTGTTCCCAAGCTTTTTCTTCCTTTGTTTACTGTTTGTCTCTTTACTTTCATGGTTCAAACAGATGATGTGTTTTTCAGCACATGTTGGTCCAGTCCTTTTGTACCGTCTGTGTGAGTGCTGTATCTTCTTGTTCCCTCCATGTTAGCCTCCTGTGCACACAGAGAGAGTACGGTGCAGTACAGTTCTTTTTTTTTTTTTTTTTTTTTTCCTTTTCGGTTCTTTACTTTTATCTGATGATAACAAAACAACAAGGGGGATTCAGTATCAGATTCATCAGATTCGTCTGTCTTTTATCTGGATGCGGGATTAAAAGATTACAGCCAACATGAATACATAAGCTGATTAGCTGTGTCATTATTTGATATACAAACCCGGCATTGTGCTCATATTGTTGTGATATTGTACACGGAGGGCAGTAGGTCAAACACTTCTGAGAGCTTACGGCTTCGAATCAACCTGATCATTATAAAATTAACACCTTTTGTGGCTTATTATTACAACTTACTTTGTAAGGGGGCTCTCAATCAGTACTACAATAACAAAAGATCCCATCGAGGCGAGCAGGGGAATCATGGGAGTTCTCTCTGCTGGGGGAGTAGCGGTAGTAGTAAAGACGAATGGGCAGAACAGACCTGAGGAAGAGAATATGTTAACTGAAGATGTTTCCAATTACCGTAAAATCCGGAATATAAGTCGCACCCTGTTTTGAAGGTCTCTTAGAGAGAAAAAAAAGTTTAAGCGGTCTTCCTGCGTGGCGATTTATATTGTGTTCAGCAACGTCTACAACATGCAGTTTCTTTGCAGCTGTGCCGCTCTTTTAGTTCCGTCTGTTTTCACTTTCGGGAGTTTGCACTCCCACTAGCTACAGTACGGTAGTGGAGCTCTCAGCCTGCAGGGAAAGTTGTGAAGTACAGACTCCTAGCTAACTTTAATATAGGACTCTTTCAATCAAAAGAGCACTCCACAAGGTTTATTTAAGGAAGAAAAGATGTGGAAAAAGTCGCGCAGCCAGCCTGGTCTGTGTCGCCGTCTTTCCCAGCACAGCGTGCAGCCAGCTTTCAATACACAATGAATGGGGATGTTTTTTTTTAATCGCATCAGGTTGCAGTGATAGGGGCTGCTGCACCCGCTGTAATGATAGCGCGTGTTTCAGTATTTTATACTGGTATATTGGTCGCACCGGTGTATAAGACGCAGCCCACTTTTAAGACGAAAAAATAGGTATTAAAAGTGCGTCTTATACACCGGATTTTACGGTATAATTTACATGACATTCTTATCACAGCAGCACATTCAGCAACAGTACGGCAGCTTTCAGTAGCAGCTCCTGCTTCCATATGTAGCGGTCTTTGACGTAACATCCGGTGTTTCCACAGCAACAATAAACATTCTCTCTGTCATGGCAGCTCATCATGGCGGCCGCCTCGACAAGACACGTCGACAAAACGACTTTCTGTTCAAAATATTATTAAATGCTTTCAAGAATGTGAGAATGATGCATGATTGTGGATCACTTTCAGAACCTTAAACCAATAAGAAACCATTCACTAATCATCAGATTAGGGCACAAATATCTTGTGTTTCTTTTCACTTATAATCAACAAAAACATATTTTGACCTTCATTGATGCAGGAGAAAACCAAGTGAAGAACACACACAAACATTGTGACTGTTGTTACTTATTACATTCAATTGAAAGTTTGTCCACAGAGAACAATTTGGCTTGTACCTTTTGCCTTTAACAGTTTTCAGACCTGGCAATTGCCCTTATCTTACCCAGTACTTTTAAAAGAAACTCTCTTTAATGGCAAATTTAGGAGGGCAAAGTTACCACGCAGTCTCAACAACATTACACACTCCGCTAAACTTGGATTGAGAGGTCATTTCACTTCACTCGGCTCCACAATAGCCAAGCTGGTCGGCGGTTTGTTGAAAGTCAGAAACTGATTCACAAAGAAGAAACAAACTTTGGATCCCATCTGAGGCAAAAGGAATTCTTCGTCAAACCTTGAGAGGCTTTAAAACCTTAGTTCACCTCAGACTATAGTCATCACCACTGTTATTTCCTAGTATTTGTTTGAGGCTGTCTATCCTTGCTCTCTTTCCTTCCTTATTTTCTTGTTCTACCTCTCCCCCGTCTGTTTCCGTCTTCCTCCCTCTCTTTTCAAAGTAATTTCGACCATCTACTCAGCCTCATGTCCACCTCTTAAACACTGCCAAACACTGCACTCAATACACACACTCAACATGCAAAAAATGACGTGACACATTGTCTCCACTATTACGATCGCATGCCGAAAAGTAATCTATTACACAGTTTGGGATTCAAGAACAAACAGTTGTTGTTTTTTTGCCGCTCACTCTCTCACATGAAGTGAAAATTGAATTATATGATGGGAATATGCAAACAGTGTTCATCCCTCAGCGGATTATGGGGCCTTACCGTTCACGTTTCTAGAAATGTGTGGGTGATGTACTGTCAGGTTCGGCACAGTTCACGGAGTTCAATGCTTAAAAAACAAGTGAAATGAAGTTATATCACAAAATGTACAAACGTGTTTAGGGCAGGGGAAGAACTACTAGAACAGTAAACCATGTTTTTTTTACTGCAATTGCAAAACCCTGGATATGTAACTCAGCAGATAATGGACCATTATCCTAACGATACAGAGCTGTTGCTTTTATGTCATTTTCTCCATGCCTGTTTATATTTTTTCTCATTTTCTAAGAGAAGGGGGGGGGGGATGAAAAGGCACCAGAGTGGCAATGCTATTGTTCAAAATGACCAAAACCATCCAACATGACACACCATGTCCTCAAAGGAAGGGACAATGGACATGAAAGGACACAGGTATACAGTATGTGTGTGATGCATTCTAGGATGGCTTTAAAGGAACATCAAACCACCTTCGTACAGTATGTGCTAGAAATTATGTTGAGAGACCTGTTGTTATGTTTCGATGCTTCAATCAATCAATGCTACATTCATCCCATGTCAAGAGAATGACAAAGGGAAAAATCATTAATCCCCACTGCTATCATTTGGCAAAACAGGTGCTTATCACTATAACAAAGAAATTATATGTAACTGAACAGTGGTTCACTCTCCCTCTGTGTTAACTGGACAAACAGCTCCCTGCAGAAATACCAGCAACCCACCCGGCAGAGTATTCAAATACCCTCCGACTACTACCTGTACTTCCAAATTTTCTGTGCCTGCACATGGAAAGCCGCCTCTAGAGAGGGGCAGTCAGCCAATGAAAAACATGTTGGAAGAACAAGGCAGAAAGCGGTGTTAGGTTGGATATGGAGGAAATTATACTGTATGCTTGTACTGTAATGTTGGCACTACAGAGAGAGGGGCGAGAGCTGGCTCAAGCTGGGGACAGCTGGTGGTGCCACTGTGGTAATTTTGCACCGATGGAAACTGATGTATCGGCACTTTGCTGTAGCAAATTTCACCATGTCCTTTTTCTTCTGGATGAAATTGGTAACTCCATAGAGGAAGGGGAACAAGTAAGTGTAACTTTACATGAAAGCTTAGGGCCACAATGGACTGGGGAGTACTGGAGTCATACTTCAGGATCCCAACAAGAAATTGGAGGCATCAGCCAAAGTCAGCAGGCTGAAACATACATCAGAACATACAGTAAGTGCTATTGATTTATATTATCTTATCTACATGGTTACGGTCCTACTCTTTCACTGTGTCTGTAGATGCTAAACAGATAATCTGTGAAGAAGCCTATATTTGACCATTCATGAATTTAATCACCCACCTTAAGCTCTGGTCAAGCCTCTTCTTTAGGGAAGGGCCTGGGAGTGGCCTTGGAGCCCCAGTGAATTCAGACCATTTTTCTGGAATTTCTCTGGCTATGTATGTTATGACTGTGAGTCATAAGTGTGTTAAAATGTTTTGTTATTATGGGATCTGCCTTTGTGGGGCTTTGTGCTCCTTTCTTGTTTGTGCGTCTGTCTGTCTTTGTGATGCGCTCCAGGTACCCACTCTCGACTTGGGAAAAGCTGACGGTGCACACCGGCCTCTGATTTTGAATTGTGAATAAATTGCTCACATGCGTGGGAATGGATTCCATGACAATTTGCAAGCAAACTCCTGCAGGCTGTCTAACTACCAATTAAAGACATGGACATGTTTCATAACCAAACATTGCCAATAAATGTATTTTTGCAAGTCGGACAGTGTGCAGGAGTTTGCATGCAATTTTTGAAAAACTTGGAGTTGTGACTTTGGACGTGCATCTTCTCTTAAAGTCCTTATAGAAGGAAGCTAAAAAGATTTTTGTGGCCCCTTTGTTGAGTAACTTAAATGTAGATGTGATGAGTTGAGTTGAGATAGAATGGGTTAATACATGAAATTAATGCGTGTGTGTGTGTGTGCAGACAAATTTCACGTCACCCCTGCATCGAGTCGGTGCCTCAACTGGACCATCCCAATCAAAAAAAGACTGGACACAAACCTGGATGAATCAACAATATTCAAAAAGACCAACATGAAGTACACGCGAAACTACTTTTGGATCTCACCCATCATAATTACAACATTGTTTGAGAACATTACGTTAGCATATAAACTATAAAAGAAATGTAGGGGGACTGTCATCCAGCATAATGTTATAAACAAGCTAGACTGCCAGTTGTGTATATATCAGGATCAGCATCTAAAGGCACACCATCACTCTCAGCAGGACTTTTCCCAGGTGAGCGGGGTGCTCTGCAAGTTACAGTGCTAATGTAACCTGCGGTACAGCTCTTTACAACTATGACTGAAATATCAGCTGGTTTCATGGTCCACTGATTAAAGCACTAAACTGCATTAATCCCTTTTGCCTATGATATACTTAGGAGAGCCCACAACTCTATACACAGACTATTTAATCTACTAGTTGGAGGCTGTTATTTGAAGAAAAAAAGAACATAGTCTGTGAACGTTTTGAGAATGTGTTGATCTTCTAAAAACAATAAAACTACCAGCAGCTGAATAATTTGTGTTGAGGATAAATCGGGGTATTATAGAAAGTACGGAGCAGCTGGCAAACACACCGATTAAAATACAATTGCTGTGTGTTTGACATATTATCAATGTTTATTATCAATGTTTCATGATAACAGTGGCACAAGATGTATAACACACTCTTTACCCAGTTGTTTTTTCCAGCCTTGCTGACAACAAAAAGCTACCAACTCTAGCTCTAGTGTGTTTTTTTTGTTGCTGTGTGTACCTCATACATCATGTTAAGAGGCTATTTCTATAGATCCAGCCTTGCAGTGGCACCACGTCTCACACTAATCACCTTCTGTCTCTGTCTGTCTGTCTCTGGATGTCCCTCTCCCTCGCTCTTTCTCTACCTCTCTCTGACTCGTCCTTGCAAATAATGGCACCAGTCTAGAGCCTGTGTCTGTCAAAATTACCTCACCACCCATTACCTTTCCCTGAGTCCTCCTAACCAACCCCATTTCAGCAAGCCCAAGCCTATAGAACAGCTGCAGAAAGATCTTGGTACACAGAGTCGAAGTCATTGGATGTGCTTTAGCCCGAACCTCAGATCCTCATTAGGCTAACAGTCTGTCATTAAGCATGTTGTCCAATATTATTAATCTCAGAGGAGCCCTCAGAAGGCTTTTACTGGGAGGGAAGGAAAGTAGGCAGCCATTTCTAAGATGCTACACAGTCTGATTTACTATCAATCAAAGCTGGAAAGGCTTTCTGTCAGAGAGCTTCATATATGATTATCACAACCACTAATATAGCAACATTAAATTACATTTCCAGATACAAATCTGTAAAAGCTGTTGCTGTTACTGTTTTTAGAGGTAAGGTTATGTGCAAAAGATTACTGATGCCAGGATTGATGACTGTGTTAGAGTGTGAGGTAGGCTTTAACGACACACAACACACAGATTTGAAAACTTTTTATTATAAACCTCTCAAACAATGATCATATGCAGCTCATTGATTGAATCATTTTGTTGGAATTAATGTCAAAATAAAACCAACAAGAGCTGGAGCCTTTATTTCTCTGATCTCCTTTCAAATTGAAACATGTTATATTTTCATTGTGCACAGCCATTGTGTCCGACCAGCTAAGATTTGATTGCACAGTTAAAATGAACCAAACTAGAAACCAGATGCAGCAACATACAAAGCATCTGAAGGTTCTTTATCCACCGGATCCCCTTTTCTCTCTGCTCATTAAAAATTGCACATCTTTGTAACTAAAAATGTGATGGTTTATGAAACACCAACAATATTTTATTCATGTTTGTACACTGATAATTTATTTTGTTCAAAATGTACTATGCCTATATTTTGCAAAATATAAAAGAAGAAAAATATTTGACTTATATTATTTAACCCTGGTAAAAACTTCTTAACTCGTGGACTGACATAACCTTTTAGCTAAGGCTGAACAGATAAGTCATATTCATGTGTGAAAATACTCCCAAAAAGAACATCAAAAACACAATGCCTTACCAATGCTATTGCAGAATTATAAGGCTGAAATGCTAATGGAAATTTTTCCTTTAAAAAAAACCAAAAAACGTTTCAATTTGTTCTAATCTGGATTCATAGTCTTACTTCGCCCACCGAATCACTGAAACCTTCTTTCCTCGATTACCATTCTCTACCAGATGTGGAATGCAATGACGAGAAAAAAAATATCTGCCTGTGCCCAACCTCCCATCGCTCTCCAGACATGAATGTTGCACAACACTGGGTTGAATTCAAGGTCCCCACCCACGTGAAGGAGTCGGTGTGATGAGATGGATATGACACTGTGAGTTTGTGGGGTCAAGGTTTGCTTTACTGTGTCTCTGGATGAAAACAACTTGTGTTCAACATTTGTCCCACTGGAATACTATCAACTCTGTAATTTGATTTGATCTGATATGACAATTGCTGTCTGATTTCTAAAGATCCTTGTCTCTTGTCCTTTCCCATCTGTCACTTTGTTCCTCTACAGATTACTGTTGGGGACTTACACAAATCTTGGTCCGCCGTGGACCTCGATTCTTTTTGGTTCTGTCCCCTAGTTGGCAACAATTAAGGGTTTAGACCCTTTCATTTAATGATAGTTTTGGTCTGCACCAATTGCAAACCAATTGGACTGAACAATGAGGTTTGACATTCCCCACAACACTACTCCAACATCTCTCTCAAGTATCTACTCAGATTTGTAGCTGTGGTTAACATCATGCAACTGGTTGTTTATTTAGATTTCCCCATTCATCTTTTATCTACCTGTATGAATGAACACAGAACAAAATAAATCCCTAACAACGTTTTTCAGTTTTAATACTGAGAAGAAACCAATAAAGAAGAAAGATGAATTGTTGTTAAATGAAACTCAATACAAGGTGATGATCGATGGATAGTGTCTGTGTTGTTGCTTAAAATAAAACTATCTCCTTTTCCCCAAGAATACTTTCATGACTTCATGAAGTTATCATAATTAGCATCTATCATATTCTAACGCTTCTCTACAACTCTACATGTCTCAGTCCAACCTCAGGATCTGATCCTTTCCTTTGTTCTCTTCCTACCTCATGTCCATGTTTACACTCTTCTTCTCTTGTCTGATATCCCAAACAGAAACACGGCTCGGGCCTTTTCTTGATCGTCTCCATTGTAATTACATTTTGACTTCGTCTCCCCGATGCATAGCAAATATTTCCTTCCAGAGACAGAATCAAAACATGACCGCAGCATTGCAAACTGTCGTGAAATATATACTGTCTATATATATATATTGGCATCAAAGGCAGAAAGAAAAGTTGACCTTTCAAAAGTTTTGAGCTTTCTGAAAGGCTCTGATGGCATTAAGATTTGTTTAGATGTGATGTTACCCAAGAGGAAGCTCTGCTCCAAAGTTTCCTCACTCCAGTATTTCACCACAAAGTCAACATCGGATAGAAATGCGCTGTGGAGGCCTGACAGGCTAATTGGTAAAAGTAAACACTCCCCTGCTTTCTTTACCTCTAATCTCCTCTGCTTGCCTCTTTTTTGTTTGCATTCAACTTTTCACAACAAGGACCCAAGCGCAGAATTTCTCAATTTCGGCTAAATCAACAACGGAAACAGATGGACTGTGAAGTGATGTTAGATCAACTCCTCTAAAACAAAAACACCTCCATCCATTCCCCCATTCTCATGTCTCCTTGTCTGTCTGTTTAGTTTAACTTGTGTCTGACGTTGCACAATGACCTTCATCCAAGGCAGTCAGCTGTATTCAACATTTCTTCATTTCAACTCAATGAAAAACATGCAGTTGAACAGAATAGTCTACCACCAAAAAGTAAACAGTCTCATCCCTCCTACTCTCCCACTCATTTCCCACCCTGTGCTCCCCTCTCTTGTCTGTTTGTTGGAATTTCTCTCTCTCTTTCTCTCTCTACAACTCATTTCCATTCCTCTCCTCTTCTTCTAACGCCTTTCCTCAGCATGTTCAGTCAGTATAAATGACGCCTGGATTCAAAACAACAGGTATTGTTTTTCTCAGAGTTAAAAATAAAGAAAACCAAAAAATCCTGAACCTGAACCATCATCACAGTGGGCTGATTTTTTTCTGAAACTCTGTGGCACTGAAAGTTGGCAGTCAGGTGTGCCCTGCTCAGTTCACTGAAGGCACAGAAAGGTCACTTTTAGTATTTTCATGGCCAGGCTAATCTGGAACACCTGTGGCTTACTTTGACACAGACTGGGAAAACAGACAATAGTGTTAAAACATAAAAGATTAGTGAATTCAAGTCCTTCTCAGAAGTGTACGTTTGAAACATGTTTTAAAGGCAAACATTATTCATGTTGCAGTGTCACTTGTAATTGTTTCCTCTTTCAAAGTGGCTTGTTAGTTTTTTCAGTTTTTGTCAAACACTGAAATGATATTCTGTACTTTTTGAAGCCAATGTTTGACATAAATTCCCAAAATCTAGGAATCCCTCGCAAAGAGTGTGACTGACTGTGTTTAGTGCACGTTGATATATGTTGATGTGTATGGTCAGGGGTCGGGGTGGTCACTTAAAAATATTTTCAATTTAGTTGGGCATGGCAGAAAAAGAGTGGGAACCATTGGGTTAATATTTTAATATTTACTATCTGCTATCTATAGCAGGTTTTAGCAACACTGCTCTAATCTTTATTAGGACCATTGTGCTCAGAGAAAACATTTTCATTTCTGGGACATGGAGTTATACCGAACTCTACTTATAATGAAGTAGAGTTGGAAACATTGGGGGAGGTCCTAAGGGAGTTAATAGAGAGTGAAGCTTCTATTGATTAAATAATCTAAAACTTTTCATGAAGCTATGTATAGTATTTTCATGTGTCTGTATCCAACATGCCTTTTTTTAGTAATTTAAATGACTAAGCGTTAGCAGAAATGGTACAATGATACAGTAGAATGATGACTGGCTTAGTAAGGGCAAGATGAACATAACATGTATGAAGGGGTTGTGTGAATTAAGCTGAATCAATGTAACATCAACCAAACCTCTATCAACCAGTGGAGTAAATCTAGCACAGAACATGTGGGTGTTTGTGTATGCATTTGTGTGTGTAGTTTGGCCACTAAATATAGGAAGAAGAATTTAACATTAAAATCATAAAAGAAGGAAAATAATTTTTTGGAAGGAAAATGTTTTTCAAATAAAGCAGGTGTATTACTGTAATGTCAGGAATTTGGAATTATCCCCACACAAGCTATTTTCATTATCTACTGAACAAGTGTGTATGTATGTGTGTGTGTGTGTGTGTGTGTGTGTGTGTCCGTGTGTTTGTTTTCTACATTATAAAACCTAATTTCATAGTAAGCACTCAATGACTAAAATCCCTCGTTTTGCAAACACTGTAGTTGGTTCTGCCGTTCGGTTATTTCCTCCTTTTTGAGAGTTTGCAGCACTAAAAGAGTTTGCCTTATAACTCCATGGGTTACATCTCATTTCAGATGAGCCGGTTTTTGTTTTCATCTCAGTAAAATGAGATGAAGTCGCCTGCAGTATGTGATACGATATCATAAAAAGAAATGATACAATACCATAAAACTTTATTGGGCCATTTTGTGGAAATGAACTATCGTTGTTTTATATGGGTGGAGATATAACTCCAACTACTTAAAGGGAAACTCAACTTTGAAATAGACTCACATAGAGCCAGACAGAATCCCACAATCCTGCTCTGACCCTGCACTTATCTTCCATTACTGCTGCCTCAGCCGTCGCAGTACATTTCTCTCCAATGTTCTGCCTCTGAGAGACTCAAACTGGTACAGTGAAAGAACATAAATCCGTACGACTGCTACCTGTCAACTTTGGTTTGCACATTCTGAGGGCTTAACAGTGCCAAAATCAGTTTGAGGATTGGACCGCCGTGATGGTTGCATCTTCATTTAGAAGTTGAATACATGCTCATGAAAAAGTGTCCTTAATATTAAAAGTAATCAATATTCAATTTAGCTTTAAACACAGATACTACATGCAAAGATCCAAAGAGAATTGACAGGTAAGTCTAGTTGCTTGTTTAAGACTTCCTTAAATCAAAAAGTCCTTGAAACAGAGGATATTAACAGTCAAATGATTTTCACTTTACATTCCTACTGGCAGTTTTTTAACACAGTCAATGCTGACATACTCAGATCGACGACTTCTTTCAATAGCCAAGCTGTAAACATTGAATTCATGTTTATTCCTCAAATGTTTAATTGCTATTTCTGTGTCAACAGCCTGATTAGATTACTTTTTTGTGTATGCGATCTTAATGTAAACATGACTTCTAAGTGGTAAAGTCAAAGATAAATATGAGAAAGATATCAATATTGGGTGTAGAAATAGAATAAGACACTGATTTATCACCCAATATTAGGTATTTGGGTTGTATGGACCTTGAGAATACAGCTTTGTACAAGATGGAGCATTTCGAGTCGAACTCAGTCGTAATGTCGAGCCATTTCAAGGAGAAATTCCATCACATTTTGTGACTTCACGCATCAAATATGTAACCGTAATGCTTGGCTTCTTGTTGGCCATGTCTCCTAAAGATCGCAGTTATTAAAGTGAAGAGCAATAAAATCAGGCTGGTGTGGCCATCAAAGCAAATGGAAGAGTAAAAAAATAAATAAAAAGGATTTATTACAAGGAGATCTGAGATCAAGTCCCAAATGACATAACGTTGGAGTGCCTAAACGCTGTAAAGTAGTACAGTAACCCGGTAGTAGTTTAGGCACCACCCAAACATGTAGGTTGGAGGACATGTGAGGAAAAACTTCTGAGTCCTGCTAACAAAAAAATGTTCAAATAGGACTGACAACAAAACCTCTCAGGCAGTGGTTTTACTTATTCATATTTAACAAATATATTCTTAATTTATTTTGACTTACCCGCCTAAATAATACAGTCAATGATGTAAGGACATAACAAATGGATTTAGGCATTTGTTGAGTTTTTGGAGTCAGTAGCTTTTTCCTAAAAGATAAAATAGAGACCCTGTCATCTGCCCGGATTTTCATGTATGGTGTTGCCTTGGTTGACTCTGGACTTTTCTTAGCCGGGAGTTTTAGAAGAAAACTTTAACAAGTCTTTGTTAAATACAAACTTGTAAATCCTCCTCCTTCAAGTAAGTCCAAAAAAGATTTGGATCATTTGTTTAGTCTGATCAAATAACTGTAGGATCGGTCCCAGATATGTACTAGTTCATTTTTTCTGACTATGATCCTCCTCTTTAAAGTACCGTTGTACCAGGCTGTTCGATTGTCATCTCTCTTATTTCAAAGTTTGATTTGATTTGTTGAGAGTTTTGCTGAACCTGTAACCACACCCAACAGATTTGTAAACCATTTAGAAAAGCCTATACCAGCAGTAACTAAACTGTGAGCTGTAGCTGTTTGAGATCCCTGCAGAATGTGGATTTCACATGCAGGTAGAAAGTTATTTAAACAAATCACCGATCTCAGACTGCCGTAGACTACAAAGCATATGAGGCAGAAAGCAAGACAGGGGGAGTGAGACAGAAACATAGACAGATGGCGAGAGCGGAGGGTAATGTGTGAAGAGAAAGACAGCTAGGGAATAGCACAGTGAGAAAACGACAGCCGTCAATCATCCTCTGTGTCTGCGGAGAGGAATTGAAATTCTGATCAGATCCCTAAACACGTACCTGAATGAAAGGAGGGAGGTAGAATTCTGCGTGGGAATAAGTGCATCTTCAGCTTAGTTTTTTTGTGCATTTGTAACAGCCTTAAGCTTCTGTGTACATCATTGAGGTGTTTGTGTGAATAGAGTGCATTTTTATAATAAAAATGTATTTTGAGAAGAATTTTGCAGTTGTAATGCAAAATTCTGTCTTTTAAACATCAGTGGGTTTTGTGTACACCTTTGTGTCTTTGGGTTTGTGTCAACGTGTCTCTCTGTGTGTGTCTGTAAACGTAGGGGTTCCAGGGCATACATAGATTCAACAACACATAAGTCCCTAGTTGGGACAAAATATCAATATTCACTATTCACCAACCAGTAAGCCTCAGCACGCCAAACCAGTAGGGAGTGGAGGTCAGTCCCACATTTTCAATGGTTATTTTATAAGGCATTTCCTTTATTTAAGAGAAAGAGAGGGGTCGGGGATGAGAGACTGCAGGAGGGTTTAAGAGAGGGAGAATGTGATGTAATACAGCTAACAAGCTTGGCTTAAAATGAAAAAAAAAATAAAGACAAACATAAACAAACATCTTTCCTGTTTTTTTTACAGTAAGATGTCGTTCTGTTCACACTGAAAGAATCAAGTGATCAGCAAGTCCAAAATTATTAAACCTTTTTAACAAACTGTCCTTGTGCAAACAGAGTAAAAAAAAATACAAACAATTCAGACATATATCAAATGATCAGATATTGTTGCTGGATAATAATTAATGATGACGTGGGACAACTATAATCAACACTTGTATTATAAACAAAACATTTTTTTTTTTTAAAGTAAAACATAGTATTGTGTAGGTTCCCCTCTTGTCTGGCCAGGTCCAGAAAAGGCCTGACCTGATGAGACATGGACTCCATCAGACCTCTGAGGATGTTCTGCGGTATCTGGCACAATAGCTTTAGCTAGAGAACCTTTGCTGTGCTCATTCTAGGCGCTTTCAGGGTGGACAGGGTTCAGCATGGACACCTGACTAGTCCGCAGCTAAGCAGCCCCTAACACAACAAACTGTGAATGCACTGGCATATGAAACCTTTATTTCAGAATCAGTATAAACTGTTTCAGCAATGTGAGCTTTAATAACTCTTCTGTTGGATTGAACCACATAAGCTTCCCTCCTCATGCTTATGAGTTTTGGTCCCCCGGCCTCTGGTTCACAGCTTTTTCTTCTGTGTACCACCTTTGGTAGATACTCACCATTGCAGACTGGGGACATTCCACAAGATCAGCAGTTTTGGAGCTTCTCTGACCCAATCATCTAGCCATTACAGATTTGCCGCTTGTCAAAGCCGTTCACATTCTTACCATGGCCCCTTTTCCTTCTCCCAAAACAATTACTTCGAGGACAAAATGTCCACATATCCCACTTGGTGACAAATGCCATTGTAAGAGGATAATCAATGTTATTCACTTCACCTGTCAGTTGTCATAATGTTATGGCTGATTGCTGTATCTCTTTCAGAGAATCTTTGGATAATGTAAAAAGGGCGGGTGCCTGGGTTTAAGTCGGACCTGTGGATTCTTTTTCTGCATGTCATTCCCCACTCTCCCTCCCAGGTTTCCTATACTATCTACTCTCATTTCAAATGAAGGCAAAAAGCCCTGAAATAAATCTTTACAAAAGATAAACAAATGTAAACAAAGGCTCTTTTGGCAGTAAATAAGCTGACCTGAATGCCTAGACATTCTGTTTGTTGGGTATTGAGTTGAAATCTTCAGTTTTATATCAAATTAAGTTATTGTACGGGGCACTATTCCTTTTACAGCAAATACAAACCTAACATGGTGTATGGTATTTCCACATTTAGACATTTTACCAGTAAAAGGAGTCTTATCTCCACTTGCTAAAAATATACATACTGTCTAATCTTGTGTAAAACATGAAACTACTTTTGCACCAAGTGGCATATCGGATTTCTTATTCTCCCACCAAAACATTAAAAAAGTGGAAATACCAATAACAGAAGGCACACTACATCCAACAATTTCATCACTGCTACCCACCAGGCCTGTTGATATCTCCATGTTTATTGTGAGTGATAGCACAAAATCACACATGACACAAAACTAAATCAGCCAAATTATATCTCCATATCTATCTGTTGTGCCACTCAATTGAGTTTTTGATTTCATTTTTGCATCCCATCGCCTCCCTTGTGCACTCTGTCTCCCTGGCAGATTTTAATATGTATGAATTTTCTCCCCCCAGTATCTCTCTATATGCTTCTCTCCCTGCGTCTTTGAGACAGATAAAGCCTGGTGCTTTCGATTGGAGCCTAATGGATGATTTTGCTGAGTGGAAAATGACGGGTTATTTCCTTGAAATCTATCACAGCAGCAGCAACAGCGGATTCTAAGTCACTAGGGCTCAGTGGAACAAAGGAGGAATTCGGGTGATTTTTGTTTGGTCTGTCTTTGATGCAACAGGGGGGATGATTGGATGAGTTTCATCTCTGTTTCTGTCACTGTTTTCTCTGCTCAGGTGTCTCCCTGTGGATTACACTCATGTTCTTCTCCCCCTTCTCTCCCTCACTTTATTGTTAAATTTTACTTTCCCTTCCTTTGAATTGTTAACACATGATTTTAACAATAAACAGTTAATGTTGCATCTAGTTTGGTAATGTAAAAGAAAATGTCACCAAGACATCCAACTTAGGTATGTTGTTGTTGTTGCTCTGACCAGTCCCAGGAAAAAAAATTCAAAAGTCTGATGGAGTCCACAGAAAATTGAAGTTTGGGGTTTCATGAGCCCTATTGTGAGAATGCATGTGCAACAATAGTTTTGTAGTTAAGCATATTTTATTTATTTTTGCTTGGGCGTAAAACATTGACTTATATTTGAGAATAATATGTTGAGGTTGAATGGCACTTGAAAGAAACACAAGGTACAATGAAATAGTGGTCTTCAAGGTCCATATTGAGAGAAACACAGGGTACAATGAAATTGTGGTCCTCAAGTCCATATTTCTGTTCCTTTAAGCCACATTATTGAATTAAAGTTGTCAGTGTTGCTGTGAAGAACTACAGCCAAACGCACCTTTGAGTCCAGCCAAGGAAAGTGTTAGCTATTGTACATTGAGGCTTATCAAGTGGAAGCAAAGGTTTGAATTATTTTTTGAAAGTCACAATATTTTCGGCACAGCGGCCATGAAAAGATGTCTATTCTGCTTTTTTCCGGGTTGTTAGTTGTTTGAATGTTGTGCACCTGAAAATGTTATCATTGGAACACTCTTAGAGCAACTGAACAGACAATTGACATTGACCATATTTCAAAGAAAAAAAAAACTTTGATAACCCATAAGCCACCTCAGGAAGAACACGATAACATTATGTAAGCTAGAAAGTGTTGACAAGTATTTAGGTCCAAGCTTAGATTTAGTTAACTTGGAATATAACCTTCCTTTCCTTTTTGTCTAATATAAATGACAAAACTGTAAAATCACTCTCCAGAATTGCTGTCAACATCACTGCTACCTGTAAGTGTAATATCAAGTAGAATGCTTGATGCTAGATAGTTTTACATTATTCAAACATAATATAGCTAACATAATGTTAAAAGTGCTTGAATGCTGCTATAAGCAGTTGTCTTAATGTAGCTAAACATTTATCCAATATGCTGTAGTATCTTGAAACATCACCAACATATCCCTTCGGATTTAAACACTCGTTGGCTTTTTAGTTGTTCATCAGTCAGGATTGATATGATAATAATTATTAGAAAGGTATATGACTAGCAACCTGAAACACAGCAGTACTACATTATAACAGTGTCTGAGCTTCCCATCCAAGCATGGCGTCAGAGAAAACTGCCACTGAGCAAATATGGGCAGTGACACAAATGACAAAGTAGACAATATAAGAATACAACAGTAAGTAAAAAAGTCTTGACCTCCTTATGTTCAATGCTGTGGATAACTAATACATACACTCTGCTGTCCAGAGTTGCTTTGAGTGATTGCATTTCAAGGCATTGTATGCAACAAGACGACCAAATATGTATAGATGTTCAAGGAATAAAAAAGGTAATGGTTGGCATGAGTTGCTGACAAAGCAGACTATCAGCATTTACTATCAGTAATCCCAGCAACAACAAAAAAACAACATTTTTCAAGGTCAAGATCACATTTCAACCACCCCAGCTGAATCTATAAGTGATTGCAACTGTGTCTCAAGTGGCTTTGAAGTAGCTTCTATCTGCCCATCAAAATAACCTTTTATCAGCAACTTTTTTCCGAACGCTCCCGCAGTCAAATTCCAAAAGATTTTTCTGGCATAGGTAGTCGTCTCTTCACCTTTCACCTCGAGGAAACAACACTTGCAGATTAAGTTTGTAACATCTTGCTGTCTTCTGTGAAGAAAAAAGTGAAGGCTCTGAGTGACAACAGAAGACCAAAACAAATAAAGGTAACAGGGGAATAATGACACAGACATATTAAATGAAGGGAAAGAAATAAGGAAGGGAGGTAAATACAGTCCAGGATTTAGGACTGAGAGAGTTCTAGGTTAGAAAAGAATTGAGAAAGAGAAAAGTGGAGGTTTGGAAAATAAGAGGAAGTAATGAGGGGGAGACTGAAGGAAGGAGTCAAGCATAAAGACAGGTGTACTGAAGGGGAGGTATAGAAGCAGTTAGGGAGGATGTTCTCTATTATCTATCAGCAAGTAATTGAGCTGGCCAGTCAGACTTTCATTAGGCAGTCTTTAAATTAGCGAGCTAGTTTATTCGTCACTCATTCAAACCGACAGGGCCCTATCCAACACTGGACTCCAATCTGTCACAGAGCATCACAATCATTTGTGTCATTTACAGCTGAGCAGTTGTCAATTGCACAGGCAGTATCTTTTAAATAACCAAATTAAGTTGAATGCACCTGAGAGTTCATAGGCGTGTTGGACATTAAATGAGGTTTAAATATGTTGTTACTAATCAACCATGCAGGCGTATGATGCTAAAACAAGAATGATAACCATGGCTGACTTAACTGAACCGGGAAAAAATTATGGTGCAGGTCCAAAATGCTTGTGCACCAGCCAAGAGACCTACATGCTTATTCATATGTCAGTAGTACATCCGAGTTGGAATTGGAAAAGAAAACTGATTGCCCCAATTGAGCTGTGTTTCAGGAAATAATCTTTGTCATGATACACACCATAAATCACACGTGACCATGGCCATGCTTGGTAGAAGAAAGTACAACCAGTGAGGAAAATATTTGGCTAAACATTAAAACTTGGGATTGCTGTTTAGATTCATGACAAAATGAAACTGTTACTGAAAATATGTATAAAGTGCTCAAAACAACCAACCAATAAGACTGATAAGAAAGACTGCATTATCATTTATAAAGAACAGGATTCCTAAGTAGCATAGATGCTATAGGTGTAAATCGGCTAGGATGAGTGTAAAACTCCTTATTTTGGAGCTATCCATGTGGTTTAAAATTAAAATGGTGTTATAAAATAAAAAAAATAAAAAAAATATACATGTGATCTTTACAGAGAATACTGAGGAATTCAGATTAATAATGTCATAACAGATGATGACTCAACTGCTAATGCTGGTCTCAATGGCAATCATTAATGTGAAGCATTTCAGAATACATTTCTAACAAATATGTACCATAACACAGGAGCAGAGGTGGCAGATAGATACCATACAGTACAGACACTGGAATGAATGTCGTGATGTTGACCTTGTCACTCTTCTCCTCCTAAGTAAAACTATTGTGTGTGGAAAAATCGAGCACATATTATGGAACAGGAGTGCTACGGTCTTTTGGCCTTGTGTACAGTTCTGTGAAGGATACCCAACTCCAACAGAAGATGTTTCAAAGCTTTGGACAGTTAGCTTAGATGAGATATTTGAAATCTCTTGAATCACATGAAATCTCTTTCATGTAAAAATAAATCTTCTTTGCAAACAACATGACATACGATGGGAAGATTTGTTGAACCCTGTTCATCATCAGCCCAAAATGTTTCTTAACCAGCAATGCTTCTAATGGCAAGGATCTACCAGAGCGTCCAACATTTTAAGAGCGCTATCAATGGCAATATCAAACACTCCCAGCCATACAGTCAAATGCTTGACATTATTACATTGTATCCCTTAATGATTTTTGATAATTAACCAAAGGAAATTAAATGGAAATAAAAATGGCTTAGTTTAGAAATCATGCAGAGGTGCCTAAAGAGCATTGCATTTAAAGGGGTCAAGTACCTCATGAAGCCCTCAGTAAGAGGCCCTCTATGGGTATTCAAATTGGTGAAGACCACCAGGTCAGGTGTGTGTACTTCTCTTTGGAGTTTGTTTTTTAGCAGAAGAGCATACCTGATAAATATCTTTCACATTCAATTTTGGAAAATTGTGCACTTGGAAATAAATCAAATGTTCTTGTTGGAGCTTGATCTTAATGATTTAGTTCATTGGAAGGAGTGAAAACCAAAGTGCTAATGATTGATACTGGATGATTTTTGAGCTTATGAAATGTATCCTTTTATGTGTACGTGTTTTTCTTCATGTCAGTGAAGATCCTTCTCAGGTACGGGAGGGGAGGATCATGTGGGGTTATTTTATAACATTTTCTGTAATGTACTTCTGTAATGTTGAAAACCTGCTCCTCTGACACAATCAGTTTCTGGTTACACATTGAATATACACAGGGACATCCAATAAAGCATCCATGGACCTCCTGCATTGATTATGAATTAGTCACATTATTGCAGTTTTACATAGATCTAAACAACTTCAACATTCTTTAAGCTCCTGTGAGGAGTTTTTATGTGGTTATGATATTCCCAGGAATTACCGATGCCTCTTTATAAGCTACAAAAGCAAACTGGATCATCCGCACAAGATGATTTTTTTTTACATGTTATTTCATAATCCTTGTAACCACTGCAGCCAGGTAGTTGTCAGATGATGTGAGTTTCAGCGTGCTGCAAGAGCTGCCTTTGTTTATGTTTTCCTCAGCAAAGATTTATAGTGCTACATTTGACTGCCAAAAGAAAGAAGGATGAGGCTTTTTATCAGAAAACACTATTTATACAGGACAAGATGAGCAAAGAGATATAGAGTACTGCTCTGTCCATAGGGGGAGTGGAAATTGCCCCAACCAGACAATCCTCACATACACTTAAATACTGAATTTTGATTTTGCCATTCAATACATTAATACCTACATTTCCCTCTTTAAATTAATACGCAGGGGGGTTTCCTTGATAAATAGATTCAAGAATTATCGATACATTAATTACTAGGACTATCAATTCAGGAGATATAGATGCTAAAGTATGCCAGTGTAGGCCTACTTTCCTTTGAAAGTTGGAGGTCATAGGGAAATATAAATTGCTTCTCAGATCCTGGATGTTAAAAATTTCTAAAAAGTGATGTGGCTCAATCTGTGATGATCATTTGAGTGAAAGCCACACAGAAGACTTGGACCTGAAAAAGGTCCACAGTTCTGTCTGTTCTACATGAGTAAAGAATCCATACATTTTAATTAGTTTAGGGCTGAAAGACAATGGAGTAGGAGCAAAGATAAAATGAGCCTAAGCTTTCCAGAGTAAAATGAATCATTTCTGGGTCATTTTTTCTGTTTCATTCACTTTTGGATTTTACCCTTTGAAATAAACATTACCATGTTTTTTTGTTTATTGTCCTACATGCATGAAAGTTTACAATAGAGAACACTCTTCCACACAATATACAGTTGCAAGAAAAAGTATGTGAACCCTTTGGAATTACCTAGTTTTCTGCATAAATTGGCCATAAAATGTGTTCTGATCTTCATCTAAGTCTCAACAATAGACAAACACAGTCTGCTTAAACTAATACCACACAAACAATTATATGTTTTCATTGAACACAACATATAAACATTCACAGTGCACGGTGGAAAAACTATGTGAACCCTTGGATTTAATAACTGGTTGACCCTCCTTTGGCAGCAATAACTTCAACCAAACGTTTCCTATAGTTGCAGATCAGATCAGTCTGCACAACAGTCAGGAGGAATTTTGGACCATTCCTCTTTACAAAACTTTTTCAGTTCAGCAATATTCTTGGGATGTCTGGTGTGAATCGCTCTCATGAGGTCATGCCACGGCATCTCTATCTGTTTGAGGTCAGGACTCTGACTGGACCACTCCAGAAGGTGTATTTTCTTCTGTTGAATCCATTCTGTTGTTGATTTACTTCTGTGCTTTGGGTTCGTTGTCCTGTTGCATCACCCATCTTCTGTTGAGCTTCAATTGGTGGACAGATGGCCTTAAGTTTTCCTGCAAAATGTCTTGATAAACTTGGGAATTAATTTTTCCGTCAATGATAGCAATCTGTCCAGACCCTGATGCAGCCCCAAACCATGATGCCCCCTCCACCATACTTCACAGTTGGGATGAGGTTTTGATGTTGGTGTGCTGTGCCTTTTTTTCTCCACACATAGTGTTGTGTGTTCCTTCTAAACAACTCAACTTTGGTTTCATCTATCCACAGGATGTTTTGCCAGTAGTGCTGTGGAATATCCAGGTGCTCTTTTGCAAACTTCAAACGTGCACAATGTTTTTGTTGGACGGCAGTGGCTTTCCCCGTGGTGTCCTCCCATGAACTCCATTCTTGTTTAGTGTTTTACGAATCGTAGATTCGCCAACAGAGATGTTAGCATGTGCCAGAGATTTGTGTAAGTCTTTAGCTGACACTCTAGGATTCTTCTTCACCTCATTGAGCATTTTGCACTGTGCTCTTGCAGTCATCTTTACAGGACGGCCACTTCTAGGGAGAGTAGCAACAGTGCTGAACTTTCTCCATTTATAGACAATTTGTCTTACCATGGACTGATGAACATCAAGGCTTTTAGAGATTCTTTTGTAACCCTTTCCAGCTTTAGGCAAGTCAACAATTCTTTATCGTCGGTCTTCTGACAGTTCTTTTGTGCGAGGCATGGTTCACATCAGGCAATGCTTCTTGAGAGTAGAAAACTGGAGTGTGTTTTTTAAAGAGCAGGGCAGCTTTAACCAACACATCCAATCTCGTCTCATTGATTGGACTCCAGGTTGGCTGACTCCTGACTCCAATTAGCTCTTGGAGAAGTCATTTGCCTAGGGGTTCACATACTTTTTCCACCCTGCACTGTGAATATTTAGATGTTTTGTTCAACGAAAACATATAATTGTTTCTGTGGTATTAGTTTAAGCAGACTGTGTTTGTCTATTGTTGAGACTTAGATGAAGATCAGAACACATTTTATGACCAATTTAATCAGAAAACTAGGAAATTCCAAAGGGTTCACATACTTTTTCCTGCAACTGTATATAAAATGCCTTGAAGCATGTTTGCGTAATTGCTGCAGTGCATCAGGTTTTTTTTTCAGCAAGTGATGTGTGTTGGATTTAGGTCTCTTGCTTTTTAACACATGTCTGCATGTTTCTGTCATGAGAGACTAATTCCATAGCTTGCTAGCTGGCTAATGAACTGCCAGTTTCCATGACAGACAACCAGTCACACTTTAATAGACATGACAAACAGCATGCTGTGTTCATGTGCTTGCACATGCCTGCCTGACTGTGTTTGTGTGTCTGTGTCTTTAAACTGGTAAAGATGACCTTTAAGGGACGATGTGGTTCAGTAAGAAAGTCTTCTCTTGAAGTGTCTGCTGGAACACACAACACTAAGTCAAACTGAGACACGTAATCAAACACTATTACTGTCCTTTTTCATGTAGCCCCTGTTCTTTAGACCAGCTTTATTGCTTACAGAATGGTGACATCTATGAAAAAATGATGGACACTGAACGTTCCACATAATTACAACTGTGTCGGTTTGTGTGTGATCTTGTTGGGTCAAAAAGCTAAGACAGCAAATTGTAGGTGAAAAGTACACCAAACATATCCATGTGACCATATTTTTATGCCTGTGTGTGTGTGTGTGTGTGTGTGTGTGTGTGTGTTTGTGCGTGTGTGTGTTCTTAAGAGTTGCTGATTTAGTAGACATTTAATCTTCGCGTGATGGAGAATGATTGATTTACTGGATAGATTTCTCTCAGTTTGATCCCACTACACAAACACACACACACACGGAAAAAAAGTCACGATGGATGGGAAATGGATTGGCTGTAGCTTGGTTAACCCTTGACCCAGAGAAGCTACATAATGTCTGGATCTTTATTTTTAGACCAAGCAGTCAGATTGTAGAGAAAATATTTTTTATCCACAATCTACAAAGAACCTTGAATGCCAACTCATATAGCTTAGCGGCTATGTAGCATGTGCAGAGGCTATATTCCTTGTTGAAGAGGCCGTGGGTTGGAACCCTACTTTGGCCTTTTGCTGCATGTCATCCCCCCACTCTCTTCTCCCAATGTTTCCTGTCTCTCATCAGCTGTCCTAGCTAACAAAGACAGAAAGGCCCACAAAAAGTAAAACAAAAGTTTAAACTAACCAGTTGCAACTTGTTTTCCCTGAACATTTTTTTTTTTTTTTTTAAAGGGGCTATATGTAACTTTCAAAAATATTGCGTATGTAGCGACACAGCATTGCCATTAGGCGAACTGCACCAGTAACCTGTTGCTCGCTCTCCCTCGCATGCTCGTCATACATGCTCGTACGTACACAAACAAGCATCATCATCGGCCGCAAGACACTGGATATTTACCGGCATAATGTTTACAGAGGAGGTAAGTGGTCATACACATGTGAAGGAGTCTGTGTGTCTGTATTCATTCTCCATCCTACAAACGACAGTCTCGGCAGGCACTGGCTGAGAGCAGGAGTGTGTGATGAGTTTATCCGCCTTTGAGAGCTCCTAGGGCGGATAGAAGTGTGTGGAAGGCGTCCTCTGGCTGTGGAGGTGAAGACCGGGAGTGTGTGATGAGTTTGTACTGTTGATCTGTGTAAGCGGAGAGGAGTGAGGAGGACGTTGAGAACGTGCATAAAATGTCACTTCCTGGAGCTTTCGTGGAAAATACGACCTGGGGAAAATTTTTAGACAGGCAACACAGATAGACAGTGAATATCTACTTTTTCACATCAGTTAACCGTTCGCTTATTAATGGGCGATAAAAAACGATTTAAAAGTTACATATAGCACCTTTAAGATTTATTTTTGGGCTTTTGTGCCTTTAATGGAGAGATAGGACAGTGGACAGAGTTGGAAATCAGGGAGAGAGAGTAGGGAATGACATGCGGGAAAAGGAGCCACAGGTTGGAATCGAACCCGGGCCGCCCTCCTGGAGGACGGACTACAGTCTCCATACATGGGGCGCGCGCACCAACCGCCACACCACCAGCGCCCCTCTCTGAACATTTTTAGAAGTGTGTGTGCGGAGGCTCAGCTCAGAACAGATGTCAGTGTTCGATAGTGTGATGCCTCTGTAGTGTCATCAGTTCGGTTTATTTTGACAGCAGGCCATGCATAACACAACTGTTTTGCCAGAGTTAGCAGTTATGAAGCTAATTTACATTTGAAAAATGAGTGTAGTGTTTTCATAGACATCTTTTGAGTTTTGTCTCTAACCGGTCGCTTGCCACAGCAGCTCACTAATTAGAGTAACTCAGCACACCTGGGCACAATGTGCTGAAGTTACTTAAGCTCCAGCCGTATCATTCTCTCTCTCTTCACTGACCTTCTCCACAGGTACACTAAACGTTGGTCTGCTGGTAAATACACTTAAAGGCTTAAAGGCATTAAACCAGCTCAGCTGTCTAACGAGGTAATAGCTGCCATGCCTGCCCAAAAGGTCTTTACCGCACTCTCTACAGACGAGGCTACAGACACACTCTGCTCCACACTAGCCTCATCTCTGAACAAGCTCGCAAAACCCACCCTAGCCCATGGCTCACGGAAGTCATAAGAGAGCAAAGAGCAGGGCTGAGGTCAGCAGAGAGAAAATGGCAAAAATCCAAACAGTCCGCTGACCTCAATGACTATAAGCAAAGACTTGTCCCATTCTCCTCCAGCCTGAAAACGGCCAAGACAACATATTATCAGAACCAGATATGCAATGCCACAGATACAAGAAAAATGTTTTCTGCTTTTAACTCACTGCTTCAACCACCTCCTCCTCCACTCTCCGATCTGTTCACACCAGACATGTTTGCCTCGTATTTTACTGAAAAGGTTGCAACCATCAGTAACCAGTTTTTTGAGCCTGACCAACTCAGCCCAAAGGCCCCAACCAAAAGTGCCTCACTCGACTCATTCTCCTCTCTGACTGAGGACGAAGTCTCTAAGCTTGTGCTCTCGGCCCACCACCTGTCCTCTGGACCCAATACCATCAAGCCTCCTGCAGACCATTTCCTCTCTGCTTAATGCTGCACTTCAGCATATCATCAACTCCTCTCTGTCAACGGGTGTGTTCCCCACCGCATTCAAGCAAGCTCGGGTAACCCCTCTGCTCAAAAAACCCACACTAAACCCAGCCCAGGTTGAAAATTACAGACCGGTTTCTCTTCTGCCCTTTCTGTCAAAAATACTTGAGCGCACAGTCTTTAACCAAGTTCCTGTCCAGAGACAATCTGTTTGACCCAAATCAGTCAGGCTTTAAGCGGGTCCACTCTACTGAAACTGCACTACTGTCAGTAACCGAATCGCTACGAGCTGCCAGAGCTGCGGGTCAGTCCTCAGTTCTATTACTGCTAGACCTGTCTGCTGCCTTTGACAAAGTCAAGCTCAATCCTCCTATCCACGCTCTCTGAACTTGGCATCTCAGGATCTGCCCTCTGCTGGTTCGTGTCCTACCTCTCTGGGCGATCCTTTAGAGTGTCGTGGAAGGGAGAAGTGTCCAAAGTGCACAGCTTATCCACAGGGATACCTCAAGGGTCAGTGCTTGGTCCCCTTCTCTTCTCCATATACACAAGCTCACTTGGTTCAATAATCCGCTCTCATGGCTTGTCATACCACTGCTATGCTGACGATACCCAGCTGTTCACGGGTTCAAATGATACAAAATGCAGAAGCACGGCTGGTCTTCAACCTTCCTAAAAGAGCACATGTCACTCCGCTGTTCATCTCCTTACACTGGCTAACAGTTACTGCTTGCATCAAATTTAAAACTCTGCTGCTCGCTTACAAAACAGACAAAAATGTCTCCTCCTTACTTTAACTCTCTCATCCAGGTCTACACTCCCTCCCGCCCACTACGCTCTGCCAATGAAAGGCGGCTGATCCAACCTTCACAACAAGGTCCTAAGTGTCTGACTAGACTCTTCTCCTTTGTCGCCCCCCGGTGGTGGAATGAACTTCCAAACTCCATTCGATCTGCAGAGTCCCTCTGCACCTTTAAGAAAAAGCTAAAGACCCAGCTCTTTCATGAATACCTATTAACTTAATGATGATGGTTTCGATATCATTGATGATGATGATGGTTGTGACGATTGTTTTTGTTTGATAACGATGACTTATAAGATGGTTTCTATACTGATTAGAGCTCTGAAGGACTGCCGTCAATGTTGTGCTTTGCCTCTGTGCAATGCCTGTCAGCACCTGTGTGTCCAATCGGACTCAAAGCTGATCGTTTGCTCTTACTGACATTGTTCCCTTTTTTCTAGATCCTTGCTTGTGTTGTACTTACTCTCTGATGTACCTCGCTTTGGATAAAAGCGTCTGCTAAGTGAATTGTAGAATCAAATGATAATTTGATAATAATGTCGGATCTGCTCCTCTGTCCACATGAATGCAGGCACTCCCTCTCATACTTTCAGTTGGTGCGTGTCTCTCGGCTCAGGGGAGAACAACATGTCTTATCATTAAATTACTATCCAGTGCCTTGACATATTTAGTTTCAGTAATATGAAGATCTCAATTAAAAATATCAGCATTTTAGTGTGTTGTAGAAAATCTCCAAATGTACTGGGAGGCACATTACAGACTAATATACATAAGATAGTTAAAAAGTCAAGAGTTTGTGTGCTACAGACAGTTTATGGGATATTTAAGATGTTTGGGGGATGTATTTTTAAAAAATTCCATAATGCATTAAGTAACAATTGATTTATTTTAAATTACTTTTTTTTGTAATGTAAACATAAAATAAATCCCCTTAAATGGTGAAATTGCTGTTTATAGATTTTGTGTTTGTACTAACCAATGTTGCCAACATAAAAGTTATATCAGCCCATGTCTGACAGGCTTTAAACAGCCCTGACAAGAGGACATATTCTTCTTTGAAGTAATTCACTAACAGTTTAGATTTAAATTGACGTGTGACGTGTGTAAAGTGATGTATTGAATATGAGTGTATGTTATAGTTTAAGGACATTCAAATGTGCCCCCAAAGTTGGGCTTCTACTGCAGAATGTAACAGAGCTTATGTTACCAGACATGCTAAAAAATAAATTTGAGTCTTTTAAAATCTTTTTATGTCATGCATTTATTTTTTGCACCTAACAATGGAGTGTAGTTTTGAGAAGAGTATTTATAAGTATCTGAATAGATAAGCATTATCAATAAAATAGCAATACCCATCCCTCATGACAGATGAGTAGTTTACAGATATATTGTTTTACTTGCATTCAATATGGAGACATTCTTGATCCCAGGGAACATTTGGGGATCAAGTGGCTTATACAAACACACAAGAATATCAGAATAAAATCACAACAGGAACGAGACGAGTCTTTCCACCAGAACTGATTTGCAATGTCGCCTGTGTAATACCCGAGAAAATACATTTTTGATATTCCGCACACAACATGAATCTGCCTTGAATAAGCCCTGTTGTATATTGAGATCACAGAGTTTTCCCATGAGAAGGGAACATCAAAAGCCAATCAGAGCCACTTCAGCACTGAAGGGAGTCCGGCTGTTGTTTTGATTGGTGTCACAGATGAAGATCACCACTGTGGGAACATGCTGTCATGAGAAAAGTCACATGTCCATCTCTTGTGAGGAAAAGGTGATAAAGCAAACCTCACTCCTATTCTAACTTGAATGGATACTTGTGGATTGCAAGAACTATATCTTTTGTTATAAATTACTGTTTTTAAATCCAAAATGTGTATTCTTATTTAAACTGAAATGTAACTGCCATCAAACTTAATTCATCATAACAAATCCTTGCAACATAAAAAGAAGAGGCTATCTTGCCTAGTTAAGTACTTGTAAGTCATTTTAAAAGTTTAAAAAAATGTTTCATTGAAAACATTTCTGATCTGCAACCAAGGCTATTTCATTCATGCAACATTACATTATTTTTTGCACTGTACAGCCTTGCCTTGTTAAGGCACTTCAATACTTTCAGAGATTCAGGGGCACAAAGTACAGAGCAGAAAAGAACAGTTTGATTGGCTCTATTTAGCCAATTAAATAGTTTAAAAAGTATTCACATAATATCCAACAACGATTCTAAGCCTTGACTCCACACATCTCCAGTTTACAGTAATGCATTGATAAACAACATTGGTAAACAAAAGAACACATTTGCTTTACAAAGTATGTAAAATATTTTTTGGAGACCCCCAATCAACAGTACAAGATTAGAAAGCATTAAGAAAACGTCATGTTGTCATCTAAGGACTTGCTTAATATCTTGCAATAAATAATCACTTTTCAGTACAGTCACTAATAGCCTAAATTCAAACAACCCGTCATGGTCCATCCACACTTAAATAAGACTACTGTACATATAACTGCTTGAATATTTTATTTTGTCCTCTGATGGTGTGTTGCTTGTCTTTCCCTGCACATTAACTGCATCCTGAAAATACATTATAACTGAGAGGCGAACAAATCAGTATTTTGAGGTGCAATGCACCTTGTAAAATCCACATTTTTTTCCCAGTCATTCTTTGAAAATTGTACAGAGAAAATCACACATGTAAAATGAGTCTCATTGTGGAACTATGCATAAAGTCACTTATCATTTCCTCTCCATACCCTAGCTTCCTGTTTTGCTTTTAGATGAGGGTGCTTATCCTTGCCTATTCAAGACAAGGTTATAGAAAAACAAGACGCTCTCTGTGGAGTAAAGAAAGTGTCTTCGGGTGTAAGGCATGAGCTTTGAAGGACATAATGATGTTTTTGAAAAATAAAAATGCATGTGTGTGTAGGTTAAAACCTCAGAAAGTAATATGATCAAAAATCTGGGAGGTCGTGAGGTTACTTGTTACTCCTTAATGCGTCTGTCTTGACTTGTACACTACTCGCTGGTTTTGCTTTCTCTTGAAACATTTACCTCTCCTTCTTGTTTAACATCACGCATGGCATTTCCTTGTTTTGTTTTTTTTGTTGCAGCTGAAGTCAGATAGTTTACTGCTTGATGTTTAGAGGAATACTGTTTGTATTTTCTCCTTGTTTGGTTTTCGTTTTGTAAGTGTCTTGTACTTTAATCTCATCAGCACAAAATTTGTCTTAATTTCCGAAGCAGGATGTGAAGAGAAACATGACAACAGTGTGTGAATGTGATGTGGATGGGTAGGTGTGACTTGCGGTGTAAAAAGTGCTTTGAGTATTCCGAAGCTTAGAATAGAGCTATACAAGTTAAAGTCTTAACCATTTACTTTGTCCCCCCCCTCTATGGCATTCATATTTAAGGCAAGATGTCACTGGGGGGTGACTATTGCGTCTTCAGCGGGCAGTGTGAATAAGGCCATAGCTTTCATTTACATTTTATTACAATGTTCTATCTACTGGTCACCTGTTTCATAAGTTCTATTTTAAATGAACACAATGGAGCCACACAGTGTTATGTTCACAAAGAACGATTTATCAATCACAGTACCTGATGAAAGGTCCATTCTCAATGTAACACTAGCTTATATAGAAAAAAGGAAACGTGTCTTACAATACAACTAATAAAGTGGTTAAAACCTAAAGTGGTTGTTGCTATGATACGAATACTTAAGTATTTCATACTTTCTTACCTAACAGACAAACATTTGTTTACATCAATACCCATGGCTCTAGCCTCATGACTCCCTACTGACTGAATACCAACACATTCATTAACACCCACATAAATGAATATATCGGGATCAAAAATAGCTGCTGAAAAAAAATCAAACCGGAACAAGAGTGACTATACATATACTTAATGCAACGCTTAATAAATGTGAAAATAACTATCCATTAGTCCATTAGGTTGAATTACTTGGAACCATTCATTAAGGCCATTATGTCGCACATTTCCTCCACTGAGGACCAGTCTCCACACTAAAGTTTCTAGATGGGATTCCCTTAAATGTTTGAATGGTCTTATCCTCTGACAAGCAGCACTATGTGCATCAGATTTCTTTGGAGGTCCCCTTGACCATAAAAAGGCCCATTACCACTTGGTATAACTACCATTTGAAGGTCTTCTATCATTTTCAACACATTGCGGAACATTGATATTGACACTTGAATGAACTGCAATATGGGTAGTGGTCGTCTCTTACTCTGGCTGTAATGATTACCTACTTTCAAGTGAAAGAAATTGGGAACGGTTACAGGATAAAGATAAAGATAAAGATAAACTTTATTGATCCCCACGGGGGACATTTTTTTGTCACAACAGCTCAAGAAACAGGAAACAGGAATATAATTATCAAAAATAACAAGAAGTTAAAAATCAAAAATATGTACATCAGTTAAATAAAGGGAGAAAAAATACAATAATAAAATAAGGACTAGAATACATAAGACAGATGCAGAATGGAGAAACATTGTATATTTGCTGGAGTTAATACTTGAGAAAGAACAACCAGTCTTTGTTATTCATCTATTTGTTTGTGCGCTCCTATTATCCAGTATTGACATGTTGCATCCTGAATTTATTTCACAGTTACTCAGCTCCAAAGGTAGTTGTTGAGGTGATCCTCCCCCAAAGGTTCTACTTGTTTTTCTTACCAGAAATTGAAGTTTCTCACTGTACTTGGTAACCAACAAGAGCTGGAAATGTATAACAGACACAAGATGTGGGTGTAAATGATAACGCATGGTGTAAACTGCAGAGAAAGGGTACACACAAAAGTTTTGTTGTGTGAATCAGAGGCACCTGAGATGTTTGCAATATGTCCGCATCTCTTTGATTTGGAGACAGTAAAGAAACAGAAAAGTTAAATGCTTCTTCATTTTTAGCTACATGCAGTAACTAGAGAAACTGTTTAGTCATTATCTCACTCTTTTCTCAAGGAGGGCAACAACTATCCTCGATGATGTGACTTAACCCCTGTCCTCAGCTTCTAAGCAGGTCAGCGGAGCCTTTAACTAAAAAAGCTCAAACATTAAATTCACTAAAATGCCAATAAAACAAGGTCACCAGTAAACCACACAAGTTAAAGAGAGTTGCTAGATTTTATATGGGTAATAATATAAAGGCAGTTAGCAATAAATGGGAAATACTGTTGTGCATAAAATTTCAAGAGAAATTGTAAGAGGGGAGAGCAGGGGGATAAGAGCTTCTCACTCGGGCGCCTTTCTGGTGATGTAATATTATTGTTAATTAAATTGTCGAACTTCTGCTCGTAAAAACACTTGACTGGGGCAGAGATGTTCCATTTCCACAAGAAAATTGTGTTTTAGTTGGAACAGAATTGATGAGACTTGGATGAGAAAAAAATGACCCTGAAATCTGTGTTTAATTGAAAAGAAAGATCTTGACCTTGAAGCCAACATTGTAGCTTTTTTTTCCTAAAATTGTTAGACATTTTTGATTTAATAAAAACCCCAAACCTGAGACTCAAAAATCCTGGAACTCATATCTTGATGGCGAATCACATCGAGCCTGATTCGTTAAGAATGGATTGCTGCCACAAAAATTCCGAAATGCAGTGTTTAAGTAACACGTTCAAGTAGATTGTTAAGTAGGTTTTTAGAAAATCTGTACCTTACCAAAGAATTTAACTTTTACATTTACTTGACGACATTTCATCTTTGATACCTTTACTCCCCTACTTTAATATTGGACACCTTGTTACTCGTTACAATATAACATCTAATCCTATGGTCAGTCTCTACTCATCAGTATTGATTATTTGCACTATGCATGTTCGCTCAAAACCAAAGGAGATGCTGTGGCTAAATGGCTGCATGCGGAGCAGCAGGCGGAGCAGCAGGCGGTTATACTTGTTGCTGTGGAGTGGGAGAGGGCAGTCCCGGATATCTAGTGTTTACAATGATGGAATGAACAAATGATGTGGAAAAGTAATTAAAGTTGTTTTTTAAAACACAAAAACAAAGCAAGACAAGTCTGACATTTGGATGAATTTCTCAAAACAAACTGACAACGATGGATCAGAAGTGGACTTTCTTTGTTGCAATAAATGTGAAAAAGTTCTGATGTACAACGGGCACGTCTGGGATGAGACGAAACAAATGCTCTGTCTTCCCGATCAAAGAAAGCTCCCCTTCAATAAAGCACATCTCCCTGCACATATTAAACAACACACCACAGAGAAATGTGTCTCACTTTGCCGTCGAGGCATTCGCAGAGACATTTGGGTTTCAATATTTTTTACTATTTGTCAATTATAGGCAAAGTGCTGAGCATAAATGTTTGAATATACAATGTCTGTCGTCCCGGCTGCAGCCAAACAGTGTGATGCTTTGTAAGAGCCGAGGGCCTGATTCACAAAATGATTGTGTGGCTTTTGCACTTGCCAAATCTGTTCAAATAAGGCAGAATTGTTTTTTCTGATCACTGGAAAGTTGGTGCATGATATCCCTTGTATTGTGAATAATGGGGAGCAAAAACTCTTTGCAGACAGAAATGTTGTACTTCTTCTCACTGCGTGTGGCTATTTGAACCAGCGTTCGTGAACTACATTCTTTTTGAAATGAGTAAGTTTGCAAAAAAGGGGCCCCTAACCAAACGACTGCATAATGGCTCATTGGAATACCCCCTAACAGCACCAGCGGACAGAGACGCTGTTTGCCGTAAAATCAACAGTTTCTTTTGAAATCATTCACACAGGATCAGCGGTCGCAAAAGCCATACAATCATGTTGTTATACAGACCCATAGTGTTTTAGTTAAAAAACATAGATGCCTTTAATCGTTGTAAGTGGAAACTTATCAGAAACTGACATACATAATTACCAGCCCCTTAAATAGAGCATGGCACAATAATAATTGAATAAGGATCCACCAATACATTAAAAGGTTGTTGAATTGTCTTCATTTGCAATGTCTCTAAAAATGTTGTGGTAAAAGGATAGTTTGTAATGAGCCCACTTGTTGTGTCTTAATAATAAATACAATAGCTTTTTTTGTGCCACCAGAGCTACAGTTCATATCAAAGAAAACAGAAGAGACCCTACAAGTAAGCCTCGAAAAAGTTTCATGTTTGAAATGAACCGTTCAAAAAGTACAAGGAACATTTAGAAGGTTGAAAGCTACTTTCAGCTGCTACAAATGCTCAAACTATTAGAAAAAGCAATGCAGTATTTAACTCCTATTCTTGATTCACAAACTACTCTCTTATTTCTTGGTTTATTGAAAGCTCCAATGTACTATAGCTTCGAGGCTTTGTGTTTGAAAGCAAGAGCTCTGTCCTTTTCCTCTTCTCTAGCCTCCTTAAATCTTCTCCCCCGCCATTATTACTCTTGCCCCCCCCCCCAGCCCATCCCCATCCCCATCCTCATTTTCTTCCCTCTCCTTCCTCTACTGTCTATTAATTTTTAATACAAAGAATAGAGGTCCCATTCAGGATGTGTAATCACCATGTTTAAGTAATGGGGATGTTCACAATGTACATTTAATAGAAGTGCACACATCAACTCTCACTACACTTGGATCCAGCTAGTTAGGATGAAATGAATAATTATTAATTGACCATTGAAAAATAAGTGACATAAGAAAGAAGGTCAGATATAAAACCAAACACATACACAGAGAGGACATTTACGTCATGGAGAGTTTGGACAGCTGTCTCCTCTGTGGCGCTCAGCCGCGACACTCTGCACATTGTTGCGCACAAGACAGGTGGCCAGTGCTGTGTCTGATCGGACATAAATGCTCTGGCAAGAGGTATCGAAGATGGGGGTACAAGCAGTGGTGAGGTCCCCCCCATCCAAGCGTAGCGGCAGCGGGCTGTAGAGGGAGGAGACGAGTGCACTATGGAGAGGAGCGCACCAGACGGCACGAGCTTAGGCAGAGACGCGCAACCCGAGAAAAAGGAAATCCCCAGTTTAAAATATAATGTTTGCGAAATGAGGGAAATAGGAAGAAATAAATGTAAATGTTGAAATTCTTTAGAATGCAGAGGCTGTGAATGTTCAGTTTTGTTGGCTAAAAATAGGTAACAATATAGTTTAATCAGGGTGTTTCCTGCTCTCATTCCAAACATATTAACATGCTTGGGGAATAACGCGATCTGTATGCCTTCTTTGATCGTCCTTATGTCTCCTCCTAACTACAATAACTTCAGCCTGTTGTGCGTAACACTGCTATCCTGGGTTAGCACGTTCTTTTCAAAGGTGTTAAATACAGACACCGTCACAATCAATTTTTGTCGGGCTTGGTAAATCGCAATGCTTGTACTAACTTCAGTTCTTTGTATTTTCTCCTCCCAGTATTTTGCACGCTAGGACAGAAACGCCCCATATTGCATATTCATTAAGACAAACGTGCTAAATGGACAATGCGTGTCGTTTTGCTCATTTGAAAGACGCAATCCTCACTGCGCGCCATTAGTAGATCAGATAGCATATTTTTTGCTGGTGGTATCAAGTTTGCACACGTTTTAAGACACGCAAACCTTTAGTAAATCAGGCCCCTTGTGTACTATCCTGATCGCTCTCTTTTGAAGTATGCATAATGGTTGTAAGTTGCTTTTGCCCCAAACTTCCAAACAATAATTCATATATATTCAACTTACAACTATTATTGATGATGATGATGGTTGTGACGATTGTTTTTGTTTGATAACGATGACTTATAAGATGGTTTCTATACTGATTAGAGCTCTCAAGAACTGCCGTCAATGTTGTGCTTTGCCTCTGTGCAATGCCTGTCAGCTCCTGTGTGTCCAATGGGACTCAAAGCTGATCGTTTACTCTTACTGACATTGTTCCCTTTTTTCTAGATCCTTGCTTGTGTTGTACTTGTCGCTTTGGATAAAAGCGTCTGCTAAGTGAATTGTAGAATTGTAGATATGGTAATACAAGTGTGAAATACAAAATGTGCAGGGATTTATATAACATAAACAAGACAGGATGATATGTAAGGTCAGATTCTTTTTTTGTGAATGCCATTCTGTTTTTTCTCCATTTGCAGCATTGATGTGTAATTTAGGCCGACCACACTGGTGTGATTTCACAAAATAAATCTTGTCTGATGCAGTTTTAGGGATCTACCTCATTCTCCCCAAAAGGCGGAGCTGGCTGCAAAAACAAAATCTGAAGAGAGTGATCTTGATGGTTGACAATTATCACCGCAGTCTTCTCTTAATCCCCTACTTCTGTCTCTCTTGCTCTTTATCACATATCCTGCTCTCCCGCACCACGCCTTACCTTTCTAGTCTCCGTCCTTACTCTCTTTGTTCATCATATGTGTGAGTCTCTGCAGACCCCCTGGTACTGCAGATACCTTCTCTATCTCTTTGCTCTCAGCTGGACAGAGACACATCAATGCTCCACTGAGCTTCATGAAAACCCCTCTCCTCCTCCCCTGTGCTCCCTCCACCCCTTGCATTTTTCAGTTTCTCCTCCTCCCCTGATCTCTCTCGCAGGTTGTCTCAGTAAAAGATGGCAGACAAGTGCCCCTGCTGTGGTTACAATACCTGCACCCCTGAGTTTCCTCTCTCTGTGTGGTTATCTCAGTGTTATGATGTATGTTTACTTTCGTGTTTGCTGATGGAAATGTAACATATCTTTAATATAAAGCTTTATTTTAAACATTTTACTTACATGTTCAGATTGGAGCTAAAAAAGGATTCCTTACCTTTGCAGGGCTTCTTAGGGGAGCATGGGAGTTTGCTTTTCCAGTCTCCAGGGATTCTGTGGATTCTGAGAAGGCCTATGATTGTGTCCTTTGGGGTTTAGTGGTGGTACAGCAGGAATATGGGGTTCATATACCAGGCTGTCGTATGCCAGTGCCTGCCAACAGTAGCTCCTACAAGTAGCCTTGGCCTCTCTCCTCCTCAATGGCTACACACATACTCATAGAACTTAAGTTACATCCAGTAACTACTAGTTCAGGTGAGAGACGGCTACACCGCCGGTGTGCAGTCTTCTGACGGCAAGTAGAGAGACGAGGTCCACAATTTCTAGCGAATGACTTCTGTAACGTGGACTAAAGGAATCAATCTTTGACCGGGGCTTTTTTAAATGGATGAAATGCACACATCCCGCTAAAATTCTAGCTTCCTGCCCGTTGCAACTCTTTGACTGAAATGAAGCTGAAGGGGCAGACGAAGATGACTGGACCTGCAGGGTCTCAAGTGGCGCATGCGTCATTGAAGCGCACAACTTAAAAATTTACTCTTTTTTTTTTTATTATTCCAAAAAATAATGAGCACAATCAGATATAAAAATATCTGAATCCATCTCATCATTTGTGCCTTTGCGAATTAATAATTGGGTTCGGGCTCATCTGTAGTGTCCCCATAATCAGCCAAAAGTCAGTTCAAATGTTCCCAGTGTGTGTTGACCTCCAACAGGGTTACCCCATGTCACTGATTCGGCTTCTAAATTGCGTTCTCCGGGCATGTCCAAGTGGAAGAATAGACACAGAGTTTGCTGGAGGGATAACATGTCCCATCTGGTCTTGGAACCCCCCAGAATCCCCCAAAGGAGCTGGAAAATGTTGCTGGAGAGAGGGATGTCTGGGTTGACTTACTTAGCCTGCTGCCACCACAACCCGACCCCAGATAAGCAGAAGACAATGGATGAATGGATAAAATAGGGTTCACATTTTACAAAGCCCAAGTCAATTGTTTGAAAATCTGCTGCAGTAAATACATATTTGAATACTTAAAAAGACAAGTGGTTTCAAGGCCCCCTCATTTTACTTTTCTCCATCTCAAAGTCTACTCCCTCCCCATTTTCCTTTTTCCTTTTTCCTTTTTCCTTACCATCCTCTGCCATCCCCCGTGTCTACAAGAAGTGTATTAGCCAGTCTGACTGTGTAAGGACGAGTGTCAAAGGCAGACAAGCCGCTATTGCTCAGAGGGGGAGCGAAAGGCTGAGTGACCCCGCAGAAAGGCAACACAGAAGATGAGAAAGTGAAAGTGGACGTCCCATTGTGACAGTTAATATATGTCCCAATATTCATTACATGTTCCTCCCCCTCTCTAAACTCCCCCCTTGACCACTCAGCCTGGGAGGGATTTAAATTAAATGGTGTGTGCAGGTATGCGTGAGTGTCAGAGGCAGCATGAGGGAAAGAAAGAGAATCAAATCTCTGACTTGTAGAGACCTTATTAAAATGTCTGCTTCATTACCCAGAAGCCTTTCCACACACCTCTGCACTGTCACACAGGGCTTTTTCATATGCATGCAGAAATCAGGGTTGTATGTATCTGAATTTCCATCTGAACAAATGTAGAGTTTATGGTCTTCTGCATTCACGTGAGTGTGTGTTATTGCCTTTGATCTTGGAGCACTGACAAACAGCTGAGCTGTAATCCTTAACAACCCCGGCTCCAAGAGTTTGGAAGCTTGACATCAGAGGCAAGCATGTCATCGAAACATACCTGGCATTAAAGGTTGATTTATGCCACGAAGGCAGAAGCTCAACATGCACCTCCTCATAAATGTAAATACATGTCAGGGCTAAGGAGCTAACAGGAACAGGGATTTGCCATTCAAGAAAGACCTTGCAATGTTTTATACATTTAGGGTTGATAACAAGAACATCGTCAAGTAGAACACATTGGGATCGACACCAAACTTTTGATCTGTACCTATGCTTGATGCATCAACAGTAGGATGAAAATATTTCTGGGCTTTATGTCTGGATAAAGTCCCTCGAAAGTTTTGTGTTGCAAGTAGGTTCTGATAGCCAATGAACCAGACCACTTTTTTCGAATGGAAAATAAATTTGTTCTGGCAAATGTGGCTGTTTTTCCTCCTTTTCAAACAAATTCCCATTCCTCTTCAATAAGCTAAAGCCAAACAAAGCTGTTTACCAACTGATGGTTCAGGTTATGTATGTCAAGTTGCATATACGTTGGATATTCATAATAGCTAACCTAGCAGCCAGCAGCTATGTCAGATGTTCTGTTGTTCTGATTGGTGGAAACATTTGAACCTGTGCATTGTTGACTAGTAATTGGATATTCAAAGATGGACTGACAGGTTAAATACCAATTGGTCTGAAGAGGGCTACAACTTAAGCACACGGTGAGTACTCAATGTGGCGAGGATGATAGTGTTTAGACTGGAACTTTGATGTACAACTTGAATTTATTAAAGAACAGCTCTCATGTGTAGCCTTGTGCTACAGTTTAAATGACACGAATACAGCCAAATGTTGATGTTGATATTTGTTTTCTTTCATACTTGGCTAGGCTGGTGGCAAAAAAAGTCACTGATGTAAATGAAGTCTGAGATCAGAACATGAGATGGGCATATTCAAATATCCGCGTCACTGAATCCAAATTATGTTAGATCGCTCAAGAGGATGTGCTGTGCTTTTGGGCAAACAGGAGGCAGGCAATGGGATCAGTTAGGCAAACACTGGCACCTGCCAAATATCCATTGCTGAATCCTGCTTAATTTGCTTTGCTTCTGAATGTTCATTTAGTTGACATGTCACACGAGTAGTAGTGAAAAACAGAACCAGGCAGCAAAGCATTTTAAGAATATTTCCATCCAGCCACGTGGCAATGGATATAGATTATGCTAATTTCATTTAAAAACAAATGTGGCATGAACACAAAAGTAAATAACACAATTGATATCCAGTAAGCTATTTTAAGTCTCTTTTAGTGACCCACTTTTAAAACAAAGATGTCTCACATGTGGACATCACAACCTCACGCTTCTGATAAAGCTAACCACTCAGACATGACTCTGTTTAAACAGAGATGAGGCTTCATGCAGCTGATAAAGCAGAGTAGCAGATGCCATTTGCTTTTATACAAAGTGCCTTACACTCTCATAAGTGCATTCACTCACCAGCACGGGGGGCCGCAGAGGGAGTCTTCCTCCTAAACCCTGGAAATGTTAATGTCTTCCTTTAGCCGCCAAGATGCAAAGAATTCAATGAAACTACTCAAACTTTCACATGGATTCTTATCCATGTAAGAAGCAGATACTATTACCAGATGGAAATAAAATATTCACAACAATCATGTTGAAAAATGTCTATCTGTCCATGATGCTGTCTTTGAATCTAGCTCAAATGTGTGTTTTCTTTACTTTGCTTGTGTGTTAATTATACAGTAGGTTTCATGTTTTTGACACCGTCTTTATTAAAGCATGATTAAATCTGCAGGCCATCATCTTTGGGTTTGTTTTCCTCCCATGAAAATAATTGGACAGAAAAGAAACATAAAAGTAGTGACACATTTAAGGCCTAAGCCCATTGAAAATTTGCACAATAACAGTACCATCTTGATTTCTGAGAACAGGCTGCTGAAGGCTGCTTTAAAAACTAGGACTGTGTTTACAACCGTTCACTTATGTGCAAAGAGGGCCAGGTTCTGAATAACTATCTTGACTTGAGTACATGCAGGTAGAATGTTTAAGTTTTTGCTCAATTTTGCTTCTTTTTTGGTTCTTTTTTCCTGCACACCACCAAATACCAAATGTGTGTCATCATAGTCACTCACCAACATTGCCTTAACAAACATTATAACACTACTCTGGTAAATGTTTGTATAATGCCACCTTTTACGAAAATAGCCTTTTTTTTTTTTTTTTTACATTGCATCCTTATTAGTATTAAAAGTGCTCTTTGTAGCTGAAGTCCTGTTAGAACTGTGTATCTCCAGATTTTGCTTATCGATGCAGAATTTGTGAGTGCAGCTAATCTCCACTCCTAAATGTTGTCCCTCAGCTCTAACTACATTTTCACTTTTCCAGTTGCAAGCTGGACTGTTAACATCAGAAACCCTGAACATTGGTATCTTCACCTCGCATGTAAGACGGGGCTGGTGTTGACCAGAATCCTGTTTGTCCATTGTGTAGGGTAAGAATAAGCCAATGCTAACATAGACACAATGTCAGCTGTTAGCTTGGCAATATAAATGATACTGCATTGTAAGAAATAAGAGAAGAAAGAAAAAATATATTGAAAAATGTATGAATCTCACAACCAAAAGTAAAAAAAAAAAAAAAAAAAAAAAATAGACAAAAGTAGTGGTACAGGTTGTGACAAAAATGAATAGATTAATTGGAAATGAAAGTTACAGAAGAAGAATTCCAGATCATTCTACAGAAAATCTTTACTTATAAGGTAAGACACTCAAGTGATTATGACCCAAGCAATTTAACTTTAGAGAAATCAACTTTTAATACTGGTGTTGCTTTTAATCATAGAAAATTACATTTTAGATGACACTGTCTGCCTTAATTTATCTTAAGAACAGACCTCTCTGTTTTCTAAGATGAAAGAGCAGGCAAACGTCCACCTAGACTAGATTCAGATCTGGAAATTCTGACCTTTTGGAGGAACACTGACCATGTGGGATACTGTGCTTGGTGCAGTTTAGAAAGGAAACAACCACTTACACAGAGGTTACTGCAGACTTCACTCTGCTCTTTGTCAAACCTTTGGATAACCCTTATCCAAACTCAATCTCTATCAATAGATAGCTTTGTCGATTGAAAACGTCTGGAAACATAATTAAGATAAGACCAGAGTTTGATACATGCCAAATCAAGGTTTAGCCTGATAAGACCCCTGCCCATAGTGATACATGATCCCACAAACAATAGAGAAAGAGAGGTATGGGTGTGTATATGTGTGTGTTTGGAGGTAAGCAGTATGATTCCTTCCCAAAGCCAGAGAAGGTGAAAGAGAGAAATGGGATCTTTCCATTCTTCATGTTGTACCTTTAAAATGTCTCATCCCTTTCCTCCTCCATACTGGTAAATTATTCAGAGCTGCTGATTTATCACCTCCAACAACAACACAGATTTAATAGTTATGCGTCTTAATGGGTAGATCCCACTGTCCAGGAGCTTCCCCAGCAGTGGAGACTCTTACAGCAATATGCTCTTAATGCGTAGCAGATGCCTGAAAAGACCCAGACGGTACTAAAGCACAAGCCAAGGCGAAGTTTTCAATGGTCTGGGACTAATAACTTGTCTGCAATTGTTGTTTTTTTTTAGTACAAAATTGGAATGAAAAGATTGTAAAGAATTATATTTTTTTTCATTAGTGATTCAAATGTTAAATGGATCTGTGGTATTTCCACAAGGAATGGATGAGAAACGGGCATCAATTTCCTTCATATTCATGGGGGAAGTACGAGTCAGTAGTGTTGAGTTACCTACCATAGAACTCAATGCCCGACTGTGACAGCAACATCCTGCCACTGAAGACTGCAACTGCCAAGCTTGGTTACTATTGATACTAGCATTTGTGGTTTTAGCCCCAGTAGCTGTTAAAAGACCCCCACTACTAAAACCAAAGCAGGTTTAAAGAGCTATTTTGCTCGCTGACAGTTCCATACAAAGGCATAATGGCCTCTAAGAAATGCTGCAATTTCAGCAAGTAATAGAACACTTATGGGTTTGATTGTGTAGCGGCAGATCCTACCTCCAGGAAGTAACAACGGGATGACTTTCTTAAAAAATTAACAGGGCTCAGGGAGGTTTTTTCAGCTATAATAATGGAAGTGTTCAGCTTCCTTACCAGAAAGCCTCTATGATTAAACCTCAGAATGCAGTTCAACTGGAAAATGTAGAACATATCCTGTTTTTTTTTGTTTAACTCTCTTTATTCATATTCAATTACTGTCATCATACTTCTGTCTCCACTTGACATCTTTTGTGTTCTTGTTTTTACTTTGTCTTTACTTTATCTTATGTTTGCCTTTCGGTCTCATTTTGGCCCTATACTATACTGTAACTACTTTGGTAGTCTTCAGACTACTCTAAGCGCTTTTGCAACGCAGGTCACACCTACCCATTCACACACTGATGGCAGAGGTATTCTATTTGAAGTGACCATCAGAAGTAATTAATCCCATTAGTACACATTCAAACGGCGATGACAAAGCAGCAGGAGAAACTTGAGGTTTAGTGTCTCGCCCATGGACACATCGGACACGTGGCTGCATGAGCTTGGGATCGAACCCCGACCTTCCGGTTAAGAAACGACCGACTGTACCAACTGAGCCACAGCCGCCCAAAGGTATCTGTTGATATGGAATGAATAACACTCTGAGATTTCTGCTTTTGTTTTTTTCTGTTTTTCTGGTGCTATTATTTTTTGAAGCTGATGGATGTCACAGACCAAGGACTATGGTATAATGCAGATTATTCATTTCATTTCATTTGTGTAATGTTCTTTAAAGAACGACGAGTTATTTGCTATATCAAATATCCTGTTGGAGGTGGCATGGAACACACCTAGGCTGCCATAAAAAGCTATTTGTGTTCTATATTGTGAGAGATGTGCTCACATGTTTGACTCAAGGCTTCCTTGGTTTCAGACAATGGCGGACCAGCTTCCATGCATTAGATACATAAGAGTTGATTTTTCAGACAGTATTAGCAGGTGATGTCCTTTTACGGCACTACATGGTCATAGTTCATCCTCTTCCCTTTATCTTTCGCCTACATACCACTGTCAGGGGTATACAAACTACTTTTTGCAACTACAAAGAGTGGCTACATCTCCCAGCAGAGCTCAGAGCATTGTGAGAACTTAAAGGAGAAGCAGGAAAAAGTCAGTGGACAAGCTGCTCACTTGCCTGAAACAAAACGCAGTTCTTTAAAAGCACTCTGTGCCGTAATTCCATCACTCTCTCTTTTTTTTTCATCCGTGGGACTTTAATTTGGTCAGGTGGTTGAACATTAACACCACTGCGGGGGCAGACATTTTGACAAGAGGATTATGGATGAACTGGAGCCAACTTTTAAGCCTCTTTCCGTTTTCTATCTGTGTTGTGTCCTAAAAAGATAATCACTTAATTAAATATTGATGATATTTCAAACCGGAAGCTGGTAGCCTATCGGATTTCTGGAAAGGGCAGAATGATTAGACAAGTGTTTACTAAGTCATAGCTGTGGTTTCAAAAGAGATAGAGAAGTTTGCAGGATGGATTTGGACAAAAAAAAAAGAGAAAGAATGACAGAGAGCAAGCTAGAAAGAAACATTAAAGATGCAGAAGAAGAAAATGCTTGTTCCAAAGTACTGACCCAGCTGGTTACAGAAAAAGTAAACATGGCTAAAAAGATTTTAAAGCCAGTGGAAGAGGGATTGAGTGCTCTTAAAATCAAATGATTAATTCACAACAGTGTAGGTATGAGTTTTGCTTTGTATCATATCCTGTCATACATTTTTCATAAAGCAGCAATACCACGACGGGACGATTGGCTTTCCCCCTTTGGACACATGGGAGCCCTTCGGCCCATTACAGTGTGTGTGTGTGTGTGTGTGTGTGTGTGTGTGTGTGTGTGTGTGTGTATTGGAAAGGGATATTTGCTCTTAGGAAGGAAATCCAAGAAGAGAGAGAGAGGTGCATGGTGCAGAATAGTAAAAAAAAAATATATATATATACACACACATAGACAGTAAAATGGGACTCAGAAAAAGTCCATTTCCATCTGGTGATGTTTACTTTAGAAAGTGAGAGCGTCTGCTCCTGCAGGAGCAGAGGCAGAAGGAGGATCACTATCCCTGATGACAGAGGGATGTGGCATTAGACTGGTAGAAAAGTGAATATTCCTCTGGTAGAAATCTTCAGATTACATGCCTGGTTAGATTTCATCGCCCCCATAGGTATTCTGCACTTTTTGTGTCCTTATCGCTGTGTGCATGTTCTCAAGTGATTTCAGTCCCTCCTTGGGGACATAAAACCTCTTTGTAACTTAAAATATGGGGTGTTGATTGTATGTTGGTATTAAATTTGACATTTGGATCACCACATCAACAACAGTAACATCAAACCACTGCATTAACTCTTGCCTGCACACTGGGTGTTAAATACACTGGTCGATACTTTACAGATTGCCTTGTCAACACAGCCGATATTAAAAAATTGTGTTACTTGTGTGAAGAAGAAAATCCTCCTCTATCATCGTTTCTACTGTTAAAGGTCTATTATTCACACAGTGAATATCATGCTGTGTTATAGAAGACTTGAAACAAGTGATCAAGAACAGAAACTCATTTGCAAAAGTCTTACTGAGGCTACAAACTAAATGGAAAGTAGTGTTATTTTACTTACATACAATCTTATTTATTTTTTTACAACCAACTGAGTACCCCCTGCAGGCTATGAGACAAATGATTGCAGGTTTAACTCATTGCCATCTGCCTCACTTTTGTATACAGACTCACCAGAAGTGGTCATGGGAATTAAAAAAGCAATACAAATCGTGAGGAATGAAAACTACTGATTTATACCTGAGTGCATCTAAACTATCCTCTCTCTGTACTTACGGTAATCCAGACACAGCATGCTTGGTCATATCCAGAAACACCATGTAAAACATTTCTTCATATTTCTACTCTATCTGGCAGCTACACATTTTACTATTTGCAACTGTGCAGCTGAAGGTTAACTGCCAAGTTCAGGGGCAGCTCAACATAAGGTGCTGGGAAAGTGTTTTCCATCCACTACACCTGCCAAATTTGTTCTAGTTTGTTTTGTATATTTAAACACTAACTCTGTCTGTTTCTTTTGCCTTCTCACAACAGCTGCCTCTCCCTGCAGTGATCCAAGTTTGGATCATTATTGCTGCATAGTTTGTGACCCTGATAATGCCTTTGCCATAATAGACTGATTCAGTTCATTTTACTTTTTAATATTTGTCTCCATGGCAACTTTATCAATCCTTCTATAAGCTTTGCCCTCAGCATAAAGAATGGAAAGCCAAATTCTAGGAATTGTACCGTGGATATGCTGCTGGGTTAACTACAAAAAAAACAAACTCTGATAAGACAGCCATTATAACTTGTTTCCTTTTTTTTTCTCACAAAAATGCATGAGGCATTACTTCTATCAAGGGTTTTGACACAAAAAAGGGGTGAATAGGCAGGGTTTATCAACCTTCTGCTGAATCGTCTGCCTTGAGTGCATCAGCCAAATGACCATTCAGAAACAATGGTTTCCAGTGAGAAAGGCTAGACTATTCATTCAGTTTCTCTCCGCCTGGGGCGAGTTTTACCCCATATATCCCACTGTGTTAGCCACCTCGACAGTGATGCCTTTCTCCAGCTGTCGGGTAATGATCTTACATTCCTGCATTTACATTTCAGGTTTGGATTACATTGGATTACATACAAAAGACATTTGTATCAGTCAGCTATGTCACTCATATGGTAGGAACATGGCACTAGCACTGCCGTGCTGATAGGTACACTAGATCTTAGTGCCAACCAAATGACCTCTAAAATGTTGTCAGTGTCTAGCTGTCATTGCCAGAACCTTGTAATAAAGAGTTTAAAGGCGCTGCAAAACACTGCAGAAAAAGCAGAAAAGAATAGCATTTGGAATAGTAGCAGGCACTACAATTCGTCAGAATTTTTATCTCCCAACAAATAGCTATGAATGAAAATAGTGCAACTGGCAACAAGAGGGATACGATAAGAACAAGAAATTTGATTGCAGAGGCCAACAAGACATCGCTATGAACAAAATATTGGATAAAAGGTTGTTCCCTGAAAGATAAGGGAGGCTTATTGTAAAATCTCATAAAAGGTGATGACATTTAACCAATGCACAATGAAGAAACACGCTGTGCTACAAGGGGCTGGATGCTAATTATGAAATCTGGTTTAGATGTAAGAGGAGCCCCCACATACACACACACACACACACACACATAAACACTCCGCCCTACCCCCAAGACAGTGCTTTGAGCAAAACACAGGATAAAAGCTTGCTTTTATGAAGATAAGGGAGCTAGCTGAGAGCAAAGTGAGATAAAAGGCTATGAAGGATTACAACTGTGTAATATGTGTGACTGTTTCTTAATGGGACTGATGACTCATCAGGATGAGGGAGAGTTAGGGATTAAATGTAACGTGATTAAATGAATCTGATAATTTAAAAAATTTAAGCAGTAGTGTGTTACAGTTACTAAAATAACACAGCATTCAGATTAAAATGACTTGTTGTGACCTTTGTGTGATACTATTTAGTGGTAATAATGACTCATCAGATTTGCAGGAGTGAGGATTATATGTGACACGATTTGGAATAATCTGACAAAACTGCTTTGAAGGCACAGAATGCCTGACATAGTTGAACAAACTCCTGCAGACTGATCTATCGCCAATGTTCTGAATCTCATATGGCCGTTTAACTCATTTTGCTCTTTACACACTTTTTTTATTTTATTTTGTTTTTAAATTTGTTTGTGAATGTGTGTCTATGTGTATTTTTTGCAGAGCTTTGTTGCAGTGGTGTGTCCAAAGGGGTTGCCAGGGGTGGCACCGGTCCCCAAGAAATCTGATTGGCCACCCTAGGTGCCAGCCCAAAAATCCTATGATCCAACTGTGATTGGCTATTTGCCCTATCAGAGGCGGGGCTTATGTTAAAAGGGACTATTAATAATGGATATTTATTTGGGTGTGTTTGTGTGCACATCACACTTCAGGCCACCTCTGCAAAAGTCAGTGCCCATGTTGGGCTACCCCATTCAAAAAACGTCTGGACACAACCCTGCTAAATGTACAAGGACTACAAATAACATAGATATTTCAGATAAATTAGAAGGTTTCCCTACATAGTTAGTGAATCTTTAAGCATATATTTTGTATTGAAATGTCTTGGTGCAAATACTTAAATAGTTCATGATCTTTAACGCCTAAAAACATAAACACAATATTTTGAAACACTCCACAAATGATTTAATCTATGTGTATGCATTTTTTTATTTTCTATATTAGATGGTTTTAAAAATCAGAGTGCAATGGGGTTTTACACTGCATGCATCATAACATTATGACCTTAAACCTGCAAAATGTAGAACCAGAGGACAGAAGCCTGAGCTTTCTTTTTACAAAGAGATTGAATGCTCTAGCTTTCTTTCTTTTCAAATAATACAGATCAGGCAAATCTGCATCTTTGGACTCTGGAGATTCTCTCTCCTCACCCACTGAGCTCTGTGGGCTTAGACCAAAGCCACAAACAGCCTTAGTGACGTTGTTTGAGTCCTGCATACACTTATACACCACAGAGCGGATCAGCTATTAAAACAATCTTTTTAAAATCTGTTGTAAGCCTTTATGATGGTGCGAGTTATTATGTAGTTGGTCCGTGAAAGTAATCCAGCTGAATGCATTTGTCTGGTTGCAGACAATTGAAAAATACTAAACATTTAAACAAGAATGACAGGAACAACATGATATGCCTTTAAAAAAGAGGCCGGGGGTGATAATGTTGGTACTGCAGTATTGGACTTCACTTAATCCCCATCATGAGTTAATGTCACTGTGATGGCGTTGTGCACTGCAATTACCTCCCACTCATACATTGTACAGACAGACAGGGACAAGAGCAGATGCTGCTGCTATGAAGACGGATCACTGTAGGCTCAACATGTCCTCCAGGAGCTGGGATGCTGGTGTGTGTACACATTATGTATATGTGTTTTTAGATGCATCTCTTCCTTTTGTGTTTGCATTATTTTTTATATGTTTGTGAATGTATGTCTATGTGCACGTGTAACTTTGCAGCTACTCTCCGGAGTGTTGTTGGTTGTGCTTGCCTGCACAGCCTTGTGTCCTTGTATTATACACAATACATAAATGTGTGTATGTGTGTGTGTCTGTGTGTGTTTGCCCTATTGATCAGCCAGGCTGCACTCGAGGCTCCGGATGGATGACCCTCTATTAGGCTGTCTGTCTCCCAGGAAAGAACACCTCAGCCCGGGGAGAATACGATGCTCTGCCCCAAAGGTGCTGCAGGCTCGGAGGTCTGAATTTCACTTGACTGATTTACCCGCCATCGAGGGAGATGATTTAAGAAAGCTGACAGTTCTTCCAATTGAATTTCACCACATACCAGGACATATACACTGGGAAAAAAATGTCAGAGAAGCAGAAGTAAATAAAAAAAGAAAATCAAATCAGGCCTTTTGTGCAAAGTTTAGGAACAGTGTTCTAGTACATTTACTTTGGATGTTTCAAAACCATTTCATATTCTTAACATGGACACCGTTAAAGGTAATTGGTGATGCTAACATCTGTCCATAGCATCGAAGATGAACTTGTAACATTCCCATCCACCGCCTTGACCTTCACAATGTAACCACAAAACACACTAACCATGTTACGCCTTGTAGACCCATTTCATTCATATATTGCTTGTAGGACATATTGGATGTGAAGCAGATACAGAATATGTCAGAGTTGAGTACCCTTGATATGCTTATCTGAGGAGCAAATGTGATCAAATTGCTATTTACCTTGTTAGGGAAGAAGTGGTACTGGATAAATGACCTTCACACTTTTCATGAAGTAGTAGTCTTTCAATATGTTAATATGTTAATAAATAGATATGGAATGTTTTCCAAGTACTTTACTTTATTTGTCGACTAAATATGAAACTTCAGCTGCATTGTATTACATATCAACTTGAACATGTAGGCTTTCATAAAAACGGTATAAAAACATGTACATTTCACTACAGGAGACACTTGATAGTCTCTTTATATGGGGAAAAAATGAAGTGCATGAAGCGGATACGATCACTGCTGTTAGCCAGACAGAGTTGGAGAATATTGTGATATCTTATTTTGGTCGAACTTCCAGTACCCAGGTGATGACCATGTGACAGTGACAATCATAGGCACCGAAGGGCTTCAAAATCCAGAAAAAAAGTAGGGGCTGGGTGCTGGTGGCGCAGTGGTTAGTGCGCGCGCCACCTATAGTCTTCCAAGCGGGCGGCCCAGGTTCTCTCAATTAAAGGCACAAAAAAAAAAAAAGTAGGGGCTTTTATAGAACTACATATATAAACCTGTTGAGCTCAATGCTAACTATTAGCTACACAGGGAATGGAGCCCCTAACCCCCCCTGTGTTTACTTTTTTTTTTTTTTTTAGAATGGAGATCTCCATTGTCTGACAGATTCAAACAAACAAAACCAACACATCAGTTACTTGGATGATTTAAACTCTTGAAACCATTACATTAAACCATTAAAGAAGCAATATGTAGACCTAGTGTTAGAAATGGGTACTGCAGTCCAAATGGCTATGTTGCAGACACTGAAACTTCAGTATTAAACCAGCTCTGCATCGGCCTTGAAACCTTTATACTTTCTTACCTCTCTTAAACTTTCAAAATAATCTACAATATTAGTCCTGCTTTGACCATGTTTCTGGGAGTGGAGTTTAGTAGAAAAATGTCAAGGCTTTTTCGGTCAGGTAGAATCATTTATATCTGAACCAGTTTGCATACACGCTTCCATCACTGCAACACGTGTTGGTTTGCCGTTTACCTAGCAAACGGAGGAGCTTCCAAAACAGCTGTGTGCAGAGCCTTAAGACCTCCTACTTCTCTGGTTAAAATAAATACAGATCATTACAGACTGGACTCGAAGCTTGGAAGGAGGACATACTGGCTGCTGCGTCGTTGTCAGAGGAGCCAGTACTTGAAACAAATCATGTTTACTTAATGTCTGATTATGTCTGAGTTCATTTAGTAGCTATCTTACCTATTGGACCTTTAATTAAACCTGATTTAAATCCTCTAATTTTACTTCTGTTATCTCTAATAATAACCTCAGTCTGTAACCCAGTTCTCATCCCTTAAACCATCATGTTTGTTTTTCCTTTCTGCTTTCTAGAATTATCCTATAGTTATTTAATTCAAACATGTTCCAACCCCTAGGTATTTTTAATATAGGCAAAGCAGACTCTAGCTTTAGAAATATAAATTCTAGGAATTATATGTTTATTTTTTTACCATTTAAAAATCATGAAATGTAGGTGAATGAATGCAACCTTGTTTTTTTTTTCTTTACACAGTGTGCTCCAGCTGGAAAACAAAACAAAGAAAAGAAAAAGATCAAAAGCCATGGAAACAGGTAATTCCAGTGGTACTCCAATAGGCTGCATTAATAAAGGTATGGTCCAATAGGGGGGAAGGGGGGATAGCAGACAAAGTGTGAGTGAATATGACACCCTATAGCTACTGAATTAAGGTACCTACCTGAGGTATATATGACACCTCAAAGATGAACAAGTAACATTAACAGAAATTAAACTACAAAAATCCAACCGGGGCTTCTTTTAAATGGATGCTTTTAAATGTAATTGTAACATTTAGTTTACATAGTCAAAAGACAAACTACAGAATGGACGAGACCAAAATTTGCCATAATTTCTAAACATAGATTCCTTAACCAGGCTGGGCAGATGGCCAGATCCATAAATCATCTAAGTAAAGGTTTTTAGCGTTTAAGTATGCTACTGAAGTTGTATTGATTCACTCAGAATAGTTTGAACAAGAGAACTGTAGACGTTCTTTGCTAGTTTCAGTGGAGCAGGGTGGATTTCTTTACCATATAGAACAGAGCCCGACCAATTAATCGTCTAGCTGATAATATATCGGCCGATATTATCCTACATTGGTCAGGCCCTAATATAATATGATAAGACAATCTCTGTTGCAGACATGGGGTCTAGCGTTCTGTTTAGTTTAGTACCATACTGTATTGGTGACATTTCCAAAACTTAGAGGTGAAGTTGTGTTGCCTTCAGAAGTTTTTTTAAAATTGTCTTCATTTTATGAAACATGGATAAATTCATACATATTTTACAGCACTTACACCTAGAGGCTGAAGGATACAACCTACTAAAACAAAGCCTGTAATGGTCAATCCCATGCATGGAAATGAGGATTCTGAAAAACAAAACACTCTCAATGATATGACACATACTGTCCTGCTGATCATAAGTAAAGCCACACACCAGATTATTTCGAGGCGCCCAGAAAGAACAACAGCTAAGCTTTGGTAAACCTGCCTTCTATAACATTCAGCAACACACCATCTTTCCATACATACATGTGCCTTTACCCATGCTGACAAACATAATGTAGCCTATATATAATATTAACCTACACATATTCCTCCTGGCAATGTTTCATAGTATACAAATCCCCACCATGCTGAAATGGGCCAAATCCTATTCAATTGTAGAGGACTGAATTGATTTTGATTGTTACCACATGTAGCTCTATTTCCGGCACTAATGGGAGTCAACAGCACTCATTAGATACGTGCAGCCACTTGTCTTTACATTGCCCTCTTAAACCATTCATAAAGTATCTTTACCAATGCAAAGAGAGAGAGGAAGAGAGAGAGAAAGGCTTGGGGGTGGGGGGGGATTTTTCCACACAGGACACTAAAAATTTATGAATCATACATTCTGCACAATAGGGGTCAAATGTATGTTACAGTATGCTATAAATATGCGTATGGAGGTGTGTGTGTGTGTGTGTGTGTGCGGGGATAGGGATGGGGATGGGGTGGAAGAGCAGCAGAAAAACAGGAGGTAATGACAGAGGAGTTGACATTGTCAAAAGTGAAGAAACATGTTGAGAGAGGGGGAGAGAAGAAGGAATCGAGGAGATGAAGATTACTTCAGAATGAATGACAGAAGGGGAGCAGAGGGAACGTGAACGAAAATGCAACACTTGACCTTTCTGGCTTCTAACCGTGAAAACAGATTTGAGTTCTTTGTGGCAGGACCCCCACTGTCAATGTTTCAGATCTTTAATGAAATCCATTTATCTTCAAACCTCTGAAAAGCACATCTTCAAACCTTGTCATGTAAAACTGATGCTTTTTGCATCGGATGAAATGACCTCTTTTGAAGTTGAAAGTTTCTTACATCCGAATGTAACAATAAACCAACAGTGAGGGTAATTGCTGCATGGTTTATTGCTACCTTAAGGTCAAACCAATGAGTGGTTAATCAGTAGTTAAAGTACTTTAGTCATAAAGGGATAATATCATTCTATGAAAAAACAAGTATAAAGCAAATCACAACATAATATTCCCTTTATGTAACACTTGCATATCATGCATTTAAAACATGTTGCTGATTTTGTAAAAATGAATGCAATGAATGGTGAACATAGTTGATATTATGAGACATTTTCACAAGACTAAGGACAATGTTCACAATGTTATTTCAGTCTAAGCATAACTAGCAGTGTTTTCTGGTTTATATGAACGAGCTTAAGCATGTCACATTTTGCCAAATCAGAAGTAAATTATAAATGCAAAACTGACACATGACATTTCAGCACCATGTGTATGCTATCAGAAAAATATCCAAACATGTAATGCTGTTACTCTTACTAATTATGTACACCAGAAACCACTGTAAAGGTATTTTTGCACTCTCTGAATGCTTTTTTTGTTGTTGAAAGTTTACTTTGCATTATGGATGTTTACATGGGATGAGTCTTGTGATCACCTTTACATATTTGTCCACAAAATAACTGTTGCATCATTAAGTTTCATCCCTTGTTTTAATGTTACGATTGAACAGGCAAGAGTCACTTTTACCATCACGCTCAGTAGAAGAAATTATAAATTCTTGGTCAAGCAACATCAGTGACAAGGATTTATTCATATTATTTAACCTTGCAACATATTTTTTTCAATCTTTTTTCCTTTTACTATTGATCACTTCTGCCATAACTTGAGGATATAGTTTGACAGTTTAAGGGAGCAAAGGCATTGGATGGAGAGATTCATCCCTGGAATAAAGTTTCAGCTCTCATAAACCCAGGCTGCTGCTCGCTGCACTAAACCTGTCGTAGACTGGATGAAAAATACAATTTGTCTTTGCAATGCCCTGTTTGACACGACCCACGTCTGAGTCAATTTTACCTCCTACCGACCGATTCTATTCCATGTCTGCCTGCATGTCTATCCATCTGTCTGCCTGTCATCTCGCATCTCATCCTCATCTCTTGAAGTGTCACGACCCTCTGCGCCGAGGTATCCGTCCTCGTTCAGAGCGTTTTTGATGTTTGAAAAACAGATTTTACTGAGTCGTATGAAGCTTGTTGGAAACAGTCACCAATAATCAGTTTCTTGAGGTGGACATGGAAAACTAACTTTCTCTGCCTGCCTGTCTTCTTCTTTTACTCTGTCACAAAATCGGCATCACTTTTTCTTTCTTAACTTCAGCTCACACATAGTGGTTATTTCTGAATACGAAAAACACATCTCTGTTGTTTTATTTACTTCATCCTTTCTTTTTGACATCATACTCCTTTTTGCATGTTGGTTAATCCATTATTGACAGTAAAGGATTCCATGAGTGTTCACAGCCTGTCAGAGACACTCAGGTGTAAAGGGATAGGATATGGACCTAATGGCACAGGTACATAAGAAGAAAAAAAAAAAACTCAGAAACTACCTTGCGGAAGAAGAAGGGCAATCTGTGATAGACGTGGAAAGACATAAAAAAAAAGGCATAACAGCAGGAGAAGTAAAGAAAGAAGAGATGGGGTCAATTGAAAAAAAAAAAACCTAAATCCAAAAGAAGAAAAGACAAAAGTCACGGCAGAGTGCACAAGAGGACAGGAGAGTGGAAGGCATTCCCGGCGGTGCTAACAAGTCGAGGCTTAGCTGGGCACACACGCTCACACATACACACACACAAACCTGTTCTTCCTAACGAGTGAAAACTCTCTGAGCAGAAAAACTGTGATGTCTCTGGTGGCAGGTTGCAAAAAGCTTTCTCTTTCTCTTTCCGCCTCTGTCTCACCCTCCCTCTCCTTCCTAACTCTCAACCCCTTAAACTCTGCTGCTGTAAACACTACTATCATCCATAGATCCATCCATTAGAGATGTCCAAATAACCTGAATGCCAATTATGGTTTTAATGTTGAATCATTGCAAGTTTAAGTTCAATATTGTATTTTATAAGCAGTCAACTGTGTTCTGCAAGCTAAAGTGTTATTTGAGCAAGACTTTTGAGGGAATAAAATAGAAGAGTGGATTCTTGAATATACAAGTAGGGATGAGAAGGAGAAAAAGACAGAGAAGGATGAGGAGAAAGAGAGAGAGGAACAGAGAACCGAAACAGACAGAGCTGGCAGAGTTGAAAGCTGTATCCATAACTCCATACATACTAATCCAAAGCAGGATTTACAAAAAAGTGTGTAGTGTGTTCACACTGGAAACAACGGACTAAAAAAAAGTGCACTCCAAGAAACTTAGCAGACTTGTGCAAAGGGACAGACACTGTTCTCCCAGAATGCAATGCACAAAGGAGCTGGAGGAGCTTCTCACAGCTGCAAAGAATAATCAGAGATTACAGATGTGTTCAGAAAAACTTGAGAATAATTTTGTGGAAAAGTGTTGAAAAAAAAAACGTTTTGAATCTCTGGAAAAACACTTCTGCTTCACCTTTGAGATATGTGATGTGAAGTTGTTGTGAATTTTGTAATTGGGACATGCACAGTTGTCTGTAAAGGGAAACATTTAAACGGTATTCTGTGGGTCTTGACGTCCAATGCTGTTCAAGTCTGAGTACAGTTCACTATTTTATTGACCTCCCTGTCTTTGTAAAGGTATAAAGGCAAAATGGTGCGGCGAAATTGTTCCGTCATAAAGCCAGCATTGGAAGTGGTAACAGAGGCTGAACTGTGTCTCTGTAACCCGGGGAAGCAGAGGGAAGAACTGAACAGCAGTGTGCTTAGATTTTGTACCTTTTTGCTCTTGTAACACTGTGAAAATCACAAACTGGCACAGCATTATGATAAGGTTGTTTGGTTCTTTGTAAAAAAAAAAAACATAAAGTTGGGTAAGAACTCTGTTATGCGTTGTTGGAGAACCTCTGTTTAAAAATGTCTTTTGCCCCTGTCATAAAACCAGATGAAGAATACTGAACTAAGTGTTTAATTCCACCTGCGGCGTGTTTGGTCAGTGGAGCCGATAGGTTTTTATTTTATTCAATGTGTGTGCTCCCCATGGTTCGGCTGCGCTGCATCTCAGCTCCATCCCAGCTCCATCCCAGCTCCGGTTGTCCGGAGCCCTCTGCAGCAGATACGTAAGGATTCTATTTTTGCCCGATGCCGGAGCACGGTGAATCAATTTACCACAGAGCAGATCGAGTGTGGCAAGAAGTCAGACACCTAAACAACATTAAAACATCCAGGTTACCTAGTGGAAGTTGAGAACAATGACCTTATGTTTGTTTATTGATGTGTATATTTTTGTTTTTATACAGTTTTATACCACATACACCGCATTATCTTGCGCTGCCGCGAGGTAATCTGTAATTACCACGGGATCTCCTTGGTCTCGGGACTCCAGCTGTCCAGCAGTGCTCTGAGAACGCTGCTGTGCTTTCATAGGCTTTTACTGGAGTGTTCTGATTGGCTATAGCCAGTAGGACAGCCAATACTGTAGGTCAACCACAAGGCTTTCACCAAGGAGACTGCTTTTGTTAAACCAGGTTCCTGTCTTTACTAATTATCCTAACCCAAAACAAATAGCTGTTATACCTAAACTTAAACAGGTACATTTAATGTTGATTGTTAATTACTTGATTATGTATTGGAAAAATCATGGTATTGAACAAGTTGTCTTTCTATCATCTCAGAAACTATCATCATTCCAGATCGATGCTCCTCCTTTCTCAACACACTTCACCAAGGCTTTCCTCTCACCTAAACCAAAGAGACTATTTTGAGTTGTAACAATACCTCTGACATAGACCAGCTGCTGCTGCTTTTGAATGGGTTGAAAGGCAAGTCCGGAAACATTTCAGGGTCTGAATGTCAGGAACTCATGGGCTAAAATTCATATCCAACATGGCCTCTTACGCAGAACACAGTCAGCTGTTCAGGTATTCCTGGTCAAAGAGGTTCCTGGCAAAAAGCCCTTCAGGGCAAACTGAAGCAACAAGTTCTTGACAATCACATCACATCACAGAAAGGTGGATCGTCCAGAGAGTGTGAATTTATAATGAATCAGTGTACCATCCAATGATTGTTAAGGTCTTATTTTAACCTGAAGTATTCGCTGGATTTTTCTTTATATGAGGAATCTAAGATGGACTCACACAGTTGGGAAAAAAACGGTGGTAATTATAAGAATAAGATCCCAGCCCTCCTCGACTGGTATTTATAACTTCTGTCATGCAAAGTTGACAGACAGCCAACTGAAAATTGATACTTTTTCAAAATAGTTGTCTGTGATAAATATGGTTATTTTTCACGATATGTTCAGCTAGTATTACTTTTATGACAGTATTTTGGACAACTTTGTAATATCATGCCATGACTAGGCACTCCAATGACACCGTCATTAAACTACTATCCCTTTCTGCCTTTATTCCAGATTTGATGTCTTGAACAGAAACAGTAGTACCTGCCCTGTTCATCCATCAGACCACCCTCCCTCCTCCAGCCTCTCAATACTCTACCTCCCTCCGTCATCCTCATTCTCACCTTACTGTGTCCCCAGTGATACCTGAGAAAACTGAGTCAACCCAACAAATCCCCTGGCAGAGCGAGAAACAGAGTAGTGAGAGAATGGAATAAGTCTCAGCAGGCTAATGCACTCAGAACACCATTAAAATCCCTGCTTTAGCTGTATTTATTGGTAATGCCTCTATAATAATATATCACGACGCCCCCTCAGTTTCTGTGGCAGTGTGTCCTGCAGGGTTTGGTGACACACTCCTGAACTGGAAAGAAATAATTAAACCAGAGAAAGGAAATGCAAAATTGCAGAAAATAACTAAAAGATACTCACATGGTGTCTTTCAATTTTTAAAGGTGGCATGAATTTATTTTTAGGGAGCATATGCTTCTTAAATGTAGAATCCTGTCTCTTCTGAGGCTGTCTCACTGAAGTGCATTTCAGAGTTACAGTGCTTTGCACGCAGCTCAACCTGCCCACAGGGAAGTTAAAAGCGTTGGAGTTACTCACAGTTCAGCTGGTTTTTGGCTTTGTCCAAGGAAGGAGAACATAAGACCACAAATGATAGTTTTAACTATTGAAACCTTCTGAAAACACAAACAAATTGCACATTTTTGGTTGACTGAATGAATGAATGAAACCTTTATTGCCCCTAGGGGAATTTGCCTTGCACAGAGAGCTAAAAAACACAATACAAACAAAAATTTACAGGACAGCACATAAGAACACATAAAAACACACTAAAGCATCACATGATTCAATGAGGGATTTCAGCAAGTTAAATGAAGTGCAGAGTGCCGAGTTCGTCCTGTATAATCAGTTCTTATTAAGCAGCTGAATACTGCACGGTACAAAGGATGTAATGCCTCTTTTAGTCCTCATCCTGGGCATTCTGTACCTGCGCCCTGAATTCAAGAGTTCATACTCTGACCAAAGGGGGTGCAGAGGGTCAGCTGTAATCTCGATGGCTAAATTCACTGTGTACCGGTCTGTCAGGAAAGAAATGCTGTACATTTGCTTCCCAGTTATCTTGCTGCCTAGTTTAACAACTTTGTCCAGTTTGTTCTTATTTTGTAAGGACAGTGCTCCTCCCCAACACTGAATACAAAAGGTCAGCACACTTTCAATAACAGTCTTGTAAAATAATTTCAACATAGTGCTGTCAACATTAAAATTTCTTAGTTTCCTCAAAAAATAGAGGCGCTGTTGAGCCTTTGCATACAACTGTTAAATTGTTATTTCACTTAAAGGACAGTCTGCAGAGCATGGAGGGAGTTCAGTTCAGGCCCTTCTCTATCACTATAGAGGGGTGTTAAATGATGCCTGATTGAAGTCTTAAACATCTTTGACAGGTGTTGCCATTTCTCCATTTAAAAATCAGAACGATGCTTTAGGCTTCAGTCAAAAAATGTTCACAAAATAAAAAGTTGGAAACAGTCAAAAGGTGCATACAAAGTGTGTGTGGATTTCAATAAACATTTCATATACACAAAGGCGCGAACAGATGCCTTCGCCTGAAGCTGTCATCATTGAAATGTCAGCCTGTGAGTTGAACGCTTGACACTGAAACAGTATTTGTAATGTGTTCACAAAACAAGCACACAGCGAGGTGACACATTAATTGTGATGTGTTAGCTGCAAGGTGTAGTGTCCCACAGCTGATTGCATTTGCAGCAATCCGACTAAAGCCTTTCAGATAGATGATTTCAATTACTTTGTGTATACCATATGTTTAAGTTCACAGCCGCATTGTTTTTTTTAAACAACATGTAAGGCTTCAAATAGAGGTTTAAGATTAGCTGAACTGCTGCAGGCTGCCAACAAACAAAGCTTTGCTGTGCAAGAGACTACATCATTAACTTTTCACTTCTTTTCTTTTTTCTTTTATAACAAACAAGCAAGAGTCAATCTGCTCCTGTTTGGATTGGCCAATAATTAGCCAGGGACTGATGTTTTTATCTGTACTATCTGCAAGTGTCTGAATGTGTCTTAATCCCTCTGGACTTTATGTATGCCAAAGTAAGATAATGTATCATATTACAGGTATAAGTTCAATAGTATGCTTTCTATTAATATGACAAGTACTCCAGAGATACTTTCTCAGCTTCCTCTCATGCTTCACACTGTGTGTGTAAAAACACATGAAATTCAGACGTACACTTCCAGTACTTCCTAAACGCCATGATAAAGTGATAGTGAGCTTGTCGTTGCAGGTAGGACAGCTTCCTAAAAATCATACTTTGATCGGTCGAGAACATATCCTGTATTTGCAGATTTTAGCAACATCATCATAAAGAGCAATGCAGGAACAACACCAAGTCAGGCTGCACAAAGTACAAACCAGGATCTCATTTAGTCTATACCATATCAAGGTTTTTAATGGGAGATGACCCCACTGTTCTCCTCTCCTCCAAAGAAAACCTTCAGGAATGTGTCTTATTGTCTCAGTCAGTGCCGCAACGCTTACAGGGCACTGACTGAAGTCCATGCCACGAAGAAAATGAAAAAAGGAACTGCGGTGAAAAAGGGAAACAAATATTTGATGTTTTGCATTGAAAAGCCAAATTGATTCAACTGACACTAAGACGAGAACTGACTGACCAACAATCAAAACTGTTTCTGAATGGAACTCTGGGACTTAGACAAAGACTTAAGCTGCTTCAGCTGCCCTGCTAACATGCTTCTGTTGCCATCGTTGCAGAGATTGTGTTATAATTTTATTAATTCTCCATTAACTTTCCTAAAGAACCTAAATCCAGCTCTGGATTATCAGTACTTATAATGCACTTTGGTGTATTTCTCATTGGAATATTATTAGATGTTGTCCAATCAGCCATTTAGCTTTGTCTGGTGGAGACGACACATAGAAGTTCTGCGACATAGATTAAAAAACGTCCTTATAAACACTTTTTAAACTGTCTCAGTGGATCAGTGGATTTTTGACACATTTGCCATGAAACCAATGGTGATAAACGTTTACCCTTGACCTGTGGTGTATTCTGTTTATTCTATTTAGTCACACAATGCAATTTGCGTTTGCAAATAAAATAATACTTAGCCAATGTGATGCATTAAAGCAGAGATACATGCGGCATGCTAAAGGAGAAATGCATACAGTAATATTTAAATATCACAACACAGACATATACGCTCTTGCACAGAAGCCTACTCAATTAATCATGTTGTCCTTTGGCCCTATCTACTGAACGCTAACATAATGGACCTGAGTGATAAACCACTTCCATTTTCTCTCTAAGCCTGTTTAGTGACGTCTGGGAGGAAAGAAAGCACGGAGCGATGGAGAGGAGAGAGGGAGAAACAGAGATAGTGATTGAGTGAGAAGAGAGAGGCGAGGCAGAGAATAGGAGATCAGGAGAGGTGAGACACCGAGGAGAAGCATGTTTATATTGCTCAGAGCAGAAGGGATATTAGATACAAATTATTCATGCGCTTACGCCACTCCACATCTCATGAGAAGCGTCCATTTGTACGATGACGACAACATCAAGACAGAAACAGAGAAGAAGAGAGGAGGTGATGGAAAATAAGAAACAGAAGCAAAGTCACTTAAAACAACATTAGGAGCACGTTGGTGTTGCCGAATGTAAGGGCAATAAAAATGACAGACTTTATACTCAGTGCAGCTTACCTCAACATATAATGGCTGTCTGAACTAAGTGTGAGTACAGGGAGAAAGATGGACTAATAGTCTTTTTAAAAAGCCATAAGAATGTCAGAATTGAGACTTAATAATCTCTTTTACAGCTCCTGCCTTAAGGAAACGTCTGCACACTCGAAGTGTGTGACTGTCTGTCTGTTAGTTGGAAATTAAATACATAAATACAACCCGGAGCACTGAAATACTGATCACTGTATTATTTCCCCCTCAAATTTTGATTACAATATAAGCAATGGCTAACAAAATGATTAATTCAAGCTCTCTTTTGTGGACATTTTTCTCTCGTTTAAGGGAGTGCAATCATTTTCTTTCTTTTTCTTTTTCTGATCAGTTTATTTTTTTTGTGACAAACATTCTGTTTGTAATTTCTCATTTAAAACATTCATTGAACAAACTTCAGAGTCAGAGTGGTTTATCAGCTAACACACATACACATGAATACCAAGAAACTTGAATAGATTTTTTTTAAAACAATATTTCAAATGTGCCATTTTCTCTTTTATCTCAAATTTTCCCCATTAACCATTTGTTCGTCTTATATTGAAGATTAAAGCTTAACTTTATAATTTGTGAATCAGGAATTTCACTATTTGGAGGAAGTTACTTTTTAAAAACGTGTGTTAAAGCAAATAATCACTATTTATATAATCTGTTAAAGGGACAGTTACAGCACTATTCACTGAGCCTCTCTGTCATAAACAATGTGTGTTGTAATGAGTTCAATCATAATGCATCCCATTAAAAAAAAATACTTTAAATCATACTGCCACTCAAAACATGTTCTTCAACATTAACTTCTACATGTTTAGGCTTATATAGTTATGTGAAACTATTGTTGGGTTTATTAGAAGTTGTAACTTGGACATATAAATTGATTCTGATTTGTTAAATGGGTTTATACTAGATCAAATCCTAGGATCAGGTTGAATAAAAATGTTCAAACCTTCACCCAAGTTCAAGAGTCACAAGTGTGGGATAAATGTATAAATTGGCCTATCTGTCTGTTTTAGCTCCTAAACATATCCTTTATGTTTTATTTTGGAGGATGCTCTTTGATAAATCGAGTTGCCTGTAAGAATTTCTATTTTATTTCTATTTTGATATTAACTTAGAGGCACTGGTTCCCGTGAAAAGGGCTGGCAGGTAGATTATATCACCTGGTAAATTGAGATATGGACCTTTACACTCAGCTCAATGTTGTAAACATGACCTCATCACTGCTGAAGGGGCACCCATCCTCCTGTCTATCTCCCTTTCCATCTCAACCTCACTCACGAGCAAGACTCCAACATCTCAAGATTTCATTTGAGGCAGCGACTCTCTCCTGATACAAAAGAGGCAATCCAACGTCTCCAGGAGAGTACTTGGCCTTAGACCTGGAGAGGTTGATTCATATCCAGGTCACGTCACACATGGCTGCAAGCTGCACACCAATGTATATAAGAGGTTGTGGTCTAATCAAGCAAGTAGGACTTTAGCATCTGATGTACTTTGCTGGAGGCCCTGGCCAAAGGTGAACCTGAGAGGAAGAGAATGAATTCCCTGTCAGAGTGAAATTCCTCGTTTTTAAAGTAAAAGCAGAATAGACTATGAACATTTTGACTTGAGCGAGTTACACTCACTCACTCACTCACTGTTGGTTGACAGATGTGAAACCATGTTAACCACCAAGAAAGAGGGAGGTGCAGAGGAGGATAGAAAAGAGACAGATGTGAAGCCAAAGTTAAACTGGCATTGAAGGGCAAATGCACCAGGCAGCTGATCAATGGGAGAAGACTAATAATGACCATGACTGCACTTAACACAGCTGTGTGTGTTTGTGTGCCTCGGTCTGGGTTACGAGCATGATTCTGTACAGAGCCTTCAAGTGACTATGCAGCAATGAGTTCTGTGTGTGTGTGTGTGTGTGTGTGCGTGCGTGCGTGCGTGTGTGTGTGTGTGTGTGTGTGTGTGTAATGTGACCTGACACATGCAGCTCTTATTAATAAAGAGTGAGTAGATGATTATGGAGGACACTGACTGGATACCAATACCATGAATCCAACAGACACACACAGCATATAAATCCATAAATACACATGATAGTCACATGTTCTCTCATCTACACACACACACTCACATATATACACACATGCACGTACACACACACACACAAAGGAGAAAGAAGTGCTCCAGTGGTCCTTCCAGCGTCAGCGTCAGTTGAATAATTCAACACAATTAACGCTCGCTAAGGCTCATCTCTCTCCCTCTCTTTCATTTTTCCCTGTGTGTTCATCTTTTTCTTGTTTTCAATCACTCTCTCCTTCATTTGTCCTTTATTAAATTCTTTCTCCAGCTCTCTTGTCGGGGGCAGGGCCTTTTAGCAGGTAACTACCCAGCCAACAACGTTAAGCAGAGGTGGTCCATGAATATCAACACTTACATCATAGCAATAGGTGCTCTGTAGAACAGTAGTCTTGTTAAAATCTGGTACAATTTGGATGCAAATCAAAGGTGTTTTACATTATTAAAATGTACAATTACAATGAAATGACTTGAGTTTTGAGGAAGCAGCAACAGCAGTTGAACTGTAAATGACCGTGTTCAACAGATAAGACGAGGTTATGATGAAAAGAATTACAGGACTGCGTGCTTTATTGCCATTTTACAGTCACCTTGAAGAATTATAGAGCAAGACCATCATAATAGAGACTATTTATGCTTACCATTCACAAGAAGACTTTGACAAGAGTGACTTTCGGCCACCGTCTCACATTGTAAGATATTTGAGTCACTGACTATAATACATTACAAGGACTACGAATCTTACAGGGTCACTATTTGCACAAAAAAAAAAAAAAAACGAAATATGAACACTGACGCAAAAATGGCACAACTTTTGGCCACATCTGCCTTTGTGTGTGTGCAGCGTCTTGTGTTGTACTTGTGAAACTGTTATTTAGGCATTTTCCTTCTTCCATTCCCCTTAAAGCTTCTTTACAGGTGCGAGCAGAACTAACATGTCCTACAAGCGAGCCTCCATTCAACTATTCCGCCACATTCAGTTGGGACAAAGTGGCATAAACCCTAATGTAGGCGGTGGCTTGCCCGTCATATTTTATCAACATAATCTGCATGGTTTGCAGCTTTTTGACCACCCCTTTAATTTTTTTCATACATTGCATTGTTGGCGACAAAAGATAAATTGTCTGCAATGCTATCTTGGCATCAATGAAAACTGCCAGTGTAGATTTATGTAGCTCTTATTTTGCCCATCCTTGCACCATAATGCCACAGCTTAGCACTGATAGGATTGAGTGGAAAGCGCAGACCTGTAAACTGGATCCTTTTTGTCGTTATCTCTGTCTGCTGGGATTGATGTTCTCTCTACTGTTCTTCAATGGTTTGACATGGTTCAGAGGTCATGATTTACATTCTGTACAGGTGAGAGCAAAGGCCAGCTGTCAGACTAAAATCCCCAAGCTGGAGCTACAGGTAAACTGCGGACAACACCGACATCCGCTGTGTGTTTATTCATTCTGAATCCCCTTCATCTTGAACCTCTTCCTCCCTTCCTCTCTGTGTCTCTGTGGCATCCAGAGAGGTCGAACTTTTGCCAGACTGTAGCGGCTGGCTGAGTGGCTGAAACGTAATCAAGCGTGCCAGTCTATTTCCCCAAACTCCGACACAACCACACAAAAATACACACACTGGTCCAAGCCGAGCTATTTCCTGGTGTTGACACTTTGTCATTTGTTACATAGACATCTCTTCTCCCTCAGCAGCCTGACTGGACCATGGCCAGAGTTTGTTTTGTTGTGTCTGCTAGCTAAATAGCAAAAGAGACAGGGGAGGAGAAAAAAAAAACAGTAAGAAAGATTGGGAAAGACAAGTGGAGAGGAAACAGTAGGGGGAGTCACCTGTGCAAAAAAAACAAGGATTTCATGTAAGTGTTGGTGATCATTACAGACATAAATACTTAATTTGCACAGGATTAACTGTAAGGTGAGACTATTTTGAGAACAACGACTAAGAACTTCAATCCAGCTGTAATATACTATCACTGTTTACCTGTTAAATTGAACTTACTGTCCATCCTATAATAAGTTCCATAGAAAGCAGATATGAAAGGGATCACTGGAATGAACAGGAAGTGGACCGGAAATTCAATGCAATCCTATAATTGCATTTACTGAGGTAACCATAGTGCTTCCTCTCTTCCCATGAAGAGTTTCACCATCAGTTAAATGCTGTGTGTTAAGTATTTGATCAGAGATGGTTCAGTTTTGGTGACTCTGGGTCTATTATGGAAGTTTGGACGGAGGGTTGCAGTAGCCTCATGGAGGGCTGAAGTGGAGTTTGTGTCGATTAGGATTTCGTAAACGACGGGCAGCCAACTTGCTCTCATTTATGATGTTAAATCACTTGGACATTTTTAGCGATTTCATGAATGTGTGGTAGGATTGATGTATTGATGGAGGGACTGATAGATGGCGGAAGATAAGATGAAAAGGAGAGAGTGTCCACTCTTGAGTGTCTAAGAGACGGATGCAGAAGAACTGTTTGGTCTTTAAAAGGATTGGTAGATTGTTCAGTATTTCTTAGGTTGACACCACGTCAGCTCAGGTTCTCTTCAACCAAAGATATAGGGATGGTTAAGAAGGAAGAAAATAAAGATAAGAGCCAACGAGATAAAGAAGGATTTTTTAGGAAAAAAGTGGAATAAGGGAGAGAGAGGTGAGTGGGCAAGTGATGCATGGTGAAAGGGTTGGGAAAATCAAGGGTGAGGGATAGGGAAAGAGGGATGGATGGAGTGAGGGGCACAAGAAGTACATGAGGGAGGGGAAAGGATAGAGGACTGTATGGCAGAGAGACACAGTCCATCATGCACCCTGTCTCGCTGTGAAAAGAGGAAGGACAAAGTTTAACCAGGATTTATTGACTGTGTCTAGTCACTGGAATAAAGCTTGGGATATAGATCATTATGGAGGACACAAATAGACCTACATGAGCCTCAGCTGGGGTCAGCTCACCCCCACCAATGAAGGTGGCCCTCAGTTAAACTGTGAGCTTCCGGGAGGGATTTTCAGAAATCTGCAGTGTTAATTCATACAGTTGTAAATCCTTTGCTGTATGGAGATGAAGTGAGAACCATGTTTTATGTTGAAACAGGATGCTGTTCATAAGGTTAGTGTGGTCTCATGTTGGCTCCTTAAGTTTTAGAATATTCTACTGTAGGTCGCTTTATTCAGAATAAACCAAATATGAGCATGACAAAATATTTTTTTCCATTTCTACAGGATGTAATTGAACTTCTAATAATGTTCTTATCTCATCACTGTAAATCCTTGAAATGTCACTCTTAACTTCAAAGGCGTTCTTTCAAAATGGAGGAGAACATTACTACTATTTAACCAACACTGAAAACCAAGCTTTGGAGCGAGAGACATTTTCAAATCTACATCATTTAACAGAAATCAGATTTATTTGTGTGTCTGCTTATGATGCTAGAGATCTGCCAAAAACGTGGCACAGACTGCACAACAGGTAGAGACTGACTAGTTTTGGACACAACAATTTCTTCAGACCTCATGTGAAACGAAATAAAAAGAAAAAGCTCATGTTCGTACCACCGTTTAATTTAGTGTCTGCAAATATGAAAAAACACTTCTCTTTAATATTCATTCAAGCACTAAAGGGTTGGTAATAAACACACAGATTAGCAGGATTTAAGGAATGAATGAATACTCATTACTAATTAAAAATATTTAATTTTGGCTTTCGCAATTAATGGATCTGTTCTCATCTTGCAATTTTTCAGGAGATTTGGGAGGGGGTGACAAAAATCAAATGATTCTTTTAAAATGTAAGAAGTTTGTGTCAAACGATTACAAGCTGTTAGTTCTATACCATTTCAAGTTGGACAAAATTAAATGGAACAAACTAGAACAAACATTGGGAGCACCAATGAGAAAACCCTCAGGTTTCAAAGAAGTAAATGGAGGATACAAACCAGGCCTATAACAGGACATCTTCATATTATGCTTTTAAGGCAGGAGTGTCTGGCTTTCATCAGCCCAATCTTTAACGCTATCTGTTTTAGCAATGTCTCCCCCATATGTAAATAAACAATGTAAAATGTCTGCTGTGTTTTCAGAATGTATGACGTAATGAACCAGTCTATACAACACATCTAGTCTGTCAACAAAGTCCAAGGTAAACTTAAGAGACATTTTGTCATTATGATCCCATGGCTGTCTTTAGATGCATACATGTGGCGTGACAGTGGAGATATGTCTTACGTGTAGACCAGGAGACGTTCTCTATGTTTTAATAATCTAAAGGTCTCTTTTATTATCCTACATGCACACTGGAAAGGCAGTTTAATAATGACTTTGTTCCCATGGGGGACATTTTATCACATGGGATAGAAAAGCCCACACAGAAGGACACACAAAATGTATGGACACTGAAAAATGGAGTTTGGAATTGGGCCAAAGTCCTTGCTAATATGGAGGTAGAGAGCTGCTCTTCTGTGAAGTTTAAAGAGTCACACAGGACTTTGACTGTCTGCTGTAGGGCAATTTTTTTTTTTCATTTGTTTGCACATAACCACCTTTTTGTACAATTTTAGCTTGAAAAAGGTAACACCATCTTTAAGTGTTAGTCCCCATACCTATTTGGTGGATACCCCTGACGAGCTGTTTTCTTCAGATTGATTCACTAGGTTGAAGCCCTGACTTTAAAAATTACATTTTATGCAAATATACTACAATCATCATGACCATTCATTATTAAACAAAATGTTTTTGAGATCACTGGAATTATACCTCTCACATCTCGCATGCTGAATATGTCTGATGTGAGTCATATGGCAAGCCTACAAACCCCATTACCTAGAATTATGGATTATTTAATTATTATACTTTTGACAGTTTTCTTCTTTATGAATCTTGCATTATTGAATTTTGATGTTGATGATACATTTCCAGTTTTACCCCTATCCACAAAGTATCTATCACAGGGCATGTTTTTTCCAAGCTGTCTTGTTTTCTAGGAGCAAAACTGAGGAAGCAGTTTCAATCCTCTATAATTGCTTTTTGTGAGTTGTACTTCCTACATTACACTGTACATTAACAGAAGAATTATGGTAATTCCGATTTGATTTGTGTCTTACAGCTTGCAATAACAATTCTGTTTCAGATGATAAAATCACACACACACAGTTGATGACAGTTGGGATCATCCGTCTTCACATGTAACAAAGGAGCAAAGAGTCAAAGAAACAAGGATATTCAAATGGGTAACCAGGTTCATCTTACAAAGACCTCATGCAGAGAACATAAAAAGCTGCTGCTTCACTTTAAACCTGCATTCATGGCTTCAACTATAGAGTAAAGCACAATATGATACCATTCTAGTCAGACACAGAGTTCTTCTTAACCTTGCTGAATTTATCCAAAGTATTTGTACAGTACTGATGCCTGATTTTGCAAACCTCCCACAAATCAGACCTGTAACCTTACTGCAGTCATTACCATCAGAAACCCTCCGACAGAGAGACTCACACTCTCTGCAGTCCAGACATCTTTTTTCTCCCAAACACACTCCTTGTACTTACGTCCATTCCTTGCTCTCCCACTTCCTGTTTAACCTCGATACTTCCTCATACACTTTGCCCCTCTCCACTGCATTTCTCTCTTTCTCCACATCCAGCTGTTGTGAATCACCATTATGATAATGGAGTCCAATGTACTTTTACATACTGAACCCATTGACTCTCAGTCTCCGTTCATTGGTCCTCATCCAACTGGAATATCCATTCACTGGCTGCTGTGGGTCCACTCTGCGTAGTCTAACGTTCCCTGAACCAAAAACAGGATCTCCTTAAAACATTTGTGCTACTTTGCCATTTAAAGGAAAAGCTGGTAGTGGCAATATCTCTAATTGTAAAGTACCAGAGGTTATGTAGGGAACTTGCTATGAACAAAGACAAACATTAACGGCTCAAAAATACATTTGTAACGGACAGAATTGTTATCTTGCTACACTCAGTTTCCATCCTCAGACCCTTCGCTTACTCTTTTTATTATGAAAAAAAGTATGAATTAGTTTGGTAACAGCATCAGATTAAATCACAATTTGATTAACTGTTTAATTATCAATTTTCTATGCACTGTAAAAACACTGTTGCAGTCACAAGTGCTAACAGTGCCTATAGGATTGTTAACCCAGCCTCAGACCCTGTGTCTCATATCTTGGATTTTTCTTCCTCACTCACTTTTTTGACTGGGATCTTTTCAGACAGCCTTTTCTACCAAATCACCGACTTTCAGGGCAGACTGGAGGAAGCACGTAATTCCTGCCAAATGAGACAGCCCAGCTGCACATCCCCGGCCTGATTTCCCTTCTGCAAAGGTGAACTCAAATTTGACCGAGGTTATGACCGCTGATGGTAATCATACATCATTTGGTGGATACGGACTGTTTTCAGGGAAGCTTGAGCGAGGTTGTGAGGTCACTGGAGGGAGCTTTGATGAATGCCAAATTATCCTCTCTGCCACTGCCTCCCTCCGGGAAGCTTAAAGTGCTGTGCACAGACCTAAAGACACACACAAAGTGCAACTTTACTGCACACACACACCAATGATAACTGTGTCTGTTCCTCATTGTCCTCTCTGCTCTCTGCCCTGCGGCTGCAAACCTTGTGCATATGGTGGTGTTCCTGTTGCATGTGTGTATGGATCTGGTTAGTAATAACTGCTGCATGGGTTATTCAGGGCAGCTAACAGGTCTGCTTTGATTTATGAAGAGTTACATTGCAGTCTGTTGAGAAGAGAGTAGAGAAATAAATATGAAATAATATCTGACAGCTGAGAGAAGTTCAATTACGAAGCATGAAATGAGGAAGAATACAAATATTGGAGAAATATGCCCATTAAGCCACAAACAAAACAAATCAAAACATAAAGAAACAACAGATGTGTAGCTTTTAATCTATTTGGAAAACATTTGGAAAATTACCCCCATGTGTCTTAATGTCTCATGCAAAGTGAACAACACAGCCTGTCGCTTTTGGTTTGAATGTTAAGCAGCAACTGTTTCATGATAAAGCTGCAATCCACTTCTACTTTCAGCGGGATTTACTGCCACTGAAACCGTCTCACACAATGTAATGGCAATTAAGTGAGAATGATGTTTTGAGCTCCTGTTTACATTCTGAAATGATTATGAATAAAAGTGATTGACTCCGGGGCCAGTTGGCGTTTGCGTGACTTGATCCAATATAGGGATTTGCAGATGATGTAACATGATGCTGGTTTGATGGAAGGAATGAAACATTTCTTGCGCTAGCTCAGCATATTTCATTATTCGCTTCTTATTTCATCATTTCCATGTTCAGCGGAGTTCAGCAAGGGCAGTAGAGGAACACTCTCTCTCACTCTCACTCTCACTCTCTCTCTCTCTCAGCAGAAACCTAAAAAATAATGTTTCCTTTTGTTTTGCTGTCAGTCTTGGTTCTTTATGTGTACATCTGCATTTAGTGTTTTTTGTGCTGTTTAAAACACTAACCAGGACTTTCTTTTAGGTAATTTATACTACAACATCTCTATATTTTATTATTTTATATACAAAGAAAACATTGCCAGGGTTTGACTGGTTGATGGAGAGTAACTCATTATCAACTAACGCACCTAAACAATTTAAAGTTAACCTCAGAATCAGAGACATGGTGAGGCTGGAGTCCTTGATGCATTTTTTTCTAGGAAATTGTGTCAGAAGTTTTACAAAATATATAATGTTTATTAATGTATAATAACATGTAATATATAAGGGCCAATGTAGGGTGGTAGAATTTTCTGAGAGCATAACTTTTGAGATAAAAGCCAAACACATTCAAAGGAAAGATCACCCCACAATTTCTATCTAGTCTGTACGCCATGTTCCTTTAGCGCTATGTTCCGTTAGCACCACGGTTTTACTCCTTCCTACTGCATGTGCACTTCCCCCCTGGGTCCGTTTTTGGAGCATGAGCGCAGCCATGAACAGCTATACACACAGTTTCACAAGATCACAAGAGAACTACAAGATCACAGGAAAACTACAAGATCACAAGGGGATAAAAAGAAAAATGTGCAAACAAGTTGTTGCTTTATCTTTCTGAGGTTGATTGGCTCTTAGTTCGGTGCCTGTATTGGTGTTATGTTGGTAAAATGATAGGATATACAATCAGGAGGCTGTATATATTTTTTTATTTTTAAAATGATTGGCTGCGCTGCATTTCCTTTTCTGAAAGCTTGTCAAAGTCAATCTATTCTGTTCAGCTTTGCGCTCGGTGTGTATTTGAAACGAGTGGAGTAGAGCGTTGCTGCTGGTATGCTCTGGAGACATACCATGGGTGCGTGCTGTGGAAACAACAGCGTTGCCTAGAGAGGAAGTGATCAGCACTGTAGTGCACAGCGCTGAAAGATTGCAGGGCGCACAGACACATGTGGAAATTGCGGGCCGAAGTGATGCCTCTTGCTTCTTTGTTTTTGTGGGGGAAAAAAAACAGTATGTTATTTAGAATGTTTTATTTAATTCCTTTAGAATACTGATGACTGATTGACTGATGAGAATTGAATAATGACTGTCTCATAACCTTAATTTCTTACATTGGATACATTTAAATGATGATTGAGATGCTCCAGAAAGGAGCATGGATTTTGTGAGGTCATAATTGAGATTTATCTGTAATCAGGTTCTGAGGATCCATGATCATCACACTTGATATCTAATTTTCTTTATGCGGATCGGATCTGAGCAATGCTAGAAACATGATATGAAACAGATGATTACGTTCCACATAGTGGCAGTGATTCAATTAGAATATTCATCGATGCTTCTGTGGCAGCAAATCCATTTCAGAACTGGTTAAAATTACAGTGTGTTAAAGAAATGGAACGTCAGAGCATGAGATTCCCTTTCAGCTGGAGAGATAGGGCAGTGATGTGTTAATCTAGATGGATCATGTGGTAAATTATTAAGGCAAATCATCTTTTCCTTGGAACACCTAAAGAGGCGAAGTTTCATCATCATCTAGTGTGTGCTCTGTATTGATTCACCCGCTTCCTCTCCTGCTGAGAGCAACATTGTCCATGATAAAAAACCCTGCTAAGGAAACAGCGGTCCACCCACCTCTGCAGAACCACAAACTGCAGCTACAGGAAAATAAACATCACAAGACTACAAATAGCTGTTCCTGTGACCTTTTTAAAAAAACAATCTATTGCTTTCACCCTGCCACACAGCTTCACAGATTTATGTTTTAGCTTTTACAAGTCTTTATTTCTTGGTGTCTGGTCTGGCTAAACGCTGAACAACATTTTAAAAAGTGTCCACAGGCTGTTAGCAAAGCCGCCATAATAAGGCGAGTAATGAGATGAGCAACTAACTTGGTGAGAACAGTGTGAACAGGTGTTGTAGTGTCCTGGGCACGGATGATTGCAGTTCATGATATTAAGATATCAGATGTGCTTGGTGAGATGTTCATGCTTTAATTTCAAGACATAGAAACAGTGAAAACACAGCTTTCAACGCCGATGCTCACGTATCAATGCCTACATCAAATTAACCAAAAAGAAAGGAAAACGGGTAGAAGTGAGTACTGCACTGGGTCAAAAATTAGAGGAATCAGATGCTCTTCAGGAACAGGGGACAAAAGTCAAATAGCTAATAAAAAAAGGTTTGACTGTCCTGATGACAATCAAAGTTTGAAGTGTGGAGAGGCATTCGTAACTGAAAGTCCAAGGCACTCTGATGTCGTATAAAAATCCTTCATTAAACAGGGATGTGGAAAAAAGAAAGGTTTGAGTCACAGCAGGAGAAGTGTTACTAAGTGTCATTACTAACAAAGAGGAAGACACTATGACAAACAATGAATTGTTTATGAGGAGGTAATATCCTGGAAGACAATTTCAAAGTAAAAGCATCAAAAGTTTTTAATTGTTTAAGTCAAGTAATTCGACTACTTGAAGAAAAAAGATCCTGTGTGAATGTAAATCAAGCCCCTGCCTATATGAGGATCTGAGGTCTAAATTGAATTATCCAGTTATTGTTTTCTTTATTTTACCTGCTGAATGTCTATCGCACAAGGACTCTCTGTTTGTTATTCCACAGTTATTTGTTTGAATGCTGATTCAGCAGCATATTTTCTCCTGCTCCTCATTGTTATTCTGACTACCTGCTGTCATTCGTCTGTACATCTGGTTTACCTCTAACTCTGCGTACATGTCAGCTCAAGAAGACATAAAACTGTGAAAAGTTTAAAGCAGGCATCTATAAGTACAGAAGTCAGAGCACAAATATTCTGTTTCCTCTCTGCCTTTCTTTTGCTCTTTCACCTACCCTCCTCTTTTCTTTCTTTAAGGCTGATGTTAAGTATTAATTAAACCCTTTGCCAAGCAAAAAACGGCAAGATCAATTTTCAAATTTGTGCAGATCAAAATGCCCCTGGATGCTTTTAGACTGACCAAAAACCAATAAGGGTAATTAGATGTGTGGAGTGACAGAAGGCTGCTAGGCTAGGTAGCTAGTTTCAACAACGTTAATAGCATAATGCACAGACCTGGCAGGACAAGATTTTGTAGCCAACTCATTTTTACAACTGATCATTTCGTTTGACACGCTCTATATCAATGGCAACCAATTTGCTTGTTTGTAAGAATGTCACTACCTTGGTATTGAACTCATCCTATGTTATTGTAACGGCGCTTCTTGGATGATGTTGATTTCTAGTTTAATCCTTGGTTGCCGTTAACTACAGCACTACACATACTGAAACCTTCGGGTGTGGGTCAGTAAAAGCACAGGGACAACCTCTGCTGTGCAGAGACATACTTTAATGTCCGTCCTTAGCATGGCATCACAAAAACAGACCGAACACACACAAGTTATACATCACTTGTTCACGCCTTAAAGCCACATCACGCCCCCCAACCTTAACCATGGGCAACCTTAAAGGCAAAGTGCTGAAATGTAAATATAAATGAAATAAGCATTAAATCAAATAATGTATATCTCAACCTGAGAAAAAATAAATAAAGATCTATAAAATAAAATGTAACAAAAATAAATCTCATCTCCATCTTACATTATATATAATTATAATGGCCCAACCCAAGTACTTATGTACGTTATCTAAACAGAAAAGGAGATCATGTGTCTGCCTGGACTAATGAAAGTTGGCAGATTGTCCTGGTTCACCATCCACAAGAGTCCAAGAAGCAATTCTGAGGATATCCTTAATTTCTAAACAGGTGATATTTTAGCTCATACCACTGCCTGAAGTAGATGCTGCTGTGTCTTTAAATGACTTGATACAGATTAGATCTGTTCCTTTTGTCACTGCTTTGAAGGTTAAACCTAAAAACATGTTTTTGGTTTTTTTTTAAGTTTCTTCATTCAATTGAGGGAAAAACAACCAAAGGACAGATGATCAGAGTATAAATAAGGCTGTCTCCTCCTTTAGTCGCTGTTGTTAAATCATTTATATCATAACTGTTCATCTAGTGTACAGTTCACCACCACCACCGCTCTTACAGTTAAACATCATCACTCAACCACTGGATTCAAATTTAAGCCAAAAAGATGTCTCCTCACTTCACTTTCCCTTGTAATGATGCTGAATAAATACTTCGTTATATTCATACTTAGCACGTATAAAAATTGAAAACTGCCATTCAGGGGAGTGGGAAGTTAATTAAATTCAGCTCACAACACTGTTTGGTTTTAATGTAAAGATCATGTTTGTTGATATCCTAAGGCAATGTCACTGCTGAGCTGATTAGATGCAACCTATCACAGTGAGCTTACGGTTTACCTTGAATTAAATTATCAGTCAGCTCCTGTCTTGTTAAGTGTTCGTTGAGTTGTCGGAAATATTGTTCGGATTAGTCGTGAACAGCATTGCAAGAAGGTGGTAGAATATCTTAAAGCTGTGGAGCAGGTGGAAAGCTAAATATCCTCCCCTGTGCAGAATAAAACTTGAGTACTTAAACTGGACGCTGTTGGATTTAAATCAATGTAGGGGTAAAAGAAAAGCTGAAGGCCACAATTTAAATCTTCCTATCTCTTTTTGCCAAACAAATCACTGGAATCAGCTGATGGGAGTACAGATACTGTGATTAAAATGTTTAAATGTAATAGACCAGAGTTTTCCCACACACATAAAATGAACCAGCATCAGAGCCGAGAACACAGTCCATTTTTGAGCTTTAACTCTATTCAATCAATCAATCTTTATTTGTACAGCACCAATTCATAACAAATGTTATCTCAAGACACAAAAAGCAGGTCAAATACCTTACTCTTTGTTATATTATCTACAAAGACCCAAAATGAATCCATCATGAGCACTAAGCGACATTTAGCAAAGTTACAGTGGCAATGAATAACTTCCTTTAAAGAGGCAGAAAACTCAAGCTTAACCAGGCCATCCATATATAGATATATAGATATGTAGTGCTTTGACTTAGTTTTTTAAATGATGGGAACAAAATGACACAGTTTAAAAAAAAGAAATGTGATCCTGATCAGAATAATCTGAATTCTAAAATCCTATGTTTTGTAATCCAGGATCAGATAATCCATCTAATTGTTGTCCGTTTTATTCTACGGAAACTGGCTTGGCTCAATCTTATTCAGGAACAGACCAATTTGGATCACTAGTGTTTGAAGTAGGCCCACATAGATAAAGATCCCACAGATTTAAAAAAATACTTTAATATGACACCATGGTTTAGGTTCTCTAGTTTCTTATCCGTAATATCAGTAGGCCTATTTGTCTTTGTTAGACAGATAAACAGTTCACCAAATGAATACATTTTTCATTATTGAGGAAAATATTCTCTTTGAAATACAATTTGAGACATTTTCGTCAATTTCTAAAGATAAGGGAGATCAATAGGCAACTTTAACTGCTTTAGTCTGGGTCTTATTTGTGGTTTGATATAATTCAGTCCTTTAATACAGGTTCTGATTGATTGTCTCTGAGCTCTTAGTGGGCGGGCTACAGTATGCGACAATCAGACAAAAGTGCTTAATGGACTTTTTAGGATGTAGACCATTTATTTTCCTGCAAACCCAATCTAGTAAAGTGGCTTTATGAAAGAAAATCTACAGCTAAGTGAATAGAAACTGACAGCACTAACATTTTAAAAGCTTGAATTAAAGTTGTGCATACTACAGGGGATCATAACAACAGTAGTAAGCTAGTTGATTGATCCACAGAGACCACATCTCCCGCACAGCACAGAAATAAAAAAAACCCTACACACAGAAGGGAGGACTGTCTGTTTCACTCAGTCTTCCTCCTCCATAGCCGCCATGTTTCCTTGTGTCATATATCTGTTTCCAATGCAAAGAGACACCCAGTAGTAAACAGTGGCCTGGCCTAATCATACCTGCTGTTGCTAGCAGCTATTTAACATGACAGCAGGTCAAGGTCTAACATGTATGTATGTGTGAGCCTGAAAAGACTGCATGAAAGGAGTGTGTGAGATCAAAGCATGAATAAATGACTGCAGAGTGTGTGTGTATGGAAAGTATTCCAGGAGGGGGTAAGGTGTGTTTGGTGTAATCATCTTGAGGCAATTCACATTTGACCAACTTTTTGTATCGCACATATCTGTGTGTGGGTGTGTGTGGTTGAGGTCTCGAAAGCCACTTGATTTTCCAGTTAATGACTGTTCATGTCAGAGCTGCCCGACACACACACACGCACACACACGCACGCACGCACACGCTGTTTAACATCCCTGGTGCCTCCACTCAAAAAAACACACCTTACATCCCTGGTGGACTCTCCAGCTGTGTTTGTGCTTGATTACATTTACATGTGCATTTATGCATGTGTGCATATTTCACACATTGGTAAAGAGATAGTTAGTGTGTGTGTGTGTATGTGTGTGCTGCAAAGAGGGAGCAAGAGTAAGAGCAAGACATCTGCAGATGTTGCAGGACTGCTGACTCAACAATTCATACCAGCATACATATATACACACACACACACACACACACACACACACACACACACACACACACACACACACACACACACACACACACACACACACACACACACACACACACACACACACACACACACACCACATTGCACAACAAGAGCGATTAGTCATTTAAAAGGATACAACAAATGCGTGAGTGTGTATGATAAGTTTGTGTTTTTATATCTTTGTGATATGATTGTGTTGTTCTTACTTTTAATTTGAGGTCTTTGGACAAAAATGCTCTAGTTGTGTAGTTAGTTTTTGTCATTTAATTTTAGTCAGTTTTTCTCTAGTTTAAAGCCCCACATACTCCTTGACTTTAGGAGAATCAGAATCGGGTTTATTGCCGTTAAGTACGTTTACACATACAAGGACTTTGACTTGCAGTTTTGGCTTTCGAACAAAGAATACAAAAGTAGAATGAAGAAGTAAAAGGATATTAAATATTTTATTCTTACTGCCAAGGAACCACAATAGAATAGAATAAAATTAAATATATAATATAATATATATATAATTAAATATACAATATAAGATGAAACATATGCAATAGAGGAGCTTTGCTATTGTGAAGGTATGTGCATGATTTAGGTTGAGTGCAAACAGGGTATCCTCCAGTCCAGTTTGTACTGAAACATCAAAGAGCTAGCGTTAAAGAACGTAGTCTCTTGTTTGGCCCGATGTCAGATTTATCTGGGCCAAGAAGTTGCACTGGAGTTACTCACGCTATCGCTTTAGTTGACAGCCAGTTGGTGTTCAGAATTGTTTGCTTTATAGAAAGTCACTCTCCTAACCAGCAAGTTGTGGTAGCCTGTTTTCATGTGATGAAGTTACTTCTAAAGAAAGCAAATGGCACAGAGGTTGTCAGCCTGGGTTGTTTTGCCCGTGGAGAAAGTAGGCACTTATTATCTTTATGCGCTACCTATCCAGGTATTTCTCTCACTGAAAAGCTCTTCCGTACATGAATTTGAATTTGTTTTTGTAATAGGGACGATACAATTTAAATGGTAAATGGACTTCAGCTTATATAACACAATTTGGGGTTGACTGTCTTTCCCATAGTTTCAATAGAAAGCATGAAACTATTGGTAATTTCCAACTCTTGTCCCTAGTGGGGCCTTTGGGTGCATTCGACATGCACAAGGGGAGGAAAAGCTGTAGACAAAGGCTGTCACATGATACAGCCCAAAAACTGTGGCCACAGGTGTTTAACAACAGCCTGACGATGACTCATCGGCCCGGTGATTAAGGGCAATTATCCTATAATAACCTATAATAATAACCCCCAGATACCTGCTCTCTCTCTCTCTCCTACAGGATCAAATTTACATGTTCACCAACATAGTGCTGAATGTCTGTGTTGAGCTTGTGAGGAGGATCTAAAAAAAACTCTTACAGTGTAGTAATATTTCTCAAGCAAACATCTGAGAGTAAATAGCAATGAGTGACATTCAACCCTTCTCCTGAAAGTTATTAATTCCTGCATCATAAAGACAACCAACCGCATTTAATGTTACATGACTGCACAGCTCATCATAATGAGCTTTAGAAATGTTTGCAAGCAAGCTTACATGTTTCTGTCTTGTAAATTTAATCCATGAATCTGTTTGTTTAAAAGAAAATCAGGTAACCCAGGTCAGTCAACGGGAGACTGGTTTATTTATGTAACTAATACTGTATATAGTTATATAACTTGAATAAATATGATATTTTTGGAGGCAGATTTTTTTTTTCTAATCAGGAGATAAAGACTACAGTTTGTAATTCTGCAGATGGATATTGTTGAACAACTATTTGAATATATAACAGGATTTAGTCATCCATGTATCTTTTCTGGTATTATTTAGGTTGATTTGTTGGAGAAAGATGTCATCATTGTCAGAATTTTAACTTAGTTTTAGTCTCGACTTCTCGGTGAAGAATAGGTGGTCAACAACTATTTTTGTCACATTTTGGGGTTATTAAACACTGATTTAGAGAAGAAATAGAGAAAAAAAGAGGAGAGAGGCTAATAGAACAGATGAGGTTTTGTGCCACCTCATTTTCTCTCTCTTTTTTAGACCTCCTGGTTTCTAGCTCATGGCCTCAGGGCCAGGGTGCACACTCTCTCTCATTCAGCTACACACACACACATATTCTGTAAAACTCACACACTGACACTGCCGCTGCCTTTCTCTCATGCAGTGGTTGTGATATGAATTATTAACTAATTGTCCTGGTTATATGAGTGGTATGTGCTGCAGCATGTGTTGGGCGTATTGTCTTGCTACGGTTACTGCTTCAAAGCAGTCATGAAATTCAATAATGAGCTAGGATTCCCTTTGTAGCTTCCCACTTTGGTAATATCAATGTCCACACTGTTGCATCTAATTATGTCATGCTACCAACGACAAATTGGGTAAGATTTATATGGTTATATCAATTATGAAACAAAGAGAGGATCATTCCTCATGGAAGAAAATACAGGAAATTCAATAATTGCAATGCTGAGTAAGTGCATGAGCTGCAGTAATACTTTTTCAGACTGAAATAATTCAGAATGGAATAGATCGAATACTGATGAGGGGGGTTTCCAGGACAACCACGCCTTCAAGAAAGTATTTTTACGTCTCACTTATCTGTTTCTAAATTAAGATTTACACTTATCAACCAGAGTTTAGGAAAGCCAGGGTGAATGCATAAAGCAAGGGATTCCACTCCAAAGACATTGGCCTACATATCCAGGGCCTACTTTAGGTTAGGGTTGTCATGGATGTTATATTTTGTTTTGAGGATCCCAGTCAATTTTCCCTCCTCTTTTTCACTCTGTGTGTTGCCTTGTTTGTTCTCTGTGTGTTTGTGTTCAACTGGAGCTGGGTGTGAATCCACTCGCCTTGCCACCAATCAAGACTGCAAACCTGCTGCTCATCTACAATCAAGCTATACCTACACACTCCACAGTATAGAAGCCAGCTCAGTCTTCCACTCAACACCACAGCGTCCGTTGAACCACTGTAGTCTTGTAGTCAGGCTTTCTTGTAAGCATTTTTGAAAACTTCAACTTCACTGTATTAATCTTGTCATTTCCTGTGTCCAGATTTCTGTGCTACAATTCTTCAATATTCCAATTCCAGCTCCAAGACCTTACCTCTACTACACTGCCTCTGCCTTGAAAGACTCGAAAAACTAAAGAACCAGACACCAGAACACTGCTCTCATACATTGGACCTCCGAGCCAGTATCCAAAATAACAGACATACAACAAATAACTGCTCAACTACACTCCAAAACTGGTTGTGTCCATATTGTTGGTGTGTCCGTTCTTACTTTGATTGCCTTTCCACAAAGCAATTTGGGCAGCATTATGCTATCCTCATATTTTTCTTAGCAGATTCAGTTGTGTACAAAAGTAAAATATAGGTGAGAGCATCAGACATGAAATGTTTTATTAATTGCTATTGCTGAATGAAGCCAGCCTCCATGAAAGAAGCATGTCATGGTTATTTCCCATTGGCTGTTTCTGCAGCTCAGCCTTAACACTGACCATAAAAGTTTCATCGCCTGAAGCAAATCTAGTAAAGGATGTCACTTAAGACTGGCAGCACACAGCTGCACATAGGGGGGTGTTTTCAATTCAGCTTATTATGCTTCCTCTCTTCCTCTCATCCTCCATCCTCAGCCCTGTGACCCCAAAATCAATTAAAGGCCACCATCACCGAGGATGTTCCAATCGTTAAATGGGTCTCTGAGGAGGCAGGGCGCAAAGAGGGGAGAGGCCTGCTGAGGAGCTGGGGTTGAGTTTAGGGAGGAACTGCAGGTGTATCCCATGTGGATGTTTTACAGATTGATCAAAATCAATCCAGTAATGGGTCAGCTGATCTGATTAAATGGTAAAACGAACAGCAGGGCTGCAGGGTACTCTGATAGGAAACATTTAAAATATTGAAAACAATCAAATGATTGGATCTAAGATAATTATAAGCAATACAAGACAAAGCCAAATTTTCTTCCCTAGTCTTTTATGTAACATGCATCATGACTCATTAAGTGAAATGTTTATCCAAACATGAGTCTTTTCCAGCTGACTATTCACATGAACACAATAAAAGCCTAATAATAACCTGGTATTATCCAAGGGTCTCATTAATAACCGTTGAGTACAGACAAAAAAGGGGCAGAAACTATCGCACACCACTTCCCATGTAAAGTTTGTGATCTTTAAAAACAAACCCGATGGTAAAATGTGGGCACGATAAGCAAACTCTGACCCATGCGAATGCTCGGAAGAATACGGGGCGAAAAGGTATTTAGGTGACCACGCAGATCTTTTGGCAAAAGATGATGACTAGCTAACAGGCCGTTTTGGATTACCTAGAGCCCTGACCTTGGATCTGTGTGTTGAACTGGGTCCAAGTTTGGAGAGAGGCACAAGACGAAACTGACATTCCTGTACCTATACAGGTTCTAACTACCCTTGGGTTTTTGGCAGCCGGCTCATATCAATGGGAATTGGCTGACAGGTTTACGTCCGATAGTATTGACTGTGTCTACTTTTTTTTGCGAAAGAACCTTTTGAGCATAATAAATCTGTTGAATTCTATCCTTAGGTCATCACAGCTGTCCCTATGCAAAAGAATGCCTGCGGTAATAAAAGGCATGAATAATTTGAGTAGGTGCTACATACGTCTTCCCTACACTGTAGAACAACAGGGCAACATTAAAAGGAAATTTTAGGCATTGTATCGTTTTCCAAATGTAATCAGCGCAACGGACTACACTCATGTTGCTGTCAGGGCTCCACATGAAAACAAATACATTTAATTGAAGGTTTCCCCATTCGATCTATGTGCAAGTAACATGTGACCCGAACATGGTGTTGTACACCCCTGCAAAGGTGTGCTGAATTGTCATGGCGTGTGGCATTCTGCACCACATGGCATAGAGGTTTACCATCCCTCTCCAACCTGGACCCCCTCTCCACTAAAATGATTAAACAGACCTACAGCCCCCATCCAGACATGTGAGCTTTCAGCATGGAGCAAAGACTCATGAAGATGTAATGCAGCGTTTGTAAGTAGACAGAGAAAATGGTTCACTATTTCACAAGCTTTTTTTTTTAATGACGGTGATGTTTCATTCATCACTGAAAGTATATTGCTCATCACTGTTCTAATTACTCGAAGTTCTGTTGAAACTGTATAGATGGCATCAATTGTTTCCCTCTGTCTGCCCTGGCGTCAGTGATCACACGTCTACCTCTGGGCCACAATGCACACAGGACACACTTGTGCTGGGGACACGCTGTGCGCCCACAGGCCCCTTTCACAGGAATCTTCCTCGCCAGGAACCTCCTCAGCGGAGAGGGCTCCTGATTCTGACAGAATAGAAGGACACCACATGAGCTCATCTTCTTTTGAAAATCTAAAATTGTTTAGTCACAATAAAAATTAAAAAAAAACTGCTTTACCGGCCTTCTCAGTGGTTTCCACGATGTCCATGTCTCCTTTCTTCTCTGACACGTTACCACACACATTTGAATCTCCCAGTACTGCTGCTATTTTGGCCACCTGCGGTGTAAGATGGGGTGTGCCCGTGCCCCTACCTGTTGCAGAAATGCACTGGTGGTGGGAGGCAATCCTTATCTTGACCTCAACGTTTATATCAGACAATGCTGATTTAAAAGTTGAGGCCAAGACAGTGTCACTTGCTGCCCTTTTTTTTGTATTCGTCACACCAGTGCTGTGACCACCAAACTCTCTTTCCTGGCCTCCATCTCACCTATAAGCACCTACATTTCTGTGACAGAAAAGTTCCTCTTCTTCGTATTCCTCTGAGTTGCCATTATTCAGCATAAAGAATATGGTCAGCTGGCTAATTCATATACATCAATATTCATCAGGTGCTTTGCAATGACCATTTTTGTTTGAATGTCATATAATATAATATAATAGACTTTATTTGGCATGGACATACAGATACACAGATGAACCAGATGCATTGTTTAAGTGTTTTAGCAAACATGCTAGTTCTCAACACCTGTCAACAGGAAGCTTTTGAAAGGAAAACAGTTAAAATAGGAAGAAAAGCAATAAAACAGAGGAGAGAATAAATACATACAAATAAACTGTAGAGCAAAGGCAGCATGATCAAACAATAAACCAGTCATAAGCTATTTATGTGAGCACTGTTGTTTTGATTTTAGCCATTGTTTGAGTCCTATGTTAAAAGCATTACTGTTGCTCTCTAATTTTATGCCAGTGGGCAGAAAGTTCCAAAGTTTTGACCCCTTTGAAGAGAAAGCAGACCAAAAGATGTCATGTACATTGGGACAAGACATTTACCGCTGTTGGAGGCTTGTGTGACTGCCCTACGAGAGCTCTGACGCCTAATGGCTAATTCAGAGAACAGTGGTGACACATTATTATTTACACATTTAAAAAACAGTTTAAGATTTCTAAAATTAATAAAATTGTCAGAGGTGAAAAGGTTGTGTTTTTTAAATGCCACAGTGATGCCATCTCATTGGTTTCTGGACCATGACTTTTATTGTCTGCTTATAATGAAACAATAGGTTTTAATGTAGTTGGAGAAGTCTGGGACCATGATGTGATGCGATATGACAGATGTGAAAAAATCATTGCATGCATGTATAATTTAGCAGTTTGACATGAAATGTCCCTTTTAACAAAACGGAAACAATTTAGATTTGGTTTGACCTTCTTCACAATGTGCTTAACCTGACTGTCAAATTTTTAATTCTCATCCATGATGATGCCTAGATACTTGACTTCTTGAATTTCTACATTCTTAATCCGTACCTCAAATACATCATTTACAGATCTATTATGGGTGTATCGAGGCCGAAATATGAGGCTGATGTCCGCACATTTCCAGATGGATCACAAAGGAAAGGAAACATTGCTTGCAGGTGTACACCAGCAGTTTTTTTCATTTCCGGGTTTTGGGTGCACGTACACTCTGAGAATGGATTCTACGCACTGTTTTTTAAGTGAGACCCCAGGTGCTTCCAGCAGCAGTATTTTACCAGATTTAATTGGTAAATTAATTTCCTCCCTATTTCATTCTTGCATCACTCTTTGGTATCTACATTTGGAGGAGCTAAAACACAACAAGGTTATACGGTGCCTCTCCAGGCTCGCTTTCTCATCCTTGGCTGCAGGCTCATTGTAGCCAAGCCTCTAATTTCAAAAGCTTCATCTGCTGCATCTTCCAGTGGCAGAGAGAGCTTTGTGGAAACAGACTGCCAAATGTTGGACATAATGCAGGGTCAGGTCTCAGGCCTTTGCTGATAAGTTTTGGCAAGCCCATTTTGGCCGATGTTAGCTTGTATATCCCATTTGCTACCCTCATATGGCCGTCTTTAATTATCTCCTCTGGCTCCCCGTTTAAGTGTGAAGCAAACATGATGCAAATTGTCTAGGGCTGTGAGAGAACATCCCCAGCCTAAAGCTGGAAACAAACCCTCAGCACACTCAAAACAACGGAGAGGGCTTAAACACTATTTCAACACACTGTCCTAAGATTCCATATTAACACGAATGGGACAGGAATAATGGTCAGAATAGTGTCTTACAGGACATTATGAAGTAGCAATACATTTATTTGACCTTTGACCTTTTAGGTACAAATGTCAAAAAAAAAAAAAAAAGCATATTCAATATTAGCAGTGTGACCAATGGTGAATTCACAAATGCACTTAACTCATGAAATTATACTTTTCAAATTTTCATTTTCAATTCTGAAAGCAGACAGCCACATTTTGACTTTACTAGGAATTTGGTGGGAGTTGGTGAAGGTGGTATGTGAACTCAGAAGGAAATATGGAGGAAATGTAACTGTGAGTGAGCGAGCAGGGGTGACAGTGTATATATAGTATACTTTGTCCTGTGCGACTAGTGATATTCAGGCACATAATGAATCTGCTTCGCCCTCTTTTCCTACCACCAGTATGTTCTTATACTTATTGGTTGATACTCTGATTTCCTGATTTACACAAACCATTGAAAAAATATAAAAGAACACTTTCATTATAGTGTCAAACTCTGTTGCTTTGTCTGCCATCTTGGATTTCTGCAATGTATTTTGCACTTCATGTTTTGCTTCCTCTAACCCTCCTGACCCCTTTTCTAAAATTGTGTGAGAACAGCTTTTGAGAGATCACAGTGATCTTGACTCGGGCTTTCTAATTCTAATCAATTCATCCTGAAGCCAAAGTGGATATTGTGTTCGACAGAATAACACTCCCGCCAGACTTTGCAGAGATTTCTGTTCACAAGATTGAAAATGAGACAGACGTAAGGTTGCAATGACCTTTAACATTGACCGACAGCAATCTAACCGGTTAATACTACAATGCAAATGAAAAATGTGAAGACTCTCCCACCAGACATTCCTGAAGTACGAAGGCAGAAAAACAGTAAATTTTACTAACTGATGTTTCCGTTTGCAGAACAGTATATGCCAGAGTGAAAAGAGAGAAAAGGCACATTTTGATTAAAATGTGGTGAGAGGAAAATGGATTTCAAAATATTAATGCCAACATGACACATCACTCTTATACTTCATTTGCTCACATATTTCAGACTTTTTATTCATTCCGGTTGCACAAATGTTAAAAAAATAATCTTAACGACGCTGACAGGCAATGACTGGATCTGAAGATTAGAGTCATTAAACTCCACACACACACTGTAGGACTTTATCACATGGCTGTCCCCTCATTTAGCGATGACCTCAATGAAATGAGAGGATGATGGCAATCGATCATTGTTGCTCCATTAAATAATTATTCAGGCATCTATATTACTTTGCATGCTTTATAATTTTTCAAATGCAGAACACAAAAAAAGAGCTTCAGCCCAATTTCTGAATCTTTCCCTACTGTTTCCCTTTGGTCCACACACTTGTTTTTCTTATTTTCTCTTCATCTAGATTTTGTGCAATTTTGCAGCGGTTTCTACAGTTGAGTTTCATAAATATTCTTCATTGACTATGTGTTAAAGATCGATTATAAGCTTGCATAAAGAACACCGCTTCAGGTCCCTGGTTTGCTTTCTCTTCTCTGTCTTCCCACAATCCCTCCTCCTCCTCAGCCAGACTTTTGATGCATAACAATGAAAGACCATGTTTCTGTTCCCACCACTAACCCCCTTCCTAAAATATATTCAGACTTTTTTTTACTCTACTTCTCATTCACCAAATCTCCACACTGTATGGGAATTAAAATGACCAAAGCAAGAGAGAGGAAGAAGGCGAGGCAGAGCAAGAAGGAAAGAGAATGACACAAGAATGTGTGCATGCTTAGGAAGCATGTGCAAAAGACGGCATGGATGTTGGGGAGTGAAAAAAGGAGGGAGAGAGAGAGACAGTGTGCGCTAAAGACGGAGTATTGGAGAGAGAGAGAGAGAAAGAGAGGATGTGCAAGTTGAGGAGGCAGATGGAGGAGAGCCGAATCGAGCTCAGTCCTCCCTCGCTAGCTTGTTAATCTCCCCGGACTTGACATTTGAAAACCTCCACCCCTCTCCCCTCCTCCTCACCCCTTCTACCCACCCCACCTCCCACCCCCTTCCTATCCCCCTTCTTACTCCCAGCGCAGTGATGTGTGTAAAGCCAGAGCTACCACTGAATAGACTAAACTTCTCCTCGGCTCTAAATCCCTTCTGAAACCTGGTAGGACAACGATTTCTCACTGGTAAAATTCACCTTGAACAAATGACTCTGGCTTTACATAGACTTTAACACTGTAATGGGACAAATTATGGGCAATGCCATGCAGGTAATTTTTGGACATGAGCACTGTTGCCTTCCAGCTCAGTGTCCCTAGGAATTATGAATTATGTGACCCAGTGTGTCATTTATGAAACGAGGAAAGTATGGGTGTGGAGGTCAGGGTGGTGTGTGGGAATGGATCATGTTTAACACTTTCATGTTGCCACAGACTGGATATTAACTCTGTTTTAGCTTCTACTTTTGACACCGTAAAGGCCTTCAAAGGCCAACCACTTTCTGGAGTTTCCAGCTCCTCCTTGGGAATTTTGAGGTATTCCCAGGCCAGAGGAGATACGTAATCCCTCTGGCATGTTCTTGGTCTAGCCCAAAGTCTCCTCCCAGTTTGATCTGTCGTGAAAACCTTCAATGTTAGACACCCGGGAAGCATCCTGAACAGGTTACCAAAACAGGGAATAAGTGCATTTGTCCGAAAATTACATATCTGTTGTGTCACCTGGAATTTGCCTCCGGGGACCTGAAAAACTAATTTCCAATATGAACAGCATTTTAAAATATTTCATACAACAGCTATTGTTTGTCTGGCTTGGCCTCCAGATAAAACTTTTTTTTTAAAGGTCTAAGACAGTATAGACAATAGATTCTCTAAGACAATATTAGTTTTTCATGCCAATACAGACACTATGTTGGTATACAAAATTGAGAATGTGAACTCTGTGCAGACCTCTGCAGAAATAGAATAACATATTCTCTAAATATACTGGAAGTCGTCTTTGCAGGAAAATCGCATGAAGGGATTGTATGTGAGCAGAATTGAAGGAATAACTGATCAGAATTCTACTGCCGATTCAATCAGATCAAAGCTGTGCTGTGTTATGAGAAGTGGCAGTCCGACTGAATTGAAAGTGTGTCCCCTGCCTGTGTGTGTGCGTGTGTGTGTGTGTTTTATACCATCTGATCCTAATACATAAGCTGCATGAAGATGGCCATGGGCATATCAGGTACTAATTTAGGGTTGCAGTGATGGCTGTGAAGATAATTCACACACACATGCACAAACATACATACAGTGACATTCGGCTGTAAAACAGAAACCAGATACAAACAGCTGAAGGACTTTTTATTTAACTAATACTAAAGGCTCAATCTTAACGATGTGGCATTCACTACAGAAAAGGTTACAACTACTAAAGCTCTCACTTCTGATTTCACAGAATAAAGTTCCGTATTTGATCTCATTACTTCACATTTTCAGTTCAACTTCGTTTAGTTCCTGAAGATAGAGTATAATGTTTGGACTGACACTAGATGTGAGAGCTCCTGGAAGCCTGATTGTACAGCAGCCTAAACTATTTAACTTTGATTTTCTGTAAATAATAGTCAGAAAAAAACAAGCATTAGAAAATCATCTCAATCCAAAACTCAAAAACTTTTGTTATTAAAGTTTCTTTAAACTTAAGTGCAGCTGGTAGCTGGGCACACGTTCGTTAATCCTTCACCAATTCAAGTCAGCTGACCTCATTTGCTCCTGACTCTCCGAAGAGAGGAGACGATACTGACCCTGTTGTCATCCCATTTAACAAACTCACACGTCTGTATTATGTGAAATGCCGAGGGGAGGGGAGAGAAAGAAAGTCACATATCTACTCAGGCTCTCATTGGCTATATATAAGTCAAATGAGGTTTCAGTGCAAAGGTCAGAGTGCATAAATTAGTACAGAGAGAAAAAAAGTAGCAGTGGAAATGTTGACTCAATATGTGGATCTTTGCGATTTGTTTGTATTAAATCTTTACTGGATTTTGATCCTCAGGACATTCGGCACTGCAGCAGGACCTTTTTTTTTTTTTTTTAATATTATGATCCGAACAGTACAGCAGACCTTTCAGACGGTAGAAAAATCAATGAGAAAGACTTGTTTGTTTGTCATTGGTCTGATGATGCGTAGTTTGTGGCTGCTGTCTTGCAGTCTACCTTTCACAGAACAGTACTGTTATTTAAGTGATGGTGATAATGAGAAAACACACTTTCAGCCAAAAAAGGTTCTTTTATTTGTAGATTTTAAAAACAGACGTGTGAAATTTACAATTATCTAAATCATGGAGGCCTCTTTTCCTCCTATCTATTGACATTGCAAATATCTTGTGTTTTTGTGTGGTTTTTATAATAGGGCTTATTTAAACTTCAGTTGAATATGAACAGAATGAACAGATTTACTGAAGTTAATATCTAAATCAACAGATTAACTGTAAACATAGTGCCCTTTTTGATTAACTGTGCCCACCTCTGCTTATTTAGTCTGATGTGCGTGTGGATATTCATTTGTGGATTTAGACGATAAATTTAAGCTATCACAATATATTTAATTTAATAATTTTTTTTACTTTTTACACCCAAGGTTCTCCTGGCCAAATAGGGACTAGGGTTTCGGCTAGGGTTTCATGTGTATGCTAGAAGCTAAGTATGATATGGATAGCAAATCATTCTGTAATGCACCATTCAGTAACACATTAAACAACTCAGACATGTTCTTCAGGGCGGCACCACGCTGACTGTAACATGTGGCATTGAAGCGTGCAGAGCCAGGATGACGTCACTCAAAATGTGACTGCTCAGTCCAAATGATCTCGAATGAGGCTTTCTTATAGTTATGCTTGTGTTTTAATTCTAATGACATTATTGTGTGTGCTAACTGAGATACTGACCTATGTATTTGCACTTTTTCCAGCCAGATGTCCAGAGGCTTTAATCAAAGAGACACTTAAAAAAACAGACTTCAGAATGACAGAGAAATGCTGATTAACATCCTGTCTGTGTGAGCATGTGTGTGAGTTGCCTTGTCTCGGACTGTGTATGTTTTATATCTAAGACAGCTGGATGCCAGCTGCCTGTCAATCACTTAGATAACTGGCTTGACCACAAACAACCAGACAGGACCACCCAGGGGCTAGCCTGTCAGTGTGTATGTGTCTGTGAGTAAGAGAGAAAGAGAGAGAGAGAGAGAGAGAGCAGCCAGTTGTTTTCTGTCCAGCTGAAGTCACTGGCCCTCACCCTGAACCATCCATCACTAGACAGAGAGAGCTGGAGATAGAGCCAAACATGAGAAGAGAGGGAGAAAGAGAGAGTCCAGGGCTGCTAAATGGTTGGAGCTAGGGAGGTAGTCAAGGAAGAGTGGGTGAGGGGCAAGGGAGGCAGAGAGAGAAATAATAAGAGGGACACAAACCAAAAAAATAAGGAGGCATGTACTAGTGATGGTTTAGCCTATAGCGGTTAGTGCATGCACCCAATGTGCAGCTGTCCTAGGTTTTACTCAGACCCTTGATGTTTGCTGCACGTCATCCCACAATCTCTTATCCCAACATGTCCTCCCTCTCTCTCAGAGGAAGTCAGTAAAACAGGACATTGAGACACAAAGGAAGAAAATTGTTTATACTGTACTTTAACATATATTTCTTCCTAAGTGCCACTGTTAGTCAAGAGTAACAAAAAGTTACATAGAGCATTGGGAATGTTTGTTTCAGGGTATACCATATTGAAATATCAAGATTCCTACAGTAAGCTGTATCCAGCTGCTGTCTGCAGGAACAAAACTATGATGCTGTAAATGAGAGGACAATTTTTACAAAACATGCAACCGACAATAGTCTTTCTTAAAAGCCATTAAAATGATAACTCAAGCATTCATACAGGAAGCTTGCTTTCTCTTGTACTGGCTCTCTTGTGTCTCGGCTACAGCACAGCAGTGAAGTCTGGTACCAAAGCAAATAACCAAGAATCTTAGTCCAGACACAGCTGGAAGCCCTTCTCTGAAAGTGTAACTGGGAGACCAACTAAAAAAAGATAGGGAGGCATTTGAAGTTTCTCGGCTTAAGTCACTTTTTTCCTTCACAAAAACAAAGTAAAAGTCAAAACTAATTTCTGAAATATCCAACATATACTTGTAGTGGACACCGGAACAAACTGCAACTCTTTGTTTGCACTTCTCACAAACAAAAACTGTTACAAGAAAAACCATCACTAAAATGTCTCCCACCCCTATAGTCAAAACTAGACGCTTTGTAAACCTCCTTGGTGTGTCACACAGACACATGGTAGTATTGGCATGTCCAGCATGGATGGGTTTACACTAGAGTTTAAAACCCTAATTTGAGACACCGATGATGTAGCAAAGCATCTGTCTGATAATTTGAGAATGGACTCTTATGTAACTGAATCTGACACAAACAAGTCCTCCATTCTATTCAACCACATTTCATTCATTTGTTCTAAATAAGTGTTCCAAAGGCAGACGTGTTTTATTTCTAGAAGTTGAATTTGTGGTTGATGGTACTTGAACTACCTGGTGAAGTTAAAAAAATGACTGTGGTTTGGAGTAAGGGTGTGGTTAGTGTCAGTTGATGTTACCCACTTGATGTAAAATAAGTCAAAGAAAAGATCTATTCACAAGTCTGTTTATTCTAATTTTATGATATCGGGATTGCAATAATCCACACAACTAATATGTCATTGTATGTATACAGTATTAAAACTAACACGGTGGAAAACCTGTTTGCTTGCTTCACACCTGGTTCCAGTCATCAGGAGCTTTTGCTTTATGCACATTCAGAAGCCCAGTCTTGTGTGTATTATGTATTTTGGCCTGTTGGTGTTTTTTTGACACATCCATCACATCAGACCACCAGACCAAAACAGACATTATCACTCTTCATTCTTTGTCACCTGATTTCCAGCCTTAATAATAACCACAGCAAGGAAAGGTTGCTGCCTATCTGCTTGAATTAAATAAACCTAATTGTTTCATACTTTTGGTGTGGTGAGGTTGAAAAAAAAAAACCTCCCTAAACACAACCATATTTACCTGCCAAGGGTTATCTTAAACAGAGCAACACAACTGTTTACATTAAATGAGATACATTCTTCCCTGTAGAATCTGGTTGACTTCAGGTTTGTGTTGATTTATCGTTGTAGGGAAATTGTATTTGTTGTACTTTCCTCTCACCTGTTGCTGAGATGTTGTCAATGGTCTGCAAAGATCAGGTTTCAGAAATCACAGAAAATCAGTTAATTCACGGAATTAACACAGTGTGAGAAAATTTGTATTTTATTTGAGACTGATTTAAAAGACTGCAACCACGTTCTGACAGAAAGCACAAAGCTAATCAGACACACAGACTTCAGGTTACTAGGAGACATTGTGTTCTCACCCACTCTCACACCTCAAGAGACTTGAAAACAATAACACTCGTGTATTCTTGCATTTTACCAGGAACAGCGGCTGTCTGACATTTTCCAATAGGCAGTAGCTGCAGCTAGCAGGGGGAATGCTAATTCTTTGACACAGCACTTGAATTTTCTGTGTCTTCCAGAAAGATATTGGGGAAAAATTTTATTTTTAGACAAATATTTATTTTATTCTTTCTTGCAAATTACTTCTTTATAAGTTATTCCTGTTTAACAAAGCACTCTTGGCGGTCTGGATTTAGGGATTCCCCCCCCCCCCCCCCCCCCCCCCCCGTTATCTGCTCAATGGCCTGTAGTAAACTCATATACCAAAATTGCTGTTAATATTTAATTATGCATTAGTGTGTATGTGTGTGTCAGAGAAAGAGAGAGAGCAGAAGAGAGAGTGTTTGTGCCTGCTTATAGGCATCTACATGGCAGCTTCATAACTCAAACAATTCCATAGTGGGAGGATGTGTTGTGCTATTGTGTTACAAATATGACAAATCGCTAACTCACTGCTCGCTAATTGTCCCCTGAGCCCGGAATACAAGCGCTTGTTGTGAGCTAATTGTCACCCAAAGGGAATGCACACATCCAGTGAAGTGAGCGGAAACAATATGCACACGGCTGGAACTCTGTTATTAAAAGCAAATCCATAATAGATCACTGATTACCGGAAGAAACATTTTGAACTGGTAATCCACAAGAGGTCTAATAGATTCTTCATAGCTGTTAACTTAATACCGTCAATTTGGATGTACTGACCCTCAAAAATTCACTGAAGTTGAGGTCAACTGAACAGTTTCATCTAATTTGCACTCTCATTTGAGTCATCCAAAGTGGCAATTAACTGATGCCCATTGGGAGCTGCCTCACTGGAACATGGAGCAGTTGACTTAAATGCTTTGAGCAAACAGAAGAATTGTGTCCTTAACATAACCCTCAACACACTGGAAGGATGCACAAATCTGTACCTAAAACCTGTAACTGACTCCTATTTAAATTGAAAGAACTCAAATGCTTTCTGACAAGTAATTATTCTTTGTTTTAAACATTTATTTACAGTGTATATTCAACCCTATGTCTGTCCCTTAATTAAATTGCAGCAACATTTTGTAAAGTTCCAAATGGAGTGAGGTTGGGAGGGGAGGGTTTGGAGGGGCATTGACGTATTAGGCAGGAGTTGCAAAGTGACATTGATTGGAGAGCTTTATTACCTGATTCTGCTTGGTCAATTAAGGAATTCTATGGTGTGTTATTTCTAAATAGCAGACTGCTGCTTTGAATAACAACTTGCTGCTATGGACTCAGTTTTGATCAGATACTCCACATGAAAGGTCTGGTACATATGATGTAAGCCTGTTTATGATGAAAGAGTGAAAGAGTTGGACAACAAGCACAACAAAATTGAAGGAGCCAAAGCGTAAACTTTCAATTCAATGGTATGGCAGAAATGAACATCTTTATAGCCTTCTACAAAAAAAAAATTGGTCTGAATAGCTTGTGTTTTTATTGGCACAAACTGAACACATTTTTTTGTTAAATGATCATCCGTTTTGATTTCATTAAGGCTTAGGAGTTATTCAGTTGGCACTTTGTAGCAGTTTGTTAGGCTCCACCACTTGGCTTGTAGCTAAATTGACCAAAAGTTAGATTGAGAAAGGATTTCCAATATGGCAAGCACCACCGATAGGCTTCCAAAGTCGACTCCAAAAAACCAATGGGAGATTTATCTGAGACTACATCTATTTCTTTATTTACCAGTTAAGGTCAAAACAGATTGTGTTTATAAGGCATTTTTTAAATCAATAAAGTGGGCAGCATTTTGTCATTTCCAAAAAAAACATTTGGCTTATTTTTTAACATATAAATGAGTAACTGCAATATGCTTGATAATGTTCATCCATCAGGCCAATAGAGCAAAATTATGGTTTTGTCTCACCCTGAACTTTATATCTTAATTAACATTCATTTTCCATTAAATTCACAAATTAGGCTGAGTTTGTTAATTACCAACAGTTTAACTCTACGTCAGCACTGGTCTATGAAGGTTCAGGGCTCAATTAAAATTGCAGTTGGTGAATTGAAACATTTTCAGCCCTTAAAATACCTTGGTTTTTTTTGTCTGGTAGATGATGTAAATATTTAATCAGCATTGAAGTCTTTCATTATCACAATAACATTTGGTTTGGATATAGTTAAAAATGTACAGCTTATCTTTGAAGCAACAACATTCTGTTTTTAAGTGTTCAAAGTCTTGAATGTAAGTCAAAAGATGAATCTGTTGATTATCTGAGCAAATACAGCTTCAGAACCATGGATGAACTGGATGCGCCCAATATTTTACGAGACCTTTCCCACTTTGTCTTTGACTCCCTGCTGACATTCTCCTCGACATTCTGTTATGTGCGCCAATCAAATTTCAATTTTTCAATCTTGCCCTGGAAGCAGCTGTGATTGGTTATGAGTCACAGCGATATCTACATCTGCTGAATTACACATTAATCAAATGTATAACGCATACTTCAAACAAGCACAGACACATTATATTTGTGCAAACACAGTGGAACTTTTGTGATATAGCAAGCCTTAACGGCCGTTGATGACCAAATTACTGTAAATTAGTAACCAGTAACAGTTTCTACTATCAAAAAGATACTCAGTTACTGACTTACTGCGTTGTAAAAGTAACTAGTTGCTCAGGAAGGAACTTTAGGGTTACTTGTTTTTGCTTCAATATTTATATTAAACAACACAACATTGTAGTTGTTTTTAACATAATTTTCTAATTAATTCTCTGAAGGCCACAGTTGATATGAAGCATGTCGTCAACAACATACTATAGGCATCCCTGTCTATCAGTCTGTTTAGTCCTTACAGATTGTGGAGCCTGCTGTGATTTCAAATCAAGCCTTGTCTTTTTGGATGGAGTGACTCCCGCTTGGTCTGCCGAGCTAGCGTGAGCTGCACCTCGTTCTTCGGTATTTGCAGCGCCGGGCTCTCCGACAACTTAGTAGAAGCCTGTTGTTTAGCTAGGTGCTCTGTGTGATTAGAATTACTATTCAGTCAGTACACAAAGTTTTCCCTTCTTGACTACAGCGCACTAATGTTCTTTCACCCAGTATGCTACTGTTTTGACGTTAGCGTAACCTCGCTCGCTGAACCAATGTCAATAAACCTTCTTAAGTAGCCTAGTTGTCAGCTATTTCACATGAAGTAACGAGTAACGAGAGCATTTAAATTTCTGTAATTGTAACAGCGTTTTTTGAATCTGAAAATCTACGTTACTTAGCAACACGTTAGCCCAAACACTATCAACAACATAAGAATAAAGATGTATCTAAGCATTTTTTTTATTTAAACTCCTCTTGTCAGTTGTTCTCATTTAATTTCTGCTCAGTCTGTCTTCCTCAGTCTCTCTTCCCCCTCCTCTTTTCATTCTCCTTCTGGGAGTAAATGTTGATTTTGACCCTGAGATGTCTTGCTGTTTGTTGTTCTTAATAAATGTGCGAATCTGTATGCATGTGAGTCAGTGTGTGTGAGCGAGAGCAATTTGGTGGCGTCTTGCTGTTAGTTGCTCTAGATGTGAACCTTGGAGTGTCCGTCTGATTCATCACCTCATTAATTATTTGTTGCCATGGCATCCTACACAGAAGCCTTCTTGATAAAGTCGCACTTCTCTAGTTAAATAATAAACTAAATCCACGGGGTTGGATCCAGAGGATTTTCCTCCAGTTCAAGTGAAGGGTTTGCCACATAATTGTGCAGTGGTCTCTGTGTTGCTACTTCATAACAGTGGATGCTCAGGCATCTACTCAGTACAACTGCATCTAGCATGCTAAAGCTACAATACACACTGAAGTTGATCTGTTTGATTTCCTCAAAGGAGCAGATCTGTAGCATTGCCAGCTTGTTTTATGATCATCTTTTTATTTTTTGCTTGTGATGAAGTAATGTGCTTTGAACAGCTGATCCTACTTCCGCTTCACACTTCATTTCAGTGGTTGGGATACCCACACTGAGTCATGCTGAGAGGAATCATAATCGGAGCTCATGAAGAAGGAAAAGCACTGAAAATAAGATGAACAGATGGAGAGATTTGTATAAATGGCCTTTTCTCTTTAGTTGCCTGCATGACCACGCTATGGGGAACGAATCTGAAATAGGTGGCATTTATCGAGACAGAGAAATCATGGACTGTATGTATCATGGACCTGACAAAAAAAATCTCAACATCAACCATTAGATTGTGGACGGTGGTTTGAAAAGCTCAAGTTTGGAATTTTGGACATGGCAATCTTGTTCTTCTTTTGAGCTGAATTGACCATATTTGGATTGGAGAGTGGAGCTGAAGTTAACACAAAGCAATCAAACCTGTAAAGTTATCTATTTAACGCTCATTAGCTAGTGACATAAGTAATAGAGAATTTGATGACACTTGGTAGGTTTATTTTGTTGTGGAAATAAAAACTGATTAAAAAATTCGACATTCGAAAATATACGTTTTTTATGTTTCATTTTTGTTACTGAGATTTAGTGTTAATAAAATGCTCCATGTGGCCTATGAAGAAAGACCATTACTCATTTTACTGTTTTTGACCAATCAAACATGTATCTCCTACTCTTTTTTTTACCAAAGATTACAATTTGTAGCTTTTAAGAGATACAGTATTTGAAAATAAACATTAACAAAATTATAAAATGATTTTAAACAAATGCATTACCTGAAGTTACAGAAGTGAAATTAGAGATAGATGTTAGGTGGTGAAACACTCTGTTTTCTTTGGGCTGAGACCAGAGGTTGAGTGAAATGTATCCTCTATTTTTACCTCCCCTATTATTTATTTCTAGCAGAACAAATTGTTAACCAGTTTATCCATAAATATTTGACTCATTGGGCAGGCTGACAAATTGTTCACCGGAAAAGTGTTACAGTTACAATTTAAAAACCAAGGCAGTGGCTTCTTGGCCATCAGGAATAGGCAGCTCGGAGGTGGAGACAGGGAGATAAACAGTCTTATAGACAAGGAAAGACATTAATGTACTATAAAGTAAGTATTCATGGAGCAGCTATGTAAGACAGACCGTCAAAGAGAGCAGCAGTCAGTGTAAGGACAAAAGTATAACAGCTTTCATGGATGATAACAGGGCGAGGGGTTACAGGGTCTGAGTTTACTCACTCATTTTCTTTATCACTCTCTAACACAAACACACATGCAGGCATGAACCACTCACTCATCACTTAGGGATAAGATAATGACAGGAGATGGACTAAGAAAGGAGTCCTGCTGAGAGAGGAGATGCAGAAAAAACACAGGAGTGGGTGAGAGAGAGGGAAGAGTGTGTGTGTGTGTGTGTGTGTGTGTGTGTGTGTGTGTGTGTGTGTGTGTGTGTGTGTGTGTGTGTGTGTGTGTGTGTGTGTGCGCGCGCGCGCGTGTGTGTGTGTCCTATTTTGCCTGTGCGCAGCAGGGGGGTTGTGGTTAAAGAAAACTGAAGTGGTTTTCACACATTAGCAAGAAGCATACAACACTTACAAGGAAAACACAGGGCGGTTTCACAAGTTAACCAGGGAAATTCCGTAATTTCAAAAAGAGAAGAGGAAGTCACTATTGCAAAGATGCACATTAAAGAAATATTTGTATTTTTACCCAGCTCCATAAAGTCTCAGTGAAAATAGAATTTTGGTCAAATTTATCTGCATCATTAAAAGCAGAAATCTGAGTGTGCTAGCTATGACTATATCCCCAGCAAATCACTGCATGGGTGCCCATGCATGTTTATAAAGGGGGGTAATTGCTTCAGTCTTTAATTACCTGTGTTGTTTATAAAGGGTATCTGAAATCTCAAAGTAAACATAACCGTGTGGCCCCCTACTGAAAACCCAAACACACCTTTCACCTTTAAATTGATTGACTGAGAGCTTCATACAGGACCTGTGGGTGTGTGACAGCTGAAAGGCAGGTCTGCTGGGTATCAAAGAATGTTTACCCATGTTGGCAATGGCTGTGAAGTTTGAATTTAGCTGCTTGTTATTTATTGATGAAAGCAAAATATCTTCCTGTAGGTCTTAGCATGAACCTCTTTGTCTGGGGGCTATTTGTGATGGTGGGATTCATAAATACTGACTTGCACTTACCCAGACGATCTACAATGTCAGCGAATGCTTGAAAAGCAAATTTGCTTACCATCAGCTGAAGTAGATCACACTTTTAGACAAGCATTGAGTAGTTGTTGCCTGGAAAGTGTGCTGAACTGATGCCCTAAAAGCTCCAGTGGAGAGTGACAGTGCAGGGGTTGTGTTTCCATTAAAGACATCCACATATTTCTAGTAGTTTCCTGTATTTAAAGCAGAAATAAAAAGTGAACCACTGCTTCTATTTACTACAGTCTCTTATAGAATGACCCATGTGTAAGAAGCATCAATACATCCTGACATTTCATTGTTGCATCCCACCCTAGATTTCTGCCAAAGAAAATAAGTTGAATTTTTGTTCTTTCTTTCTCAATGTTTCCAATGATTCCATTAACCACTGATTTCCTCCATGGAGGGGTGACTGGTGCTGCTCCATTTCAGTGGACCAATGTCCGCCTACAGTGCGAAAGTGATGGTAGCATTCCAAGCAGGAAAATAATTGCTCTAATCTCTTTCATTTTGGCATTGGATTTGGTCAGGGTGACTGCCAAGGGATCCTCTGACTCTATCAAGCTATCAAGCAGACCACATGGTTTGTTCCCGTTCCCAGGTTAACCTTAGCATAGACGACTAAACCTGACCTTTGTCTAGCTCTCAATGTGTATTCAAGATGCACAAATACCCTTTCAGCTTATGCCCAGGACTTACGCTTCCAATGTTAACCCACCCCAGTCAGTTTTCTAGAGCTCAGAGCAACTGCTCTTATTGATGTGGTAGAAAGATTGTTAAGTGGACCAAAATAAAATGGACTTTCACCCAAGAGACTGGGGCTTTGAGCCTCACATCAAGAAAATAGTGTTAAGAAATAAAGGAAACATCGTAATTTAGGAAACGGTTGTGACACAGCTATTAACTATAAAGATGTCTCCACTTGCCACTAAGAAAATGTGATATGATGTGAATACACAAAACGATTACTATTTTCTTAAAAAGCAAATACTGTTTGTTCCCAATGACATGAGAAGTGTTGGCAGGAATGAGCATCTCAGCAGGATTGAGGAGTTGGTAACTGTGACTTGATCAATTTGGAAAACATTTCCATCTAGTTATGTAAAATGTTTTTGGATCCCCATTGACTTGTACTTGGAAAACAAAGTATCCTGCAGAAAGTCAGCATCCTATTATTAAGTTAACCTTAGTGAAAGTGTTTGAACATTAGAAGAGAAACTGATGTGTAAACTAAACAGCTTGCATGTGGTTTAAGGAGTGAACTACTTTGGTTCCCCATTGACTGTGACTACTGAATGCAAATAGGACACGGCTGCCAAGTTCTTGAGCAAAGCAGCATGAAAACAATTTGGTTGTCTTAGACGGAAAGTGTGATGTCAGCAGGGGAGGGGGAGGGGGGGTCATCTTGGTGAGGGATCATTTGCAGGGTCTTTAAAAAAGCCACGAGATCCATTCCTTAGCTGCAGCAACAAACAGCTAGTCTCCATCAATATTCCCTAATTTAAATGAATTGGGCTAGAAAGTAGTAAAGGGCATGTTGTTTCTGTGTTTGTTAAAGAGGCAGAGACAACCAAAGACAGCTAGACAGAGAGAAAGATAGAGTAAGACAGGAGAGAGAGAGAGAGAGAGAGAGAGTGAGAGAAGAAAAGTTGCCATGCAAAGAAAGATACTAATTCTGTGAAATCCAATCCTCAATTTTGTCAAAAGCCCAATCTCTGGTCAGTGTGTGACAATATAATTTTATATGATGTGGTCGGCTTTGCTTGCTGTCTGTATCTTTGTGTGTTTTGACGGGGTTAATTATTTCTTTGGATCTTTTCTCCCTCTAAGGAGTCAGCTACAATAAAAAAGGCAAACTGAGAAAATCTGTTAAATTGTTTAAAATTCCTGCAAGAAATTTTAGACCTACATACATTGAAAACCGATCATTGTGCAACTAAAGTACAGAAGCTGGTAAATGTTGGTGGTGTATTAAAACACTTTGATCTGAGCATATACGTGTGTATTACAGCACATATGTAAATCATAGGGGCTGCTCCCTGCTGTTTGATTTCAAAAGTATTGGCCTAGTTGCCATCACTGTCAAATCAGCCACGGCATGCAATCAGAGATAAGAAGAGAGGATAGAGGAACAGATTAAAAAGAGATTTGAAATAGAAAGGGCAGAGCAAAACATTGCGGTTGTTTACTCAACTTAAGCTAACACTCGCAAACACATCCTGAAAGTCAGCTTAAAATGACTTAAAAGCAGAAATCATTATCATTTAGTATGCTGAGGGAGGCTGAGGAAAACTAAAGAAGAAGAATTGGATGCCCACCTTAGCATCTTCCATTGAACTGCTTTTTTAAAACCCTAAAGTTGAACATTGTTTTCTGTTGCCAAGTTAATTGTTTTAGCCATAAGATCTTAATTTCAAACAAGATGTTTTGTACTGCTCAGTGGGTTTTGGTTACAATTCAACCCGAAATTAAACAGATCCCGTTCGGCCATGTCACAACCAGAAGGTCAGGGGTTCGATCCCCCAGCTCCAATGTCCAATATGTCCTTGGGCAAGACACTTAACCCCACATTGGTCCCGCTGCTTGGTCGGTGGCATATGAATATGAATGGGATTAGTTGCTTCTGATGGTCACTTTACACAGCAACCTCTGTCATCAGTGTGTGAATGGGTAGTTGTGACCTGCAGTGTAAAAGTGCTTTCAGTAGTCTGAAGACTAGAAAAGCACTACACAAGCTCAAGTCTATTGACCATTTAGTGAGTTGTCAATCACATGTAGCATGCCCTCGAGCAGAACCTGCTGCACCACCTTTAAAATGTGACCATAATTTAAAAAACAAACTTCATTCCGTATGGAAAAATACTTTAAACTACTAAAATCGACCTTACACACATTAGGAAAATGTTTACGGAGGGAACCAACTCACAGGGAGTTATGGTAAGTTTCCACAGACTTCCTGCTTCCTGCTGGTTTTTAGAAAGAAAGCAGATCAAAGGTGTTTCAGCGTGGGTCTTTCTTTTCAAACAATGGATGTAGGGCCAGTCTATTTGTCATCACTGACAACATTCAATTTTAAAGAAATATTTTCTTTAATGTGTCAGCCTTTTTATTAACTTGGATTGCTACATCTACACTGTTCTTTCTCTTAGCTTCCAATATCCTTTTTCTATTGGCTGACATGCTTTAAAAGAAGAGGGGTGGGGGGGGGTTAAAAGTCTCTTCTCTCTTTCTCACTCTGGTTGTTTTCTTTCTCAAGTGCACCCAGTGAAAGCCTACTTTCCTGTGCCCTTGCAGTGCTGCAGACACAAGAAGGCTAATGCACAGAGTTAGGGCTCTGATTAAATGAGTCTGAAGTGTAGGAGGCTAGCTAATGTTTAGCATTATCTGGCTGATTAAAGCATAGCAAACAAGTGATTGCTATGCAGCTCTGCTTCTCGCTGCCAGCTCATACACAAGGCTGCTCTCTGTTCTCTCCATCTCACGTCGCTCCATCTCTAGATCTCTCTCTTAAATTCTCTATCTTTGCCCTTTTGCCTTGCTTATTCTCTCCATCTCTCCTTTCTCACCGTGTCACTCCGATTTGCTTTCCCTCTCAATTTTTCTAAAGAAGAGGGCTTCATTCCCATCCATGCTTGTGTTTGGGACACCATTTCTGCTTTTCATGATTTGGTCCAGCTTCACCATGAACCGAAGCACGAATAAACAGATAATGAATGGAAGGTGATGGCTGGATGGATGGATGGATGGGTATGTAGATTTTCTCCCTCTCTCAGTCATTGCTTCCTGGCTCTATGTCTAAATGTGTCTACCGTTCCTTCTTTCTCTATATTACAGTCTCTATCTATAGTATCTCCAAATGGAGATAGACACACTCCACCCCCCTCCCTCTAAGACTGTCCCAGCTCCCTCTATGTCCCTGGATCAGTTGCTGTGCCGACAGCCCAAATTCAATTATTGCAGAATGTGTTATAATCCAGGGCTACTGATTGGTCACTGCTGGAGCCCTTCATTGAGTGGTGTGTGTGTGTGTGTGTGTGTGTGTGTGTGTGTGTGTGTGTGTGTGTGTGTGTGTGTGTGTGTGTGTGTGTGTGTGTGTGTGTGTGTGTGTGTGTGCGCGCGTAGACCAAAACAAGAGAAGAGAGGGTTAATATGTGGAAACAGTATGCGTGGTTAATGTGGAAACTTAAGACGTATGTTAAAGGAATAGAGCAAAACATGTGCCCCACTCCTGATCCCCTTAAAGCTTGTGATATCAGTTCGGCTCTAGCTAAAACAAACAACCTTGCCCTTAAAAGCCTGGACCATAATCCCACTATAATCACCCAGGCAGCCTCCCCACACATAACAAAAACATGACAATGAACAAAGACATACAGTACGCGTGTCTTTTGTTTAGAATGAATTAGTGAGATTCAAAATCAAACACTGAAATTATACAGTATAATTTATAGTAGGTACAATTGTCATGCGAGAGTCGTAACAAGTTTGTTTCTTTATTCAGAGTCAAATCAAACGAGATCTCATCTTGATCCATTTGAGAATGGGGTAAACAGTTATTAGAGGCTGCTTTGTAAGCTTTGGCTGTCTCATGAGTATCGCCCTGAAGAGTTGGTCTCCTTTTTACATGAGGAAAAAAAAAAAAAAGCTGAGAAGAATCAAGTTTTATCAACAACACAAACTGTGAAAAATGACACCTGTTCTGGTATCAGGAGACAAGACAGCTTTCTCACCATATATCCTTTGGGCTTTATAGAGGTCATGGAGGGGAGTGAGTGGTGAGAAAGCTGGAAGAGCATGGACGCAATAAAATGTGAAAGTACTGTTAAGAACTACACTGAAAGCACTGAGAAGCAAGAGTAACAAGAATAAAGAAGATGTTTATTTATCTTTGTTTGTAGAATATTTATTTTATACATTTGCAGTATTGGAAGGTTTGGTGGGAGTTTCTTAATTTCTTGTATTTTCCAAATGAAGTCCTCTGTGGTTTCAAAACTCTTTGATTACTGATGTTCAACCAAGCATTTGGTGCCTAACAGTTTTATCAAATACTTTTATTAGGGAAACTCAAAAGCCAAATGTATTTTTTTACTCTTATTGCCTCACATATCGATCTTTTGTTTTTTCTTCCTTTAAAGAGATTTATGTTTTTTGGGATGCTGTTGTTTGCCTGTTTTTTTTTTGTAGTATATATATAAATATAAAAAGAGAGAGAGAGAGTTGGAAAAGCAAAGATTGTAAATAATACTCAGGTAGAGTTGCAGAGTCAGTCTTACTTATTTTTATAAGTAAGCTGTGTGTGTCTCTTTGTCTCATGTCAAATCATCCAAACGATGGAAACAGCAAAACTCAAGCGTAAATATCCTTAGTCATGACTGAATCAGCCCTTGGCATACAAACACACACACACACACACACACACACACACACACACACACACACACACACACACACACACACACACACGTCAAATATAATTATGTTTACAGACAAGTAACTCTTGCTAAATACAAATTAACAAAAAGACAGACAACAAGGCAGTCACTTTTTATACTGATTTGTCT